>NC_056726.1:1508136236-1508206236 GCF_019279795.1 Protopterus annectens
TCCTATTTAAGTCTCATCCCATATCCCTTGAATGGGTAGCCCTAGTCTGATTTGATTTATGTGTATGCAGCAAGTTCATTAGGTTTGGATTGCTCAGTAGGCCAGGCATAAGTCTCCCCTAAGAAGTCTATATGATACATAGTATAGTGACAGGGACTTTAGCTGGTCCATGTAAGGCACATGTTGGACGCCCTTTTGTTTTTTGTTAGAAACCTCTGAGGTCTCTGTAATTGCTGTAGATGCTTAGTACGATACATACTGAATGGGGCGCTATACCCAATTATGGGCTGGATAAGTGCCATGTACAGGGGGGTATAACTTCTTTTGCTCTCAAGCATAGGGGGGTTATGAACTCTTTCTCTACCAAACATCAGCAGGAGAATTTTTAAGAACCAGTTCCTGCAACAGTTTAGGAGTCTCATTATTCATCTGTTTGTCTTCCTACATTCTGCAAGAAATACCTAACTAAAACCAACCCTTCTTTGTTTCTTTGTCAGAGCACCCTGATTTTCTTCTGAAACCTTGTCTCATCACTATTTATTCACCACTTTATTCACCTTATCATATATATGGAGTTTACAAGTTCATAGGTTTATAGGTCATTACTAAGCTAATAACCACCAAGGCCCTTACAAGCCTAGCTGCACATTCCAAATCATTTGAGTCCCTATTAACAAGAGATGTCTATACCGGGGGCACGTTCATAGGGAGGTAACTAAGGATTTGTGTGGGGGGGCATTCATCTGGATAATACTTTTCTTTTTGACAACCTCTGTCCAAAATGTATATGGAGGCCAGGCCAGGCTAAATTTACAATTTCCCATCTAACTGTCAAGGTTTCATTTCAACAGGGTCAGAGATGAACTTTGTTTTACATGGATGGAGAGCCTATACAAATGTTTTACCCTGCATTTATAAATGTGCATAATGTGTAAGAAGAAAATGTGTTTTACCCAGTCAGAGTTTTCCCGGTAAACAAAGACCAATAAATAAATAATATTATTTCATAGAGCAGGGATCATTTGGGACACATAACTGTCTCTCCAGCAAACTCTGTTTATGTCACAAGCAAAGTTCAGATCCCTGGATCTAGTGTTTCTGGTGCTGTTTGTTTTCTACATGTGTAACTGACCCATTGGGGATGGGTCTGAGGAAGCTCTGTAAGCCGGCCAAAGATCCCCTCTCAGCAGCCTGTAAGAGACTAAATACAGTGACAGAGCTTTTAGGCAATCAGTGTAGGGCAGGGTGTTCATGCCTTGAATTCTCCTGGTGAGACATTTTTTTGGGCATTCCAACTGTTGCAAGTGCCTGGTTAGATATATACCAAAGGGGGTATTGTATTCAGTGACAGATCTGATAAGGGCTAAATAGAGGGGTACCAGAATGTTCATGGACCTGGATGCCTTACTCTTACCTATAAGTTGGGTGACATAGAATGATTTTCTTACTATCTTAGCTGTTGGCTAAAGGCCAGACTGCTGTCTACGTATTTTCCTGGATCCTGTACTATTAGGCCAACTCTTATTGTGTTTTATTGATGGAATGCTTAACTTGGGTTGGCAGCTACCCAAAGAGCATTATAATGCATTTTTTGGCATTGAATGTTAGGCCATGGCACTAGTCATTTATCTGTGTTCAACCCACTTGCAAGATGTTGGTGTCTTGGGGGAATATATAATAGCTACCATTTTACTGTCATCTGTTAACTTGGTAAGTCAGAGACCTTGAACCATAGCCTTGACTTCTGTGAAGTAGATTCCAAACAGGAGCCAGCCCAGCACTGAGCCCTTGGGTACTCTGCTGGTGTTCAGTCTCTTGGTGGAGATGATCTTGACTTCTTAGGTTCTGTCTGTGTGTCAGCCAACAATCCAGCAAGTTATGTAGGGATTTATGCCTAGCTCAGAGAGCTTGTCAGTAATACCTGAGTGGGATACAAGTGATGGTATAAAAAGTTTCAAAGCCCTCTCAATTGCAGATAACATGGACTTCTATGCAGAGGTGTACACCGATGCTCTGTATAACTACTTAAACAGTTGTATAGCGTCGTCTGTACTTGACCGGATTAAAACCACAGCTTTCCAACAGAACAAGCCACCCTGGTGGGCCCCTAGTATAAACAGGGTATTCAACAAGAAAAAGAAGTTAATGTCCAAGAACAAGAGGTTACTGGCTCAGCAATGGAAGAAATCCCTCTTTAACGTAAACATACAAATTAGGGATCTTATTAAGTCCTCCAAAGCTAATTATGAAACAAAAATAACCTACCTAGCTAAGGATAATCCCAAGGCATTCTTTAACTACACATGAAATCTAAATGGGATACTCAGATATCAGCTGAACTAGTTGTGGATGGCACCACAGATACTCACCTGAAGGTAATAGCCAACCTGCTAGCCAACAGATTTGGAGCAAACGTCACTCTCCTGTTCTCTCCAGTCATCCCCCAAAGTATACCTGCCACCATTACTCAGCCTATTACCTCAAGAGAGCAGGTAGTCTTAGTGCTTTCCAAGGCCAATAACATGGTATCAATGGGACCAGATGACATCCCTGGTTGCCTTTCAAATAACTTAAAACATGATCTAGCACACCCACTTGGATCCCTGTTTAACCACAGCCTGTGAACTGGCTATATTCCAGCAGAATGGAGAACAGTAACAGTAATCCCTCTGCACAAAGGGGGGCCATCAACCAACCCTGGGAATTATAGGCCCATAATCTTGACTAACCTCATCTCCAAGGCCATTGAAAGAATCATTATGGACTTCACCTCTAGAAAAAGACCAGTCACCAGTGGCATACCACAGGTTCTCTGCTGGGCCACTTACTGTTTGGAATTTATTTCTCAAGGCAAACTTAAACAGATCAACAAAATACTCAGAAGGATAGACATGATCAAAACAGTGTACAGTATCAGAACAGATCAGGATCTATTGTGGACTATTGCAAATAATAAACTAAAAATATCAGCACAAACAGAAAAATGTAGAAGATATGCAGATAAATATAAAGAAAAAGTAAAAAATAAGTAATTTATTGATGACCCAAACAAATTTTATAGAGAATTGGAAGCAAGGCAAAAGAAACTGAAACACCACCAAAAAAAGAAGAAATAGATACAATTGGGGAAATATCTATGAAGATCCTGTGGAACATAGCAAAGATGCTACATGGATGGAAGAAGTAAAAGAAAGAATAATTATTTATTTATTGGCATTTGTTGACTGGGAAAGTCCACTGGGCACTGGATCCATTTTCAGTGGAGGCCCGGGGAGAAAAGCTCCACAATTAACAATACGACAAGAGTGATATAGTTAGATTACAGATCTGGGGAAAAAAGGCTCCACAGTTTTAAAACAAAAACAAAACAAGTGAGTATTACAGAAAAGTATACAATTGCAAAACAGATGTTACATATATTATTCAGCAAGCTTCAAAATTACAGTTAAAAAACTATAACACAGAAATTATATACTTTGAGATGGCCAAATAATAAGGTCTTCTAGTACTTGAGTAAAGATGAAATGAGAGGTGTTACAACGTCGGGTTCTTGTTTAGTTGGCTATCTATTTAAGGGGTTTTACAGTGTAGATTACACGTACAGCTTGGGTTTTGTAACAAGTATGTTTTTAGTGCAGTTTTAAAGGGCTTTGGGGAGTCTAGCTGGGCAATGCTAGAGGGGAGTGGAGGGTATTCCATAGTTTGGCTATGTTGTATGAATATAGTAATTGTCCTGCTCTCTTGTTGGGTTTGGCTAAATTTAATAGGGTTTTCTCTGAAGAGCAGAGGGATCAAGTGTGGATATATGTGTGTAAGATGGATTGAAGAGCAGGGCAGCTCTCGGGTTGTAAAATTAATTTATGGGCCATAGAGAGTTGAGTGAATTGGCGGTAGTGGTGGAATTCTAGCCAGGGTAAGTTTGAGAGAGCAGTACAGTGGTGTGAGCAATTGGGCAAGTTTGATGCAAATTTTGCTATTTTATAGTAGCATTGTTGTAGCTTACTACTAAGTGATGTATGGAGGGTGGTGAGAATGGGGCTACCGTACATAACGGATGGAATGAGCAAAGTGTTTGCTAGTTTGTTCTTAGTTTGCTTATCAAGGTATAGTCTATGCTGTTATAATTTCCCTAGCTTGAAATGTGTCTTCTTTACCGTGTTCAATGTATGTTGTTCAAAGGAGAGTTTGTTATTGATAGTAATTTCTAGTAGTTTTGTGAATTGTATCTGTTTGATTACTGTTTTGTTGTGGTAGAGAATTTTGAATTCTGTAGTTGGAGGTTTTGATAAGAATAATAACAGTATCGATTTTTGGGAGGTTAAACATTAATTGAGAGTCATTCAGCCAGTTTTCTATAGAGGAGAAATTGTCTTGGGTTATTTTTTGGAGGTTGGTGAAATCATGCGAGGATGAGATGATAGCTGAATCATCTGCATGCTGAATTAGTATGCTGTCCTGGGAGGTTTTATGTAGATCATTAATGAAAATGTTAAAAAGTATTGGTCCTAATATGGATCCTTGTGGGACACCTGTGTTGTTTACTAAGACATCAGATAGTTGGTTTTGTCATCTAACTGATTGTTGTCTGTTGTTTAGGTAGGATGAAAACCCTGTTATTACAGTATGGGAGCAGACAAGTTTCTGTAGGTGTTGTAAAAGCTTAGGCTGAGATACAGTGTCGAAAGCTTTTGTAAGGTCAAGCAGGAGTACAGAACTGGATGAGCCAGTGTCAGGACATTCGTTCACTATGTCAGTAAACGAGAGTAGGGCTGAGGTAGTGCTATGGCCTGGGTGGAATCCATCCTGAGTGGGAGATAAGAGTTTGTTTTTGACAAGGTGATTTAGTAGTTGGGTTTGAATGGATTTTTCTAGTATTTTTGATAGTGGGGAGAGGATAGAGATGGGGTGGTAGTTTGAAGATTTTGGGCATTACCACCTTTTTGAAGATGGGTAACTATGGATTTTTTTCCATAGTAGGGGGATATATGATTCAGTAATGGAGTGATTGTTAAGAGTGCTGACTGGGTAGCCAATTGTCTTGGCTGCTAGTTGTAAGTATTCTGGTGGCAAGTTATTGACTGAGAGTGAGCTGGGTTTTACTTTGGTTAGAAATTTTGAATAAGGGGTGTAGGCACAGGTTGGAAAGAAAAAGGTGAGTTAATTAGAGAGTCATTTATGGGGAATAGTGGGTCTATTGTGTTAGTGGTAGGGGTGGGATTTGTTTTTGATGGTATTTCCTTGATTAGTTTTTGGATGGTGTCAATAAAGTGGTTATTGAATATTTGGGAGATCTGGACAGAGTTTTTGTCGGGTGCAGGTTCATAGGTTCATAGGATTGTACTAGGCTATCGGCCCAAGTGCCTATGTAAGCCTAGCCAACAAGGTTCCATGGCTTATGCCACTCAAGAAAGTTATTTTCCTGTGCCACTGTCAAGCAGAGACACAGAAGTGACCCCCGGGGTGTAGTTCCTATTTCCCATCCACTCATCAAGATTTTTCTTGAAGTGTGCTAATGAAGAACTTTGCTTGACATAGATGAGTAGCTTGTTCCAAATTATAGGAAGTCTCTGGGACAGGAATCTATCCCTCCAGCATGTCCTGTTTATTGTGGTGACAAGGTTTAGGTCCCTAGAGTATGTAGCTCAGAGGAATTGGGATTTCTTTAGGTGTAGCATGTCCACCAGCTCTAGGTCTGCCATAGCTTTATATGTTAGGCAGAGATCACCTTGGAGTAGGCAGTATGCTACAGAGTAAAGCTGGAGTTTTTGAGGTGGTCAGTGTAGGGCATTTATTTGAGGCCAGTAATCCTTTTTGTGAGGTACTTCTGTGGCCTTTCCAGCTGCTGCAGATGTCTTGTGAGGTACATTCCAAAAGGGGCATTGTACTCTATAATGGGTCTAATGAGTAGAGGGGAACAATGACCTCTTTTTTCCTGGATGAGAAACCTTTTATGATGAGGTGTGCCACGTAGAAGGACTTCCTGACTACTGTGGTGATGTGACTATCAAAGGAGAGACTACTGTCCACCTGGGTCCCAAGGTCTTTTATCATGCATTTGGTGTTAAGTAGATTGCTGCCTATGTGGTAGTTCATGGGTATAGACTTTTTACCAAAGCTGATGACACTGCACTTTTTGGCATTGAGCTTGAGGCCATGGCTCTGACACCAGGCATCTGTCTCAGTGAGGCCCTTCTGTAGGATGTCCACATCATTTGGGGACATGACTATGGCTTCTAGTTTGCAGTCATCTGTGAACTTAATTGGCCAGATGCCTTCTGTGTTAGCCTGTACATCAGAGAAGTAGATACCAAACAGGAGAGGTCCCAGGACGGAACCCTGTGGTACTCCACTTGTCACTGCTTTGAGGTCAGATTTGGAGTCTGCAATTTTTACAGTGTGGGTTCTGTCAGTAAGCCAGTTGGCAACCCATCTTGTGATGTAGGAATTTATACCTAGTTTGGTGAATTTAGCTATAATTCCAGAATGGGGGATGGTGTCGAAAGCCTTGGTGAGGTCAAGATAGGCTGTGTGAACAACCTTACCCTCATCCACAGCTTTGGTGACTGCCTCAAAGAAGTCAATCAGTTTCAGGAGGCATGATCTGTCTTTCACAAACCTGAACTGGGTGGGATCCAGAGTTTGGAGGTTACCAATATCTTTGTTTATGAGTTCCATGATGATATGTTCCATGGCCTTGCAGACCAAGCTTGTCAGGCTAATAGGTCGATAGTTCCCGGGATCAGTGGTGACTCCCCCTTTGTGGAGTGGGATAACTGTTGCTGTGTGCCATTCAGTGGGCACAAAGCCTGATACGAGGCTATTATTGAACTTGGTGCTTAAGTGGGAAGCCATTTCGTTCTGAAGTTCGTGCAAACCTCAGCCTGGGATGTTGTCAGGTCCCATGGATGCTGTGTTTTTGGCTTTAGAGAGTGCAGCTTTTACCTGCATAGTTGTGATTACAGAGACTCTGCATTCTTCCTATATAGATATGGGCCCTTTAGGGGGTGAGAGGGGGGGGGTAAAGTTAGCACTGAACCTATCTGCCAGGATGTTGGCAATATCAGTTGGTTCTGTAATTTTCGTTCCTTTCTGCTGTAACTCGGAGCAGATATGGGTGTTGCCATTGAGATTCTTCACATAGCTATAGAATGCTTTGTGGTTGTCCTTGGATTTAGTGGTGATTTTGTTTTCGTAGCTAGCTTTGGAGGATTTTATAAGGGATCTCAGCTTCTTACTGAGGCTGACCAGAGAGCTCCTCCACTTATGGGATTTTACTCTTTTGCAACAGTTTCTTCCTTCTGTTGTACAGTTTGTTTATGGCAGGGGACCACCAGATTGGCTTCCTTTTTTGGAGGATAGCTTCTTGGTTCAGTTTGGGATAGCTTATACAGTGCATTTTTGTAGGATTCAGCAGTTGTAACTGTATTGTCCATCTGGATGGGTGTCATGAAATTCACCACTTCTGTCTTAAGAAGCATGAAGTTGGCTGTGGAGAAATTTTTTTACTGTGGTTTCCTTAATGGGGGATGGGGGTGAGATGTGGATATCAAGGGTGATAAGCTTATGGTCAGATCGGACCAACGAGGAGTTGACTTCAGGTGTGGAACACCGGTCACTCATGTTGGTAATGACTAGGTCTAGGATATTGTTGCCCCTGGTGGGGGTGTGGATAAGTTGATCTACAGCATTGGAGTTTATGAATTCCAGAAAGCATTGAGCTAAGGAATTGGTACATGAGTAGTTGTCCCAGTTAATAGTGGGGTAGTTGAAGTTGCCCATTATTAGGGTGTTTGGTTGAACCCTAATATTTTCCAGTACATCAAGAAAAGAGGAGTGGGAATCCTGGGGCATGGTGGGTGATCTGTAGCAAGCTACAATTTGGACTGCAGTTTTGCCCAGAGTTAGTTGCACTTGGATAACCTCAGATGCATTATGCTGAGCAACTAACCTGGAGGTGTGGATATCCTTAATGAATATGGACACACCTCCACCTTTGGTGTTTTGGTCCATGTTACATGGCCGAAAAGTCTGGTATGAGTTATAGCCTGGTAGTGCAGGGGTGCTCTCTGGAGCCTTGAACCAGGTCTCAGTCACTGCACAGATATTGATGTTCTCCATTTTAAGGAGTGCCTCGAGTGAGTGCATTTTGAGATTTAGACTTCTAGCATTGAGTAGCATTACCGTCAGTTTTTGCTTGCCTGTTCCTGTTACGGTGGTGAATTTGTTATTTGAACCCTGCCTAAAAAAAGCACTATAGGGGCAGCAAGAGCCTTAGCCAGTATCCGGAATCCCAGGGGCAACAGGTGCAGGCCCATCTGTGGCAAAGCATCATGGTCTGTCGACCATGTCATCCCAAGCAGACAGATACTGGATCCCCTTAGAATGACACCAGAAGCTGAGCCAAATTTTAAAGTCAATCATTTTGTCCTTGTACTGCGGTGTCTTTTTGGGTGATGGCAGAATGCTACTCAGGACTAGGGTAATACCTGCCTGGGCTACAAGATCAGAGAGCTCTTCCATGTCTCTTTTCATGTAGTCCAGGGAGGTACATCTCGGGTCATTCACACCAACATGAACAATAACAGAGTCATATTTGTACTTGTTGTGGAGTGACCTGAGTGCATGGGTTATATGATGGATCCTGGCACCCGACAGGCAGCTGACGGTAACCTTTTCCTTGTTTAACCTGGTGAGTGGGACATCAGTGTGCCTGACTATAGAGTCACCTATGACTAGTGTGTTGGGTACGTTGTTTTGCCTTATTGGCTGTGGTTGAGTGGCACACTGATTCTGTGGGCTATGTGTCATTTGGGTTGTGTTGGGGGATGGAGGTTGCTTGCATTTCTGCTTTAGAGGTCTCTGTTGTTTAGATAGATTATTATTGAGAGCCTCCACAAATGTTTTTGTGTTACTATGTGTGGATTTTGGTGGTGTAGATTTAGTGAGACTATATGATGAGTGTTGTGTGGTGCAAATATTTACCTTCTCCTCATGACTGTCAAGTTCCGTCTTGGTTGGAGAGAGCTTTACCTCCAGTTTGGCTAGATAAGTGCATCTCTCACAGGTTATAGTGTTGGGTGGTAGGAGGAGAGGGTTGTCTGTGTACATGAGGCAATTTCTACTTTGCCTCAAGATGCCCAGATTCATCAGATAGACAGGAGAGACCACTGGGAGCTGACCTTTGGGCATGCCTGAATAGAAAACTATTTCCCTCTAGATAAGTGAGGAAAGTGAGTACAAGAGCTGTTTTTCTCTAAGCAAGTTAGAAAAGTAAGTACAAAAACTGTTAACCTCTAGATAATGAGGAAGATTGAGTGCTGTAGTAATTAGTAGCTTATTTAATGCTTACAAGTTCTGAACAAGTGCTGAGCATGAATAAGCAAATTTAAGTGCTAAAACTAAGAATCTATATCTGCACTAGTGTCACAGGACAGAAAAAAGTGTAAATGCAGGCTTTCAAATCAGAAAATTGAGAGAGATGGAAGATGCCCAAATGGCCAATAACTACAATTTCTGGGCCAGAACCACTCTGTATGTGGTAGACAGGTTACCTAGTGCTTACCACTCCCACTGATAAGCTAGAAGGCTTCCCTCCAACACAGAAAGGCTTGGGGGGTTCAGAAGCTTACATACCGTACTGGATACAGCAAATCTGTATCTGGAACACTAGTTACAGGAAAGGTAGGAAACAGGCTTACAGTTTTTTTTTTTTTACAGAAAAGTAGCAAAAACAGTAGTAAAAACAATTCACATGCAGTGCAAGCTAGCACACTTGAGTATGTAGCAATATCAGACCAAACACAGTTTAAAAAATGCAAGTAAATTAAAAAGGACTAAAAACAAGTGCAAGGTAGAATGTGGTAAAGAGATGGGGCTGGGGGAGTGTCCCAGATCAAATCTACAGTAGGGCAGGCAACTGCAAAAGCAACCAAATTTAAACTACAAGCCATAAATAGGGAGGGTGGGTGGAATCTAAGCAACAACTAACAGTACAAACTTTAAAACCAAAAAAATATACTGAGCTCTGTATATTTGCAAATAGTCAGTAAGGCAGTCTCTCGGAACACAAGTTCCAGCAATTTGAATTCAGGCTGTAACTAAGGTGAAGGATTTTGGATGTTACCAGGATTCAGAAGGGAGGGTGCTGATTTCCAGAATTTTTGGGGTTGGTATTTTGGGAGAGAATTTAGAGGAAAAGTAGGATGTTTTGTCGGTTATAAGTTTCTTTGTGACATTTCTAAGTTTTAGATAAGAAGTCGAAACGTACAGGATATGAAACGGGATGAAGTAACGGCCAGAGAGATTAAAACAAAGTTAAGAAAAGCCACTAACTGCAAACCCCCAGGCCCAGGTGCAGTACCTAACTTCTGGCTAAAAGTTTTAACATTTTTGCATGAAGAT
This sequence comes from Protopterus annectens, assembly GCF_019279795.1. Taxonomy (NCBI): domain Eukaryota; kingdom Metazoa; phylum Chordata; order Ceratodontiformes; family Protopteridae; genus Protopterus; species Protopterus annectens. The sequence continues at coordinate 1,508,146,638 of NC_056726.1, forward strand.
TTAGCCATAAGTAAGAACTATTTATATGCACACCCTGAACAGACACCAGCAGGAAAAAAAATGCTCCTACTTAAGAGCAAACCTGCAAGATATCTAAAAAACTATAGACCAATAACATGTCTTCCGATGATGTATAAACTATACACTGGAACTGATGCCAACAGAGTTTATAGTCATTTAGAAGAAAAGGGTAACAAAATAAAGTCATATGGAACAAAGGATCATTTGTTGTTAAACTGATAACGGAGAACTGTAAAAAGTGAAATAATCTAAGTATAGCATGGATATACTACAAAAAAGCATTTGACAGTATCACACATTCATGGATAAAGGAGTGCTTAAAAATGTATAAGATGCACCCTACACTCATAAACTGCATCACAGTGACCAAGAAGCTGTGGCAAACCACTTTGCAGTTTAGCCATGATAAAAGACAAATTATTATTTCATAGATAAAAATTCAAAGGAGGATAGTCAAGGGTGACTGTCACCACTGCTCTTTTATCTTGCTCTTAACCCATTAAGCTGACTACTTCATAGATTAGGTCATGGCTAGAACTTGGCTCCCAGAAAACAACAAAGTATAAAGATTTCTCATCTGCTTTTTGCAGATCATTTAAAATTGTATAGTTCATCAGATGAAGAACTGAAAGCATGATTGTAAGTCATCAAAACTTTTTCAGATGACATAAGAATGTCCTTTGGTCTTGATAAATGTGCAAAAGCAACCTTTAAAGCAGGAAGCTGCAGGACCAAGAAATCATCAGTTTGAGGCAGGAATGTGATATAATAGAACTTGAGCAAGAGGGAGTGTATAAATATTTATGAACTGATGAAGGATCGACAATAAAACATGAACAAATGCAAATAAAACTTAGTAAGGAATATTTTAGAAGACAAATTAATACTGGAAACAGCATTGATGTCTATGAACAACGTCCAAGCTATAAACCAATTTGCTCTTCCTGTCCTAATTTGCTGTTTTGGAGTGACTGACTGGTCAAAATAGGTGTCTGATCAGTTAGACAGGAAAACAAGAAAAAAAGATATTTCATGTGTTCTATTTCTCCTTGCAACATTGTTACACATTGTATTACAATGTTAACAATTCTTGTGTAACTTGTTATTGTTTACACTAAATGCTGCAACTACTGTACTTGTGGAGCTTTTCTCCCTGGGCCTTCGCTGAGAACGGACACCAGCTGTCCACTTGGACAATCCCGGTAAACAAATGTGAAATAAAAACAAAATAAATAAATGTTTCATGCTCAAATGATTTATAACAGTCAGTGCATATCAAGACTGTATATTCCCTAATCTGGAGGAGGTATGGGATTCCTTGAAACTGATTACATGTATAGATCTGCAATTGTGGGACTGCACACATAGCTGCTGACCTCACAAGATCCAAATGTAGTAAACATTTTGAAGCATAAGGAGAATAAATCTAAGATGACTTTGCCTGCTTACTTAGCAGAAGCATATTGGAAATCAAACCAGAAGTAGATAAAAAAAAGAGATAATGTAAGCTGAAGGATCAGATGAGAAGGCAAGAGATGTGGAAAATGCATGAATGCAGTTGCAAATATAGAAAACTCTTGGAACAACTTCATGTTGATCAGGATCAAACACAGGAATGGTCAAGGAGAGGTGAATTTAAACCAAGAGATGAAAGGTTAATGTTGGCAGCCAAAGACAATACACTATGTACATGTTGGTTTACAAAGTCCCTTGAACATTTAGAACAGACAAATGTAGGTTTTGTAAAACAGAATTGGAAACAGTTGCACACCTCGTTGCTGGGTGTGACATATTAATGGCAGAAGGACTGTATGCTGAATGGCATACTAATGTGGCAAGACTGTTGCACTGGAAAAGAAGACAGAAGTAGCATTGCTCTCTGAAATTGCTACACCCAGTGACTACAGTGTCTCACACAGAGAGAAACAAAGTTATAAAATACCTGGATTTGCAGGCAAAAATGAGGGCAATGTGCAAGAAGGATACCCAGACAGTGCCAATAGTAGTAGGAGCAATAGGTCTTATAAAAATAATTTAGAATCATGCTTAGATATGCTACCAATACATGTAACTGTATGAATTGCAGGAGTCATTACTGGGCAAATTACGGGTGCTACAAAGAGCATTTCTGGATAACATCAAAGATTGGAACAATACTAATTTCATGAACTTGAATCATACTTTGACTCAGGAATCTAGATCTGTGGATGTTATAATTCCATTATACCCTCATCAGACCAGTAATTGAGCACAACGCTCCCTTTTTTGTGTAACCTCACCAGATATATGCAACAATTGGAAAGACCACAGAACTTTCTCACCAATAAATTACAGGGTTCATAAAACAAGTCATATGCAGAAAGACTGAAAGCCTTGTCGCTGTATTCTGCCTCCTACAGGTTGCTAATGGGTGACCTGTGTCTGGCTTACAGGGCAGTCTCTGTCCCAGCCCTGATGGAAACGCTACGCATCCATAAATCAAACTGCAGGAGGGTCATTTGCTGCAGGGATCATAGCCTAGCCTCTGACATGAACATGTCATACTGGAGAGACAGATACATCTCTCAGAGACAGCCACTTTTCTGGAATAAGCTTCCAATTCAAATGAAACAGAACCCCTACCTGACTCTCTTCAAACACAACCCAGATCAATGGATGGGTGACCACAAGTTCACGGGGTAGTGTCCATGTCCCTTATGGACAGAGGAAGTTGGTATTAAGTACCATAGACCCATACATCTTTGAACTTCACTCACCTAACCACAGACAAGTGGGATAAATATGGCTAAGTGTATAAGGGCTCTAGGACCACCGACTTAGTAACCTTCTATGACCCTATATTGCATTGAATGCCTTGGCTAGGACAAGATGTGTAATACGGACTGCGACACTATATTGTATTGAATGCCTTGGCTAGGACAAGATGTGTAATATGGACTGCGACCGTATATTGTATTGAATGCCTTGGCTAGGACAAGATGTGTAATACGGACTGCGACCGTATATTGTATTGAATGCCTTGGCTAGGACAAGATGTGTAATATGGACTGCGACCCTATATTGTATTGAATGCCTTGGCTAGGACAAGATGTGCAATATGGACTGCGACCCTATATTGTATTGAATGCCTTGGCTAGGACAAGATGTGTAATACGGACTGCGACCGTATATTGTATTGAATGCCTTGGCTAGGACAAGATGTGTAATATGGACTGCGACCCTATATTGCATTGAATGCCTTGGCTAGGACAAGATGTGTAATACGGACTGCGACCGTATATTGTATTGAATGCCTTGGCTAGGACAAGATGTGTAATATGGACTGCGACCCTATATTGTATTGAATGCCTTGGCTAGGACAAGATGTGTAATACGGACCGCTTTACCTTTGTGCATTGCCTTAGTGACCATCTGAAAGAAATCTGCCAAGTTAAGTAGTCATAACCTTACCTTAGCAAAGCCAAATTTGGATGGGTCCACTGTTTTCGAGTTGCAATGCCTTTGCTTTAATTTCCATGGCAATTGGTTTGACTTAATTAGACTTCTTAATTTCTTGTTTGCTTTTATAAGACACCACATATTTTTAAGGGAGTTTATCTACATGATTTTGGCCATGAGTTTGATATATATATATATATATATATATATATATATATATATATATATATATATACATATATATATATATATACACACACACACCCTGTTTAGGTGAGGATTCCATCAGTGGAGTTTGTTTTTGGTTTACTTTGGCTAGGTATGACAGCCTTTGTGCAGCCATTTACATGTTTGTTTATGACTATGTGAATAATTCTGCATAGGTAGCTGTGGTCTCAGGGCTAGAGGAGCCTTAACAAGCATAATGTCACTTAATAGGATATAGTTTGTCTTAGAATAGTTACTTAACTGTTGATGGTTTAGCTGGGTTTTCTGGGATGATTTTATTTGAAAGGAGACAGCTTTGTGATCCAACCTATCTAGCGAGGACATGATATGGGGGGGTGCAATGCTCTCCAGTGTTGTTGAGTACCAGATCCAGTATGTTTGATCCTCTGGTTGGAGCATGCACTATCTGTTCCAGGGTGTTTGTGTTAATAATGTCCAGGAAGCATTGCGCCTTTGAGTTTGAGACAGTATAAGTTCATAGGTCCATATGTGTTTACTAGCCTAATGACCCCAAGGGCCTTTTTAAGCTTAACCATGCATCCCAAATCTCTGACAAGTTCTGATACCCTTGATAAGTGTAAGCATGTGCCTGGGAGATGAACAATTTACAGGTTGTCTGTGTCCATTAGAGGCATAGGTGCCAAACCAGGGATGGATTTCCTGTTTCCCATCCAATTATCCAAGTTGCACTTGAATTGGGTTAGGGAAGAATTCTGCTTCACATGGATGGGGAGCTTGTTCCAAAGATGGGGTAGTCTCTGGGATACATACCTATCTGTCCAGCAGGTCCTATTTATATCACAGGCAAGGTTTAAGACTTTAGAACAGGTAATTCTGGCGCTGTTTGTTTTGTGGATATGCAGGAGGTCCATCAGAGTGGGGTCTGACAATGCCCTTTATGCCAGGCATAGGTCTCCCCTCAAAAATCTCAAATTGAGAACACACCCCTTAGAGTTGACTCAGTAGTCAGAGACTTATGGACACACACAGATAGTGTCTACAGTGGTGAAAAAATCATTCTATGCTGCACAACTTATAAACAAAGGTATGGCATCTAAGGCCAAGGAAGTCATTGTTCCACTGTATTTGGCATTCATCAGACCTATCATTGAGTACAGTGCCCCCTTTGGTATGTACCTAACCAGGCATTTTCAACAGTCTGATGTCCACAGAGGTTCCTCACTAAAAGAATACATGATGTGCATGATATGTCCTATGTAGACCGCTTCAAGGCCATATCCCTGTATTCTGTCTCCTACAGGCTTTTGAAGAGAGATCTATGCCTGGCATACAGGGCATTGTCAGACCCCACTCTGATGGACCTCTTGCATATCCACAAAACAAATAACACCAGAATTACCCATTCTAAAGACTTAAATCTTGCCTGTGATAACTAGGACTTGCTGGAGAGATAGGTATGCATCCCATACACTACCCCCATCCAATTCAAGTGTAACTTGGACAATTGGATGGGAAACTTGAAATTCATCCCTGGTTTGGCACCTAAGTCTCTGATGGACACAGGTAACCTCTAAATGGTTCATCACCCAGGCCCATGCTTACACTTATCAAGGGTATCAGAGCTTGTCAGAGATTTAGTATGCATGGCCAGGCTTAAAAAGGCCCTTGTGGTTGTTAGCCTAGTGAACACCTATGAACCTATTATGGGTGTAAAAAAAAGAGAGTGAACAAATGAGGGAATGCTTATTTCTATGAATCGAGTAGAGCTGAAGTGCAACAGTTGTGAAGATGGGAAAGACAGTGTTATAGCAGTTTTTGTGTTTGTACGAGTGTTTACAGGTTAAGGTAGGAGTAAGGGTGAGGTAAGGGGATACAGTTGGAGTTGTGCATACTTTGTGGGTTAGGGGTAATGTAAGGGATATGTAAGGGGACAGAGTCAGTGTTGTGCATGCTTTGTGGGTTAGGGTAATGTAAGGGATATGTAAGGGGACAGAGTCAGTGTTGGGCATGCTTTGTGCTGTCTGTGTTCTGTGACCTTTTGTCTTCAGTAATCGTTGCTTTAGGGTTTTTAGTAATGTGATGTATTATGGTTAGGGTTAGGGCAGATGTAGGGTTAGGGTTACAGTTAGGGTTAGGGTTAGCACACATGACCAAGACTGTTATCTGATTATTTAAGGAGTAGATTGTTTTCAAAAGAATATTGTTTTATGGTCGGACATATTAGTAAAAGAATTCATTAGGAAAGCCCCTTGTTTGCAAATAGTACTGGTGAAATTGTGAAAAGATTTAGACTTCTTATTTAGGAAAGTAAATAATTTTTGATTAGTATGGATGTAAAAACGTTCTATTCTTCCACTCCCGAATGGCTAATTTAACAGCAGGTGCACGTTATTTATTAGAAGACCACGTGCATCTTTAGTACTTGCATTGTTGCCATTTTATTCAACACATAATAGTTCTATTTATGTTTTCTAAAATGTGGGACTTCATTGGGGTCTCCTTTGCTGCAACTTATGCGAATATATTCATGTCACATTTTGAAAGACGATGTATATATAATGAAAATGCATAAGATCATTGGAAGTTACTAGGCTATTGGCCCTGAGGCCCTTATAAGCCTATCCAATTATTTAGCCCATGTTCCGACAAGTCAGCACCTGATGCCCCTGTCCAGCAGGGACACAGGTGGAATCCCAGGGGTGTATTTTCTGTTCCCCATCCAGTTATCCAGGTTGTGCTTAAAAATGGTTAATGAGGTGCTCTGCCTGACGTGGAGAGGGAGTCTCTTCCACAGAAGGGGGAATCTCTGGGACACAAATCTGTCACACCAAGTCCTATTGATGTCACAGACCAGGTGGAGGTTGTGTATGAGGGTTACTCGAGTGGAACTTAACTTGCAGATTTGCAGCAGTCTCATCAAGTCAGGGTCTGAGATTGCTTTGTATGTCAGACAGGGATCACCTCCGAGGAGTCTGTATGAGACTGAGTAGATGTACAGAGCTTTTAGCTTACCTGTGTAGGGTAGATGTTTGAGTGCCTGGATATTCCAGCTGCTCCATGTGCTTTGAGAGGTACATGCTGAAAGGGGCACTGTACTCAATAATGGGTCTTATAAGGGAAGAAAACAGGGGTGCTATGACCTCCTTGTCCCTGGATGAGATACTGTTCTTAATGAGGAGGGTCATGCAGAAAGCTTTTTGTACAATGGTGGTGATATGGTGGTCAAAAGTAAATTTGCTAACAACCTGGGTGCCAAAGTCCCTCACAACTGATCGCATGCTAAGGATCTTGTTAATAAAATAATGTGATAATTTGTGGGGACATCACTCTGCCCAAAGGGGATGATGATGCATTTTTGGCATTCAGTTTCAGGCCATGTTTCTGGCATCAGTCATTTGTTTGGGTGAGACCCTGTTGGAGGATGTCCATATCGCTAGAGGAATTGATGACAGCACCCACCTTGCAGACATCTGCAAACTTGGTCAACCATAGCCCACTGGTTTTGGCCTGCACTTCAGAAAAGTATACCCCAAACAAAAGAGACCCGAAGACTGATCCCTGTGGTACACCTCTCATTAGGGGGTCTACTGCTTGAGGTAGGCGTTCCTAATGAATTCTTTTACTAATATGTCCAACCATAAAACAATATTCTTTTGAAAACAACCTACACCTGAAATAATCAGATAACAGTCTTGGTCATGTGTGCTAACCATAACATTTTGACTAGGTGGGTTCTATGAGTGAACCAGTTTGCTACCCATCTTATAACATATGTATTGATGCCTAGTTGAGAGAGTTTATCTATTATACCTCAGTGGAGAATAGTATCAAAGGCTTTGGCCAGGTCAAGGTAGGCATTGTGCACCATCTCCCCCTCATGTATGGCTTTTGTGACTGTGTCAAAGAAGTTGACACAATTTAACAGGGGTGACCTCCCCTTGACAAAACCAAACTATGTGGAATCAAGTGTTTCAAGGTTGCCAATGTCCTTGTTAATGAGGTCCATGACAATGCATTCCATAGCCTTGCAGATCAGGCCAGTTAGGATGATGAATCTACAGTTTCCTGAATTGGTGGACACTGCACATTTGTGCAAAGGGATGAAAAGGTCTGTCCTCCACTTGGCTGAGGTGAAGACTGTATGCAGGCTTTGGTTGAATAGGGTATCCAATGATGCTGCAAGTTCCTGCCTGAGTTCATGTAGGATGCAGCCTAGGATTTTATCAGGTCCCATGGAGGCTGTATTTTATGCCTTTGAGAGGGCAGTGATGACTTGCTCCATAGATATAAGGGGAGGGGGGCAGGTGCTGGGGATGTCCTGATTTACTGATTGGGAAGACAGAGGGGTGAAGTTTTCACTGAACCTGTCTGCAAGTAGTCTGGTTATATCTGCGGTGTTTGTGTATGTGATGTCCCTGACCACCAGTTCTGAGCAGATTTGAGTGTTTCCTTTGAGACTGTGGACATATGTGAAGAAGGCCTTATGATTGTCTTTAGTAGATGTGGCCAGTTTGGACTAGAAGTTTGCTTTGGAGGATTTCACTAGTGTTCTTATTTGCTTGTTCAGGCTAAGGAGAGATTGCTTCCGATTAGGCACCTGCTCCTTCATGGTCCTGGACAGCAATTTTTTCCTTTTGTTATAGAGTTTGTTTATTGCAGATTTCCACCAGAGAGGTTTACTCTTCCTGGAGGAGGAGGATTTTGTCCTGTCGGGTATTCCTGACTCCATGAAGCTATATAAATGCATGTATAGTGCTTTGGTGTAGGTCTGGACATTTGTGCAAGTTCCTCTGGAGGGGGAGGGGGCTTTATACTTTCCCTCAGGAGGTTGTAATAAGCTTTAGATAAGTTTTTTTGGTTTGACACTAGCTAGGGGTGGGGCTGTGGGAGATGGTGACTTCAAAAGTGATCGGTTTGTGATCAGATCTTACCAGGAAGGATACCCGGGACTCTGGTATACAAATATAGCATTCTGATGCTATACACATAATAATAGATGTAAGTTCAGTATTTAACAGCAGATAACTATGGAATGATAACTACAACATGTTAGCCTTCACCTGCTATAACAGTGTAGCACAGTCTGTAAAATGCATTAAAATATAACTATTTGTAAGGTCCTGGGTTCAAGTACAGCTGCATCTACCAATGAAGATACAGGCATGTGGCCATCGGTATTATAAAGTGTGATATATATATATATATATATATATATATATATATATATATATATATATCTGTTTCATTTCCTATTTATCTACCCAAAGCAGTACAGTTGGAATGTCTGCATCTATGAAAAAACAGCAGTTTTCTGTTGAATGTCACCAAGCACGATAGATTCCACCACAGTTAAGAACAAAGTGCAAAACACAATTTATTAATGCAATTCCAAAATCAAGGCGTTTTCGTCCTATAACTGGACTTCATCAGATAATCTCTTCCATTATTTATTAACATCCATTATATACTTCCTTCCTTTTTCATTTTCCAATCAAGGAATACCAATTAATTCAAATGAACAAATCAGCTTACTTATTAAGAAAAATTCATTAATATTAAAATACATTTAATTTAATCACATAAATACATCACATTTCTCTAAAAAACTTTAAATTATGTCTATTCATCACTTTAAATTAGATTTTAAAGTGATGAATAGACATAATTTAAAGTTTTTTAGAGAAATGTGATGTATTTATGTGATTAAATGAAATGTATTTTAATATTAATGAGTTTTTTTAATAAGTAAGCTGATTTGTTCATTTGAATTAATTGGTATTCCTTGATTGGAAAATGAAAAAGGAAGGAAGTATATAATGGATGTTAATAAATAATGGAAGAGATTATCTGATGAAGTCCAGTTATAGGACGAAAATGCCTTGATTTTGGAATTGCGTTAATAAATTGTGTTTTGCACTTTGTTCTTAACTGTGGTGGAATCTATCATGCTTGGTGACATTCAACAGAAAACTGCTGTTTTTTCTTGGTTGCTGTTTGGCTTGGTTGTTGTTTAATGTCTGCATCTATATTACAGAGGACAAAGTCATACAGATAAGACCATTCTCATCCTACTCCGAGTGCAACAGGTAATGCAGTAGTCTACCTTCCCACTGAAATTGTGCCCCAATAAAAACCACATTGCAGCCCACAATTTATTTGCTGGTGATATCACACACAGCCACAGATGTGCAAGTAACATGCGTATATGGCAGTTGCGCATGAAGTAAGGGGTGCCAGCACACACTCAACAAGGGAATATCATGACATAACATGTGATCTGGCAGTTGCCCACCTGCCTGACATCATGGTTAATGCACACGTACCTATTTTGTAGGACACAACAAGCATTTTGGCTTGCATTGTCTTACTGATACCCTTGGCTGACTCAATTACCTGACACACATACCTTACTTCCCAGTGGGGTGGCTGCACACAGTCTGGATTGGCCTATAAAACAAGGCTGCCACAGGTCACATATTTACTTTTACAGCGTGTTGTCCTGCAAAGTGTTCACCATTTCTGCTTATTGCTATTGCCTGCAGCATCACCATCAGTTCCAACCTGTAGCGCACACATTTGTATGTAAATAGTAGCTGCTACAGACATCCTCTCTGCCATGATGTAGGATCTGTCCCCACTATTTCCAAATCCAACATAGAGAAAGGGGTTGTAATGTACATTGAGGCCTTATATCTTGTTCAGTGGTTGTATGGGATTGGCTGATTATAATGCAAAGCAGATGTTCTGGCTGCAATTTATGATTCAGAAGCATAGACTGGTTCTGAGGCAATCACCTCCTAATACAGAACCGTGTTAAAAAGGCAGACAGCTAGCTAGGGAAAACATCATGTATGAGAGTTACTTATTATGGACAACTCATTGCCACAACAACTGTATATCGATATCGCTCAACAGAGGAGCATTTTACTCCATCGGGTATGTAACCATTTTGTTTAAACATGATGCATATTTGTCCTTGTACTTAGAGGGAGTGGGAATTACAGCAGTAAGGCTTTCTTGGAACTGTACTGATCTGCACATGTGTTACACCTACAGAGGAATGAGTACAGTATGGGTGGAATGCTCTGTTAATTAGGTACACCTGTCTCCTGGGAATTCCCCATTGACAGAGGTGGTAAAACTACACTGGTACTTGTGTGGCACTGCTTGTGTTACATATTACAAGGGGGGTTTACACATACGTGCCATGATTTAAAGCACTTTTGTGCTGGTTGTGTGACAGTACAACAGCGTCTGTCATGGCATGAGCAGGGCTAGATGAGTAATGTCACTATCCTACTCACATCCACACTCTCACTATGTCTGCATGGTGCCAAATGTGAGATGTGTAATCAAGCAGTGCCTACTGGTAGCCATCTGTTGTTGCTGCATCTCTGCATACTATACTGCAACGTATGTGATCCGAACATATGTTCCCATTTTGTTGTCTTCCAGTAGATATGCATCTGAGATGCTGGGGCCTTGTTACAGAAGCCAAAAATAAAGGTATCCTGGATGCCCTGCATCAGCATCACCAACTCCTGTTATCTAGGGAGAGGAAAAACAGGGAACAGTGGTTAACATTGTGGGCTGACCTGGTTTGCAATGTGAATGACACTGGACAACAGAGCAGGACATATGAGCAGGTATGACACTATGCCACAGATATGATAAACTCTGCCTGCAGAAGAGCAGCAGATGTGGCCAGGGATCATAGTGTCACCAGTGGAGGGCATGCAGTGGAACAACCACTGTCAGCCACAGAGGAATTCCTGGCAGATCTAGGAACACCGGACAGCTCGGCATGTCATGGATGTGGGTGCCAGCATTTCCACACAAGAGAAGCATCCAGTTATGCTTAGTTGGATGAGCATTAAAATACTGTATCATTCAGTGTTGCATTCTGTACATACTTTTATGTAGGTGGCAGGTATTTTTTTCGGGGGGGGGGGTTAGTTGCAGTGTGAATCTCATGTCCAGATTGTGACATACATACCAAGTAGCATAGTATGTACTGTACTTGCGAGATCTGTGGACTTATTAACCAGTCATAGTGCAACATGGGTTGCTGTTTACATTAACTCTCCCTCAGTTTTTTACAAGATCATCAGGAATCATACGTGGCCATGAGCCTGCTCCTGGTAAGCATAACATTGCTGTGATATAGATGCAGATTGAGTGCATTGTACTTGCTAAATTGTCATCCCAGGCCTGCCAGCTGGATTGATATACTGTCTGCATGATTGCCACCTTCACAGAGTTGTACCAATGGAACACGGTCTACAGTCATACCTATGCCTTGTTGTGACTATGCTGATAGATGTGCAGTATTTGTATGGCAGTTCAGATTGCCTGATGTGTCAGCTGTGCAGAGTGTTGACAAACATCAGTGGTGTACATCACTGTTGGTCATGAGATTCTTGAATAAGGAGCTTATTATTTACAAGCAACTACAGAAGTTTTTTTAGAAAGTAACGTCCTCAGGTCCTGGTATATGAGCTTTGGTGTTAGACAAGTCTGTAATACTGACAACACTATATACAGCTTGACATATATTGCAAGATAGTACTGCAGAGCATAGTAGTGCATGCATTAATGTACTGCTTTTCCCCTTTTATCACAGGTAACCAGGGGGTTGGTCTCTGTCCCCTACAGAACCTGATGTCAGTGTATCTTCAGAGTCTGATGATGATAGTGGCCAAAGTGAGGCATGGGGGGTGGGGGTTGCAGGGGCTGAATCTGTCACAGAGGTTGGCATCACTCTTCTGCCCTCATTATTACCATGCGCAGTCAGTATGCTTATGCATACCCAGTCACCCAAAGTGACAGATATTGAACAGTTAGAGGGTGAGGACATTGAATAAGAAAGTATGGGTACTATGGCTGCAGTGAGTGTTGATACTGGCCATAGCCAAAGAGATGGTGAGGTTCCACACAGGTAGATGGATAGAGTGCTCATAGGAGGCCTGCTGTCCTTTCACTACCTGTTGCAGATGTCCCATTGTATGTCACTGAGTGTATTTTTAGGGTCATCATGGAGGCATAGGCACATTCCAAAAGGACCTCAAGATGAATGCTCAGGGTTATGGATGCAGCACAGCCTGACATCCGTGACTGCCTCTACTGCATTGCTGATACCCTGGATAAACTGACGGACACAGTGGAAGCATAGTGGTCTGAGAGAGACTGCAGATTATCTGTCTTGGAATGGTCATTGCCTGTGATAGAACATTTGGTTGGAGTTGAGCATCAGACCCGTGGAAGTAGTTCAGCAGCTACACCAGCTGGAAGTCCACGTGGCCATGCTCACTCACGCTCTCATAGTAGCAGTACATCTAGTGCCACATATGCTAGTGTGCTGTCCACTCCAAGATGTGGCAGGCCATGAGCTCATGGTCCTGGGTGTTCCAGTGGGTGGACAGTTGCAGCAGACAGCGGTCATTCTCGGGTAGTAGCACCATTTCTGACCTTGGGCATGGAGGTGCCAGTGCAACTCCTGGCAGAGGCAGTTCCCATGTTTGTGAGTAGAGATGGTGAACTGTCAGCTCTGCCATGCATGGTTCAAACCTGTCCAACATATAGTCATGTAGTGCTAGCACTGAGCTTGACTGTGTTCATGCAGACACTTGCACACTACTGTCACAATCAGGTCACCTGCAGACACACACAGCACATTCCACAGTCCATCTTGCCTGGTTCCCTTCCTGACTTCCACACATGCTTGCCAACCTATTGGGTCAGCCTTGACCTCCTGCACCACCACACAACACCTTTTGCAAGTGATGATACCTGTGCAATATCACTATCATCCTTGTCATCGTTGCAGGAAAATGAAGCTATGTGCCTGATGCACAGGGTGACTACCTAAATTGCTATGTATTCCTTTAATCCACTGTTGCCTTTCACATGCTACTTGTACTCATCACTGACAGACCTGCTGGTGGTTGTACTGAGTACACCACATTATGTTGTGTAGATAAAGTTGGATGATGTTGTATTGGCTGTATATTTACAAAATGAATGGTGTCTCATATAACTGTTTATGTTTCAGATTCCAGATTTTTTGGCACACCTATGGTTACAATGCTACAATAAACCTGTAACTGCCAGAGTACAGGAAGGAATGTCAGCACAAAATCAAAATGTCTTCAAAAAGGTAAAGCAGTATAGGTGCATGGCTCCAAATCTTCATATGTGTATGACAGTCTAACAGGGACAATGGCGTCATGCAGCCTAATCATGCATCAGTAATCTCTGACACCATGTGGTTTCCTTGATAAGCATAAACAGGGTTTTTGGAGCTGACACATCTACAAGCTGTGGCAAAGGAGATGTACCATCTTCAACCCTGTGTCCATTACAGATAGTTGACCTCATCCAGTTATGATTGCCTTGCTCTGCATCCCATTGTGTTACTTACATGATGTGCATTACAGAAGGAGTGTGGTTCACATGGATGGGGAGCCTTTTACATGTAGTGTGTAGTGTCATGGTTACATACTTGTCTCCCCAGGATGGTCTCTTTATACCACAGTTAAGGTGCAGCTGTGTACAACAGGTATGTCCCTTACTCGTCCTTTCTGGATGTGCAGGTGGTACACAGAGGGAGCTGACAGCTCCCTGTATGGTAGCCATACACCTTCCCTCCTAAGCATGCAGTGGACAGACTACACAATTTTGGCCTTGACACAGCCTGCACTGGCCATGATCTGTACACTGTGTATTGGGTTACTGTGGGATCTCTCTACTGTTACAAGTGTGATATGCCTGTGTACTTATATACTGCAGGTTTTCTTTTTGTTTTTATTTAACATTTGTTTACCAGGAAAGTCTGACTTGGAACACATCAATTTTCAGTGGAGGCACATGGAGAAATGCTCCAGATGCATGTGCCATTGCACTCAATGATAGGTGCAATGAGTGCCACATATAGTGTAACAATGATGGGTGCAATGAGTGCCACATACAGTGTAACAATGATGGGTGCAATGAGTGCCACATACAGTGTAACAATGATGGGTGCAATGAGTGCCACATACAGTCTAACAATGATGGGTGCAATGAGTGCCACATACAGTGTAACAATGATGGATACAATGAGTGCCACATACAGTGTAACAATGATGGGTGCGATGAGTGCCACATACAGTGTAACAATGATGGGTGCAATGAGTGCCACATACAGTGTACAATGATGGGTGTGATGAGTGCCACATGCAGTGTAACAATGATGGGTGCAATGAGTGCCACATACAGTGTAACAATGATGGGTGCAATGAGTGCCACATACAGTCTACAATGATGGGTGTGATGAGTGCCACATACAGTGTAACAATGATAGGTGCAATGAGTGCCACATACAGTGTAACAATGATAGGTGCAATGAGTGCCACATACAGTGTAACAATGATGGGTGCAATGAGTGCCACATACAGTGTAACAATGATAGGTGCAATGAGTGCCACATACAGTGTAATAATGATAGGTGCAATGAGTGCCACATACAGTGTAACAATGATAGGTGCAATGAGTGCCATATACAGTGTAACAATGACATTTTGGGATTTACATGCCACACCTTTCTCTATAAGTTGTACAACAGTGCATAACATCTCACATCTTACTGACCAGTGAAAGTCGAAGGGTACAGCTCTCTCTCTGTCCGTAAGTCCCTGACTACTTGGTCAACTGTTGGAGATGACCAGACAATACAGTATTATCCAGGGGTTGGCTGACTGTCAAAAGTATAGTACTGTGCATACCTTGGCATGTAATATTTGTCAATGTTTTTGGCAGCAACTGAATGTGTGTGTGTTAGCCCATCCTGGATAACTGTTAGTTCTGTGTGCAAAACATTGGCAGTCCCTTTTTTGCAATTATCTGCAAATGTAGCCAGTCTGAGGTCACTGACAGTGGCTTTGACTGCAGAGAAGGGAATGGCTAGGAGGGTTAGTCCCAGGAACGATGTGTGTGGGTAGCCCATTGGTGGCTGGGCTCACTGTAGAGCTGGCCTACAAAAACCTATCCTCCCAGATAATGACTGTCAGACACTTGGCTATCGAATGGCTAACAAGCAAGTTTGCAAAACACTTGCACAGTGTGTCCACAATGCCTGATGGCCTAATTTTAATGAATGCATTGTTAGGTCATGGTAGGTGGGGTGAGTCATTTTCTCCTCATACATCGCAGTCTGTAACAATGAATTTGGTGAAAAATTTAGGGTAGGCATGATCTGACCATGAACAACACAACCTGCATTTGGGCCAATATCTGCAGGTGTACTACATTGTAAGTGATCATTTCCATTATAAGTGTTTTCATTGCTGTAAATCTCACACAACTGACACATCTGAGGACGCCAGTTGTCATTGCATGCCGTTTGCCCTGTGTGCAATTATGTATTGACTTTAATTCCAGCATGATTGCCAACAAGGTATTCTACCAACCTTTCTCCATCTGTAGAGACCATAGACAAGCAGTGGGGTGGGGGGAGAATTCATATATGTACACCCCAGGAAAGGTAAGGAGACACTGTTCACACAGTTATCCTGCAGCTGCACACTACTCAAGCAGTGTGTACAGTGCTGACACAATTACCTTGTGAGGAAAGCTGACAAGAGGGGGGCCCTAAATTGCGGGTGCCTGGCTACTACAATGGCTGGTCTCAGCACAACCACTCTCAACTGGGAGACTATGCTCCTACACCTCATCCCACAGCAAAAGCAAAAATTAGTACCATACTCCACATGAGCTGCAGGCCACAGCCTGTTTGTTTATCCACATAGTTGCCCCACTTCATGCAAGGCTCTGTAGCCTTGACATACCCTTTACCAGGTAAATGCCTTGAGTAACAATCAGAACAATCATTACAGTGGGGAAAGTATTATGCCTAGTATTCCAGGGTTCTTGGGTTTCAGTAGAGTAATTTGCAGATGGTGAGTTGGAATACAGCTGCAGTGTCACACTATAGGTTCATAGGTTCATAGGCAGGTACTAGGCTATCAGCCCTAGGGCCTATACAAGCCTAGCCAAAAAGATACCATGGCTTTCGCCAACCAAAAAAATTATTTTCCTGTGCCACTGTTGAGCAGAACCACAGAGGTGATCCCC
This sequence comes from Protopterus annectens, assembly GCF_019279795.1. Lineage (NCBI taxonomy): Eukaryota > Metazoa > Chordata > Ceratodontiformes > Protopteridae > Protopterus > Protopterus annectens. The sequence continues at coordinate 1,508,163,396 of NC_056726.1, forward strand.
AGGGTGAATTTCCTATTTCCCATCCAATCATCAAGATTTTTTTGAAGAGTGCTAATGATAACTTTGATTGATATAAATCGGTAGTTTGTTCCAGAGTATGGGAAGTCTCTGGGACAGGAATCTATTCCTCCAGCATGTTCTGCTTATTGTGGTGAAAAGGTTTTGGTCCCAAGAACATGTAACTCAGAGGATTGGGATTTCTTTAAGTGGAGCATGTCCAACAGCTCTGGCTTTGACATAGCTTTGTATGCTAGGCAGAGATCACCTCTGAGTAGGTGATATGTGATGGAGTAAAGCTGGATTTTTTTGAGACAGTCTGCATAGGGCATCTGTTTGAGGCTGGTAATCATCTTTGTGAGGTATTTCTGCAGCCTTTCCAATTGTTGTAGATTTCTTGAGAGGTACATACCAAAAGGGGTGTTGTACTCTATAATGGGTCTAATGAGTGATGAGTAGAGGGGAACAATGACCTCTTTATTCCTGGATGAGAAACCTTTTGTGATGAGGTGTGCCATGTAGAAGTATTTCCTGACTACTGTGGTGATGTGATTATCAAAGGAGAGACTACTGTCCACCTGTGTCCCAAGGTCTCTTATCACACATTCAGCATTAAGTAGACTGCTGTTTATGTGTTAGTTAATGAGTACAGAGTTTTTACCAAAGGGGAAGACAATGCACTTTTTGGCATTGAGCTTGAGGCCATGCCTCTTACATCAGGCATCTGTCTCAGAGAGGCCCTCCTGTAGGATGTACACATCATTTGGGGACTCGACTATGGCTTCTAGTTTGCAGTCATCTGCAAACTTTGTTATCCAGAGCCCTTCTCTGTTAGCCTGTACTTCAGAGAAGTAGATACCAAACAGAAGAAGTCCCAGGACTGAACCTGTGGTACTACATTTGTCAGTGGTTTGAAGCCAGATTTGGAGTCTGCAACATTTACAGTGTGGGTTCTGTCATTGAGCCAGTTGGCAATCCATCCTGTGATGTAGGGATTTATACCTAGTTTAGTGCGTTTAGCTATAATTCCAGAATGGGGGATGGTGTTGAAATCCTTGGCGAGGTCAATATAGGCTGTGTGAACCACCTTACCCTCATCTACGGCTTTGGTGACTGCCTTAAAGAAGTTGATTAGGTTCAGAAGGCATGATCTGCCTTTCACAAACCCAAACTGTGTGGGGTCCAGAGATTGGAGGTTACCAATGTCTTTGTTTATGACTTCCATGATGTTCCATGGCCTTGCAGACCAGGCTAGTCAGGCTAATAGGGTGATAGTTCCCAGGATGAGTGATGGCTCCCCCTTTGTGAAGTGGGATAGCTGTTACTGTGCACCATTCAGTGGGCACAAAGCCTGATGTGAAACTATGATTGAACATGGTGCTTAGGTAGGAGCCAGTTTGATGTGAAGTTCATGTAAAATGCAGCCTGAGATGGTGTCCGGTCCCATGGATGCTGTGTTTTTGGTTTTAGAGATTGCAGCTTTTACCTGCATAGATGTGATTACAGGGACTCTGCATTCGTCTTGTATAGATATGGACCCCTTAGAGGGTGAGAGGGGGGGTAAAGTTAGCACTGAACCTATCTGCCAGGATGTTGGCAATATCAGTTGGTTCTGTAATTTTCTTGCCATTGTGCTGTAGATCAGGGCAGATGTGGGTGTTGCCATTGAGATTCTTGACATAGCTATAGAATGCTTTGTGGTTGCCCTTAGAATCAGTGGCGATTTTGTTTTCATAGCTAGCTTTGGAGGATCTTATAAGGGATCTCAGCTGAGGCTGACCAGGGAGCTCCTCCACTCATTGGATTTTACTCTTTTTTGCAACAGTTTCTTCCTTCTGTTGTAGAGTTTGCTTATGGCAGGGGACCACCAGATTGGCTTCTTTTTTTGGAGGATAGCATTTTGGCTCTGTTTGGGATAGCACAATCCATACATTCATGTAAGTGCTTATAGATTGCATTTGTGTAGGATTCAGCAGTTGTAACTGTATTGTCCATCTGCATGGGTGTCATGAAGTTCACCACTTCTGTCTTAAGAAGCATGAAGTTGGCTTTGGAGAATTTTTTTACCATGGTTTCCTTAATGTTGGGTGGGGGTAGGGATGTGGATATCTAGGGTGTTTAGCTTATAGTTAGATCTGACCAATGAGGAGTTGATTTCAGGTGTGAAACAACGGTCACTCATGTTGGTAATGACTAGGTCTAGGATATTGTTGCCCCTGGTGGGGGTGTGGATAAGTTGATCCAGAGCATTTGAATTTATGAATTCCAGAAAGCATTGCATGAAGGAGTTGGTACATTAGTAGTTTTACCAGTTAATGGTAGGGTAGTTGAAATTGCCCATTATTAGGGTGTTAGGTTGAACCCTAATATTTTGCAGTATATGAAGAAAAGAGGAGTGGGAATCCTGGGGAATGCTGAGGGATCTGTAGCAAGCTACAATTTGGATTGCAGTTTTGCCCAAAGTTTGTTGCACTTGGATAACCTCAGATGCATTATGCTGCACAACTAGCCTGGAGGTGTGGTTTAATGAATATGGACACATCTCCGCCTTTGGTGTTCTGGGCCAGGCTAGATGCCAGAAAAGTGTGGTATGAGTTATAGCCTGGTAATGCAGAGCTGCTCTCTAGAGCATTGAACCAGGTCTCAGTCACTACCCAGATATCAATGTTCTCCATTTTAAGGAGTGCCTTGAGTGAGTGCATTTTGAGATTTAGACTTCTAGCATTGAGTAGCTTTACCCTCAGCTTTTGCTTGCCTGCTCCTGTTACTGTGGTGAATTTGTCATTTGAACCTTGCCTAAAAAACACACTATAGGGGTGGTAAGAGCCTTAGCCAGTATCCGGAATCCCAGTGGAGACAGGTGCAGGCCATCTCTGGCAAAGCATTGTGGTTTGTCGACCATGTTGTCCCAGGCAGAGAGATACTGGATCCCCTTAGAATGACACCAGAAGGTTAGCCAATTGTTGAAGTCAATCATTTTGTCCTTGTATTGCATATCATTCTGGGTTCTGGCAGGATGCTACTCAGAACTAGGGTCATACCTGCCTGGGCTACAAGATCTTTCATGTCTCTTTTCATGTAGTCCAGGGAAGTACATCTCAGGGTGTTCACACCAACATGGACAATGACAGAGTTATATTTGTACCTGTTGTGGCATGACCTGAGTGAGTAGGTTATGTGGTGGATCCTGGCACCCAACAGACAGCTGACAGTAACCTTCTCCTTGTTTAGCCTGGTGAGTGGGACATCAATGTGCCTTACTATAGAGTCACCTATAACTAGTGTGCTGGGTACGTTGGTTTGCCTTATGGGCTGTAGTTTATTGGCGCACTTAGTCTGTGGGCTGTGTGTCATTTGGTTTGTGTTGGAGGGGGAGGTTACTTGCGTTTCTGTTTTGAAGGTCTCTGTTGCTTGAGCAGATTATTATTGAGAGCCTCTGTCTATGTTTTTGTATTTCTATGTGTCGATTTTGGTGGTGTAGGTTTAGTGGGACTATGTGATGAGTGTGGTGTAGTGCAATGTTTACCTTATCCTCTTGACTGTCAAGTGCAGTCTTGGTTGGAGAGATCTTTACCTCCAGTTTTGCTAGATAAGTGCATCTCTCACAGGGTGCGGTGTTGGGTAGTAGGAGGAGAGGGTTGCCTGTGTACATGAGGCAATTGCTACATTGACTCAAGATGCCCAGAGTCATCCGATAGACAGGAGAGAACACTGGGAGCTGACCCTTGGACATGCCTGAATAAAAAAAAATACTTTCCTCTAGACAAGTGAGGAAAGTGAGTATAAGAGACCTTTTTTCTTTAAGCAAGTGAGGAAAGTAAGTACAAAAACTGTTTCCCTCTAAGTTAAGAGGAAGGTTGAGTGCTGTAGTAATTTGTAGCTTATTTAGTGCTAACAATAAGTTCTGAACAAGTGCTGAGCATGAATAAGCAAATTCAAGTGCTAAAACTAATAATCTGTACCTGGATCTTGTATTAGATAGGCTACTTAGTGCTTACTACTCCCACTGATAAAATGTTGTGTTAGCCACCATGTGTTTCACTGCCAAGTCTTGAACCCAGGATCCTGTGCTCTACAGTCAGTGCAACATACCACTATTCCAAATCAGGGGTGATATACTTGGATTCACAGGCTTGGCCACACAGATTTGCACCTACTTTACCATAAATCACCATGTCTCCACAGGAGTAAGACTTGTAGTATATCATGCTCATGTCATTAGTGAGGGCACTGTCACTCAATAATGCTGTGTTTATAACATCTGTGTGCTCTTCCCTCAACATTCCAATATTTCACTGCAATGGCCATTTTCTCATGTACCTTTGCAAGCACCACTGGCAATTGCACACAACCCACACTTTCCTCACAAGAGAACTTCAAGTCCCAGATATCTGACCCACAGAGATTATGTGCAATTATTGTCATTGTACCGTGTGTCATATAGAACACTCTGAAGTGATCTCTGCCTTGCATTCAGGGCATTGTGTGACCCTGCTGTATTGGACATGCTGCAACTTTGTGAGTGGAATGGTACATGTATTAGCCATTGTAAGGAGATAGGATCATAGGAAGTTACTAGGCTATTGGCCCTGAGGCCCTTACAAGCCTGCCAAAGGATTTAGCCTGCATTCTGACATTTTAGCACCTGATTCCCCTGTCCAGCAGAGAGACAGGTGGCATCCCAGAGGTGTATTTTCTGTTACCCATCCAGTTACAGAGGCTGCACTTACAATGGGTTAATGAGGTACTCGGATTGATGTTGAGATGGAGTGTATTCCAAAGAAAGGGACGTCTCTGGGACACAAACCTGTCCTGCCAACAAGTCCTATTGATGTCACAGACCAGATCGAGGTCATGCATGTGGGTTACTCAAGTGGATCTTGACTTGTGTATATGCAGCAGTCCCATTAAGGCAGGGTCTCAGATTGCTGTCTATGCCACACAGAGGCCACCTCTGAGGAGTCTGTATGAAACTGAGTAGAGGGACAGGGCTTTAACCTATCTGTGCCTGTTAAATGTTTGAGTCACAGGATTATCCTGGTGAGAACCTCTGTAGTCTCTCCAGCTGCTGCATGTGCTTTGTGTGGTACATGCTAAAAGGGGAATTGTACTCAATAATGAGTCTTATAAGGGAAGAATACAGGGATTTTATGGCCTCCTTGTCCCTGGATGAGATACCCTTCCTAATGTGGTGGACTATTTAGAAAGGTTTCTGTACAACAGAGGCAGCAATATGACAGTCAAATGTCAGTTTGCTATCAACCTGGGTGCCCAAGTCCCTCATGACTGATTAGGTACCTAGGTCCTTATTATTATTGTGATAACTTATGGGGACATCACTCTCCCCACAGGGGTTTATGAGACATTTTTTAGAATTTGGTTTGAGGCCATGTTTCTGGAACCTGACATTTGTTTGGGTGAGACCCTCTTGGAGGATGTCCACATCACTAGAGGAATTGATGACAGCACCCACCTTGCAGTCATCCACAAACCTGCTAAGACATAGGCCACTGATTTTGGCCTGCACCTCAGAAAAGTATATCACAAATAACAGAGGCCCCAAGACTGAACCCTGGGGGTATGCCACTAGTTATGGGTCTATTGCTTGAGGTGGCTTCTCCTATTTTGAGTAGGTGTATTTTATCAGTGAGCCAGTTTGCTACCCATCTGATAATATACAGAGTGATGCCTAATTGAGAGTGTTTCTATATTATACCTGAGTGGGGAGTAGTATTGAAAGCTTTGGCCAGGTTATGGTAGGTGGCATGCACTGTCTTCCCCTCTTCCATGGCATTGGAGACTGTATCAAAGAAATCAACCAAATTTAACAGGCATGACCTCCCCTGACAAAACCAAGCTGTAGGAGATAGAGTGTTTGGAGCTTGCTAATGTCTGTGTTAATGCGTTCCATGATACTCTGTCCCATGGCATTGCAGATCAGGCTAGTTAGGCTGATGGGTCTATAATTTGCTGGATTGGTGCACGCTCCACCTTTGTGCAAAGGGATGACAGTGGCTGCTCTCCACTTGGCTGGGACAAAGCCGGTACTCAGGCTTTGGTTGAATTGAGTGGCTAAAGGTGCTGCCAGTCTCTGCCTGTGTTCATGTAGGCTGCAGCCTGGGATGTTATCAGATGCAATTACCTGGTATGTGACATTAATAATACATTCTGGTAGGGGACATATGTGTACCACACTGTCACAAACTGTTGAAACAGACCCGCACCTAATGGCAAAGAGTGCATGTCATTGTCCCCCCACAGATGCAGTTTGTATGATTGCATGGATAACTGCCATGTCTCCACAGGGCTTTTGCATGTGTCCCTTATGGACAGGGCAATCTGTGCTTTTTGTGTAAATAAGGGTTAGAACGTGACTAGAATTTTGTCACCTATGTCCATTAGCCTACTACTGCCTGATGGTCCTATGATCCCATACACTGAAGTAAAATGCTGTAACATCCCCAGACACATACCTGTCTACAGTAGGAATAGTACCACTTTCAGTTCATATATACATAACAGTGCACAACATACACAGATCAAGTAAGCTGTAAATAGATTAGAACACCTATCTATCTAATGGTACACACTAGAGATCAGAGTACCTGATGAATGTGCCACACCTCAAGTGTGCTATTAACATCTCTTTAGGTAATGTTATGGTAGATGACATCAGCAGGCCCTGTTCTGGTCAGGCCTTTGTAGGCGCATGTCACCTACTATAGCCAAAATACTGCAAAACCCCACCTCTAAGTCAGTGTGGAGATCACATTTATTTTGCAGGGAGATGCATACACAAACTCAGCACGTGGACTACAGTCAAATTAGAAACCCTACCTATCTAGTGTTACACACTACAGATCACAGTATTTGCAGCATGCACCACAGCTTAAATCTGACATGGCTATGGCAATTGGTAGTGTTAAGGTACATGACATCAGCAGGCCATGTGGAAGAGAGGGGTTAGCAGGCTGGCAGCACCTGAATGTGCCAAAATGTGCAGGTCCATTGAAATGTAGGATTCCCATTTGGTATGCAGGGGATTCATGCACACACCAAGTGGACCAGAGTGAGATTATAACCCCTCCCTATCTAGTGTTACACACTACAGATCACAGTATTTACAGCACTTGGCACAGCTTAAGACTACTTTACATCTGACTTCAGGCAAATACTAGTGGAGTACATAAACTAGGCTTGTGTTGAACAGTGTGTGTGGGCTGCAGAGTAACATTTCTTCTCGGCTGTTCACTGCATCTAGTAGCCTTGCAGTCAGGTAACTGCTGTTTATCCTAGCTATGTGCCTACACTAGCCATTTTGGCCATATGTGGCTGTTTGCATTTAGATGGGCAAGCCTGTGGGCAAAAACAATTTGCCCTGTCAATCCATGCGCCCACAATATGGTACATAACACCACCTGTTCACCTGTTGGTGTATGTGTTGTGACATCCAGCAGGCACAGGGGGCTGTAGGGAAGTGCATTATCTATTGCTGAACCCTTACATTTGGTCCTTTGAGCAACATTATATTCAGCATGTGTCATACTGCACCTTCAGTCACCAGTAATCAGGGTATGTAGAATGATACAGACATACACAGACATATAAACACATATCTGTACATAAGAGGGGCATAACTATACATGGAGATGTGTGTGTGTGTGTGTTTGTGTGTGTGTGTGTGTGTGTGTGTGTGTGTGTGTGTGTGTGTGTGTGTGTGTGTGTGTGTGTGTGTGATATGTATATTTGGTATATTTGTTACGTCGATGTATGGGTGGACAGAGATGTATATGTGTGTATATATATATATATATATATATATATGGGTCTACTTTCTTTAAACTAAATTACATTTAAAGAAAAGTTACTTAACTGAGCTCATTCCTCCAAAGCAGCATTACACCGAACGCTCTGACTGTCAAATTCCTTTCCCTGTGAAAAGAACCACTTGGCAACCATGGTGGTAAATAGAAATGGAGCAAAGGCAAGTCCACCAAATTGGGGGGCTTCACCCCATACCCACCTACTTAAATATAGCAACTGGGTTGGGAGGGTGGCCTAATGGTTAAGGTGTTTGCCTTACAAACACAAGGTGCAGGGTTTGAGTCTTACAAGGGATAATTGGCTAGGCTTAATATGGCTCGCAAGGGCAATTAGCTTAGTACTAATCTATGAACCTATGAACCTAACTCCAAAATCACACTAAACTGAAGAGAGGCCAAAGTTCACCATGGTGGCCAAGTGGTTCCTTTCACAGAGAAAGGAATTCGGCAGTCCGTGCATTTGGTGTAATGCCACTTCAGAGGAATGAGCTCGGGTAAGTGACATTCGTTTAAATGTAATTTCATTTAAAGAAAGTAGACCCGTGTGTGTGTGTGTGTGTGTGTGTGTGTGTGTGTGTGTGTGTGTGTGTGTGTGTGTGTGTGTGTGTGTGTGTGCTTAGATTTATATATATATGTATATATATATATATATATATATATATATATATATATATATATATATATATATATATACACCAGTGAAAGACCACGATATTGTTTATTAAAGATAAGCGCTTTCGGTAGAGAGCAATCTCCCCACTTTCATCAGATCACATATGCAAACATATAAAAAACTATAGAGAACTGAAGATCTATAAAGATTTTAGCCATGTTAGAACAGCATGCTTTTTTTGTGTGTGTATAAAAGGCTTCCATTAAAAAAGCCTTTTTTATAGGGGCTTTTTAAGAAGGCTCTTTGTAAATAAAACGCCTTCTGAAGAGTTCTTATTATGAACAACTTTTTGGGGGGAAGAAAGGGAATTTTTCAGGACCCTGTTAAAACTAGATAAAACGATGTTTATTATGAAAACATATTTTCAAGAGTCATTTCAGAGACTCATACAACATAACATCAAACTGACCCTTGTCATCAATTAGACCTAACCCTATCCTATCTCATCAGGGCCTTTAGTTTCAAAATGCACTTTATGGAGACTACCTCATTAAGTCCCGGAAATATGTATGATGAAGTCTGGATTTGCCAAAATATCTTATATATTTGCATATATGGTCTTTCATGCATTTGTTTCTATATGTCTTTTTATATATCTTTTTCACGTGCGGTTACAGAAAGGCAGGAGTGTTTTAGTATAAAAAGATTACAACAAGAGACAATGCTTTTTATTGCTATTATATATTTTTATTGTTACCATATATAATTTTAAAATTGTTCATTGTATAGGAATGTCTTAGACAATGTAGTGAATCATTTTATAATTCATAATTAACAATTCATCATTGCATTAACAACTTTGTTAATTGATGTTTTAATTGAATGGGATGGATATATAAGAACACGTGGTTTTTCATAATAAAATTGTGATCTGATGAAGGTGGGGAGATTGCTCTCTACCGAAAGCGCTTATCTTTAATAAACAATATCGTGGTCTTTCACTGGTGTTGCAGAAATTGTGTTCCAGGTTTCCAGTTCCAGTTTGCTCATTTTTGCCACTTCAAACTTTTATATATATTATACACACACAGACACACACACACACATATATATATATATATATATATATATATATATATATATATATATAGGGAGAGTGAGATACTGATAGACAGAATATGTATACATATATATCTGTATCTGCAGACATATCTACATATAACAAGTCATTTTGAGTGGGGAGGAACAGACTTTCACTCTGCTTTACTAAGTGTATGAGCATGCCCAGTGGGTGTTTTGCTAGTTATAACCTTACTCCAGCCCACACCTACCTGTACTCCAGTCCTCGATTTGTGCATTACACATAACGTATGACATCTGTTCCTATTGCTGCACTGCTGCTCATTAGTGAACTTTTCGATAAGTTTCTTCAGTTGTGTGATGTAATTGATATGTCACATGGATTAATAATATTGCACCACACACAAGAATGACGGCCTGTTAAACAAAAAGTTATGTTACCTGACATCCAAAATAAATGTATATGTGTGGACTTGAACCCTGAGTACCACTAGACAAGCTAATTCCCCTACTCCTTTGAGCCACACAGGCTGCTCAACAGACAGCACACATTTATCACACATTCAACTGCAGACATACGTATATAGTTATTCTTGTGCAAAGTAAAATATAGACTGTATGATCAATGTCTTTGTTACTGTCCTGAGACTGCCTGGTATGCTGCTATATCATTGATGAGTTTGTGCTGCAGCATTTGTAGGGGAATACCGCTATGTTTGTTCTGTTGGGAAAGACAATAGTCTGACTGTCATGTCACCCCACTGTCTAACATATGCTTTGACAGATGTAGCAGTACTTTGTTGCAAAGGGTCTGTATGAGTATTCTATGCATGGGGCCTAGAAAATACTCCTGGAAACAAGGTAGTGAAATGGGTATCTTTAGTCCCATGTGGATGTAATGTCTGTGCAAGTAGCCCACTATATTCACTTGCATAATATACCAGATCCATACATACAATGCCATATCATAATAATCCTTGTGAGTACTGTGGAGGATACAGACTTACCTTGCAAATGCAGCAGCTGACACAACCTTAGATCAGGGCTGACTCAGTCTGATGCAAGCAGTACTCAGCCAATAATTTGGTACAGGATGTATGGGTTGCCTGCCTTTATTTTTCATTTCTGTATGTGAGTAGGGGTAAGGTGTCAGTCCCTAGGGCCCTAGGTTGTCAATGAATGTGCTATGCATTGCCTGTTAGCCCTCTTAGCCAATGCCAGGGCATACTGAGCACACACACATCTGCCTGCAGAGACATCAGCAGTGGGTTCCTCCTCCGAGTCCTCCTGTGACTGTGGCTGTGGTGACCTAGGCAGTAATTGGGGGCTGTGTAGCCTTTGCTGCTCCTGCTGCAGCTGTTTCTGCAGGATCATTTTGTTTAGCATGGCACATACTGTGAATATTAGTGCACATGTGGTTGGAGAATACTGCAGGGCTCCACCTGCTATATCTAGGCACTAGAACCATGACTTCATCCACCCAAACACATGCTCTATGATGTTCCTAGTTTGTGGGTTCATCTCATTATGGCATTCTTCTGTGGGTGTGTCTGAATTTCTGATGGGTGTCATCATCCAAGGTTCCAGGGCATAGCCAACATCCCCCAATAAATGGCCGTGTTGGATGTCCCCCCAAGTAAACATCTGGCACAGCTGTGATGTGTACCAAATATTGGAGTCGTGATAACTGCCAGAGCTGCCAGCACACACATTCAGGATAATCCCCTGGGCATTGCAAACAACTTGGCAGTTGATGGAGTGGTATCACTTGTGGTTAATGTACATTCTACCCTGCTCACCAAGTGGAGCCTTGATGTGTACATGGGTGCAATCTATGGCACCCAGTATTTCAGGGTAGTGTGCTACATGGTAGAACTGTTGCATATTTCTGACCCCCACCTCAGGGGAGAGGGGAAAAGATATATTCTCACTGGGATGTGGTAGCATAGCATCCAGGAACTGGTGGAGTATCCTGGATGCAGATGCCTGTGAGACCCCCATCATGTCCCCAGTTGGTCTTTGAAATGTACCTGTAGCTAGTATCCTAAGGGCTACACATATCTTTGTTTTCAATGGGATGGGTTCACCTCTGTTGGCTCTGGCTCTGAGCTAAGGGTAGCAGAGCTCAGCTAGCTCTTATAATATGCCCCTGTCCACCCTGTAGCATTCTACAATCTCCAGCTCATGTAGTTCCTGGAAGGTTACCCTGGGCCTGAACACTCTTCTCCTTCTCGGCCTAGGCTATTGTCAGCAGCAGCAGCACCACTGACATCAGCATCTAGTATATACAGATGTGGCAGACCTGCAGCAGCCCCTAGCATTATCTCTTCAGTTAAAAATGTCCAAGTTAGCACTCCAGTGCTTCAGAGTATTGAGGGAAAAAACGATTTTAGGGTGTATGCTTATTTTATACAGGTCTGCTATAGGTCCACCATGTCTGATTGGCTACTTATTATGCCTTTTTCCTGCCTAAATTGTAATTAACATCATTTAATGGCCCCACTGTGGTGCACCGCATGCCGCTGTGCTCTGCATAACTTATTGACTCCTAAAGAATCAGCACTGTTACGTGAGTAGTCTGCCATGTGTCCACTTACGCTTTGCGTGAACAGGCTCATCTATGCATAGTGCTGAGCAAACACATGCACAGGGTATTAAAAAAAATACCTAAAAGTAATAGGACACCCCCCCCCCCCCGTTGGCATCCACAGCCAGTTGTAATATCAACATTGTGTAGGAGCCTACTCAAAAGGGATCTGCGGACGGGGTTGCTCCTTTTACCGATTCAACAAATTCACCTCATTTGCATACATATGCATGCTGACAGCCTGGTAACTACATGGTTCATAGCCGTATGACCTAGGCAATTGCACCAATGCACCATTGTACAGACCTGATGTAACACCCTGTAATACATGTCTGACAAGTACTTTTTTTTCTTACTTTTTTTTTTCAATTAGGCATGTTTGTGCACTGCAGCACACAGTGCAAACATGCCAAAATCATAAAAAAATATATTATTACATACTCCCTTGCATTTTCAGACATCAACGATGCATTTTTCACACATCACTGTATGTGATCGAACCATTTCAGGGGAGTTATGTCCATATTTGTGGACTTTTATATCCCCTTCTTTCCTTGGACACTATTTACATGGAAAATTTCCACGTACACTACGGACATAGAGGCTCTACATGGACGGCTTTATGCTTGTTGGATTGCTCCACCTGAGTCATTTGCATAACATTCACCTACTTATGAGGTAATTTGCATTACACAGAACCTTCCTTGTTTGTGTGTGCTTGCACGCCGCTAAGCTGCACTTACTGAATCTGAAACCTTTCGTGCTCATGTACGCATCACACAGAGATGCATACATAAAAAAAAATCATGTAGGTCAAGAAATGAGGAACACCAGTCCAAAAAAAAAAAACAAATAAAAAATAAACTGGTGGAAGAGGCTGGAACCAAGACGAACTGCAGCAGCTTAGCGTAAAAAACTTTTTATTAATGCAACACTAGTAATGTGGTATATATAGCTTTATGTTCTGGATGTCCTGCATACTATATAGGGATGACCACTAGATGTCTTAGTACTAGGATAAGAGAGCATTATTATGCCATTAAAACTAAGGATATCAACAACGCACATTTCAGACATACACATTCTTGTGAGACATTTAAAAAATTTTTGTTTTCTATTTTAGAACAAGTTTTAGATGGTAGGGAGTTAATAATAAGAACAAAGTAGAAAGAAGGGAAACTTTATAGCAACTGAGATTAGGAGCAGACAGTTTTTCGGGTTTAAATGATTCCATCAATATTAAATGTTTTTTAAGTAATAGAAAATTGATGATTTAATTGTTCAATTGCTTAATTGCTTCATGTGCTAATGGTTGTATCATATAAATCAACGGTGCTTGTATTGTTGTTATGTTTTTGAGGAAGTCTGCAGATGAAAGTGTTAATAAAAAGTTTCTATGCTAAGCTGTTGCAGTTTGTCTTGGTTCCAGCCTCATCCGCTAGTTTATTGTTTTATTTGTTTTTCTTTGGACTGGTGTTCCTTGTTTTTTTATGTATTGTTGGTTCCAGATGATGGCTTGTTCTCCAGAAGACGTTCTGCATAACGTATCTTTACACTCAAGTGCCTGACAGCCAAGATGTAGCTACTGGAGAATTCCTCGTGGTTTTGAAGGAGTTACAGAAATCCCTCGCTACACTTACTAAAAATTTCCAGCCTGAAACAATGGGTTTGGTGTCACGAACTGACAACAAAGGTATTCTTATAAAAGAAAGGAATAAAATGTGATAAAACGTTGTTTTATAAAGACACTGCTGCAGTTTTAAGTTTTTTTCTAGTAATCCTTTTGGACAGTGTGTGTGTGTGGGGGGGCACCTGTATTGACCAAATCCACCAATATGCCGGCGGACCAACTGTTCCAATTAGAAAAGGGGCTGAAGAAATACCAGGCCCTCATTATAGAAAATAATTATTATGAGCATTGTATTAACACTAAAATTGTGCCAAAAGGGCTCAGTTTTTTTTTAAATGCTTAACGGAGTACAACAAGATGAACCTCTTTTTAAGGATGTGGTTACCTTTTTCACCAATGCTGGTATTGAGTTACTTAAACTGTTAATAAAGCATAATTCAGCTTCTAGTGAGTCCCTGAAAGTCCAGCTTGAAAATCTTGATAGAGACATTAAAGAACAATTGGAGGTAGATAAAGAATTTGATGAGAGTTATTTTAAGATCTTTGAAACAGTTGATCAACATGAAAGGTTGGTCACTCAGAGAAAAATGGGTAAATTAGACAGGGATGTCAGTGAATGTAACAACAGGACAGCTTACAGTTTTTTTCATTGAAAATAGATCAGGTAACGGTATTCATTACAGCACAATTAATTTCTATAGTGCAGCAGTGAAACGAGGGACTGTACCTTTAAATCAGAACTTTCATTTGCAACAGAAAGGCAGTGTGACATCAGAGGCTGGTGTTTTTCAAGCTCAGTCAAACACTAGTTTTTTAACCGACAACAGCAAAAATGTTCCTTCTAGTAAGGAAGGAAAGTATTCTACAATAGGGTCTAGTTCCAAAAGTGGTTCAAAAAATGGAATAAGACCAAAATCAGTGAGCAGAAACAGTTCCAAGCAGACGAGGGGAAGGAGCCGTTTTCGGAAAAGGAATTAGACCTTAGGACTGTTACTTATGGCAAAGACAGTTTGTATAATTTGACTGATATTGTTTTGTCTGACAAGGAAAGGTATGTTTTATTGTTGGGGTTGAATTTCATGCCGAGCTGAAGGGCGAATGTAGCTAATTCCTTGTTGGAATTAAAATTATATATTAGAAAACTGAATTTGCTATATATAATGAAAGACATTAATATTCAAAAGTGTTTGCACAAACCATCTACTTATAACTCCCCTTGCACACAACTTTAAACGTTTTTGAAAGTTATTGTGAGGAAAGATATAAAGATGTTGTTGAGTGAAAAACCAAGACATTATTTTTGCAATTTTACTAGTGAGGACAGGAAATGTTTGTTGAATTTTGGTAAAGAAAAGAAGATACGTTGTATGAAAGCTGACAAAGGAGGCGGATTGGTTTTAATGTATAATAATGATTATATTACAGCTATTGAGCAAATGTTGAACAATGTAAATGAATATTGTGAAGTCACTTTTGATGTGATACTTAGAAGTCACAAATATGTAGAGTATTGCCTTTATGACTCCCTGATGAATGGTGAAAGGTCAAATGAACTTTATAATTTTTTGGTGGTGGATAATCCTAAAGTGGGTATACTATTTGGTATACCCAAAATACATAAAAATGTTGAGAATCCACCATTTCATCCTATAGTTTCAGCATCAGGGAGTTCAACTGAAGGAATATCCCTATTTTTAGATTCAGTTTTGAATCCGCTTGTTCAGCAATTAGCTTCTTATATCAAGGATTTGTGGTCCTTTTTAGATGGTATCCATTTGTTTTCTTGCAGTAACCAATTCTTACAATTGAACAATGAAGAATTTTATATGGCAGTAGTTGATGTTCAGGCTTTATATACTTTTATACCACAGACAGTGGGATAGGAATTTGTTACCAATTTCTTACACAAATATACTGTTTTAAGTGATTCTAGTGTTAAAATTTATAACACTTTGATGGAAATATTGTTAGAAGACAATGTTTTTCTGTTTAATAATAAATATTATAAGCAGTTAAAAGGTGTGGCGATGGGGGCTACAGTAGCCCCTACCTTTGCAGGCCTCGTTATGGGATGGTGGTAGATGAAAGTTTTAGTCACTCTAAGTTTCTTTCCCATTGTATTCTATCGTAGGTTTATAGATAGTTTGTTTTTTTTCTCATTTGAGGACCAGTAAGTTCTTTCTGTTCCTTTTTTGAACAGTTGAACTCTAGTAGTTTTTTTGTAAAGTTTGTGGTGGGTGATGTTGGGCAGAAAGTGTGTTTTTTAGATGTCGGACTTAGCTGGCATTTGGATAAAAAACAGTTTGTCAGCAAAATACACAGAAAGAGCACATATGTGAATAATTATGTACATTGCAATAGCAATCACCCTTTATGTATGAAGCATAATATCCCTAAGGGACAGATGATTAGGGCTTCTCGAATGGTAAGTGAGGAAGTTCATTTCTATGAAGAAATGATTTCCATCACTTCATTATTTGTAGAAAGGGGATATCCTTTAGAAGTGTTGAATAAAATTAGTTCATAGGTTCATAGGTTCATACTAGGCTATCTGCCCGAGGGCATTTACAAGCCTAGCCCATAGTTTTGTGGCTTACGCCACCCCTTTAGTATGGGGAACTATACCCATTATTTTGCTGTGCTTCTGTTGAGCAGTGACACTGAGGTAATCCCTGGGGTATATCTGCGATCTCCCATCCATTGGTCAAGATTTCTCTTGAACAAGGCCAGCGAGGTGCTCTGCCTCACATATACCGGGATTTTATTCCACAGCATAGGGAGTCTTTGGGTGATGAATCTATCCCTCCAGCACGTCCTATTAATAGTAGGAGAGAGAGATTTTCCACCTATTTTATCTCGAGGTCTAATAAGTAACAACAACAATAATAATATATATCATAATTCTGACAATAACAAGAATTTTTCTTTACAGATCAGCAGTTCAGTTGTCCCAAGGTTAGCAGTTGAAATGACAGTAGATAGCTGTAGGATAATTTCCACTGTGCATAACAACTGGAAAATTATAGCCAGGAGCAATGAAGTGAAGTTGGTATTAGGTTCTACCCCTCAGTTTGTACCCAAAATAGGTTTAAATATAAAAAGTATGCTGGAGAGGGGTCAAGAGATCAGGCTTGGCATTAAATCTAATAAACCCAATGGCACTAATAAGTGTTATAATTGTAACAGTTGTACGTATATACACAAGAGGCCTTATATTTGTTTGGATAAAGTGTTGCATACTATCAGAATACTCGGTAGATATTATTGCAACACTAGTAATGTGGTATATATAGCTTTGTGTTCTGGATGCATACTATATAGGGATGACCACTAGATGTCTTAGTACTAGGATAAGAGAGCATTATTATGCCATTAAAACTAAGGATATCAACAACGCACTTTTCAGACATACACGTTCTTGTGAGACATTTAAAAATATTTCATTTTCTATTTTAGATCAAGTTTTAGATGATGGTAGGGAGTTAAAAATAAGATCAAAGTAGAAAGAAGGGAAACTTTATGGCAAATGAGATTAGGAGGCAGACAGTTTTTCGGGTTTAATGATTCCGTCAATATTAAATGCTTTTTAAGTAGTAGAAAATTGATGCTTTGATTGTTCAATTGCTTAATTGTTTCTTGTGTTAATGGTTTTATCATATAAATAAACGGTGCTTGTATTGTTGTTATGCTTCTGAGGATGTCTGTGGATGAAAGCATTAATAAAACGTTTTTTACGCTAAGCTGCTGCAGTTCATCTGGGTTCCAGCCTCATCCACCAGTTTATTGTTTTAAAAAATCATGTAGGGCTTACTGAATTCCCCCAAAAGAAGGCAAAAACAAACAGCTCTGGATACAGCAAACCTGTATCCAGACTATGCTACTCAATTTAAGGGTTAAGACCACAGTAAAACTCAAAGAAAAGCACAGATTAACAATTTACAGACAAAAACAGAACTCGCAGTATGAAAA
This sequence comes from Protopterus annectens, assembly GCF_019279795.1. Classification (NCBI taxonomy): domain Eukaryota; kingdom Metazoa; phylum Chordata; order Ceratodontiformes; family Protopteridae; genus Protopterus; species Protopterus annectens. Next base: position 1,508,181,095 of record NC_056726.1, read on the forward strand.
AATACAGTTAAACAGTAATGAAATGCAGCCATCAGTAATTGCATCAGTAAATTGCATGTAAGTTCAGGTTGTGGATTGTTTTCATTACTATTTCCATGGCATAAAAATTGCAAATCATTGATGTAATCAGATTATTACATTTGTAGAAAAGTTACAGTCAAATGAATGGGCAATCGGGGTTTCTTTTGAGATATTAAGGAGAGAAGTAAAGGAGAACATGGAAGCTGCTTTGGAAGAAAACGTGCAGAAATATCTCTTCATGCTAATGGTAGTCACTCCCCCACATTTAATTAAATCAATACCATTATTTGAATTTATTAGATTAAAATGTAATACAACCTACAGCAGGAAATTAATGAGCTAGTAAATGTTTTAATAATGAGACATAAAGCTCCAGGTTATTCAGAAGATGTATTGGAAGAAATAAAAATATGAAATTCTGTTTTCTGAGAATACTGATGTGGGATACTGACAAAACGTTATGTCTCATGGTAAAGATGACAAGTTATCTTACATGTTAAAATATTCTACTTTCTCTAACAAGCTTGTAGACGTAGTGAAGTATTATTGGGATATTTTATCATCAGATGAAAAGCTGAATAGTATTTTAAATGGTATCCTGTTTTTTTTCTTATTTTATTATTATTATTATTATAGGTTTATACTGACTAGTGTTACCACCTGTCTCACTTTGCGAGGTACAGTCTCACTCTGGGCAGTTGTGTACTGCAAAAAAATTGTAAAAATGGCAAATGTCCTGAGATTTTAGGACAAAATTATTTCCTATATTTTGTGTAATAGTTGCATAAAACAGTTATGCTGTACCTGAAACACCTAAATGTTATAAGACATAGAATAAACAACTAAAATGCTACAAGAATAAACTTTTATTTAGGCAAAAAAGTGAAGTTCTGTACTTTGTACTGGCCATGGGTGAGTTTTGGCCTGCAAAATCTGACGTTTGTGCCAAAAATGTCCCACTTTGGGCATTTGAAAAGGTGGCAACCCTAATACTGACACATAATTACATTACTTTTACTGAATGAATCTACAGATCTTTCATGGAATTCATTAGTCCATTTGAAGCATTTTGTTTATTTAGCCTGCTGAAGCAACCTTTGGTGAAGAAGTGAATTACGGTCTGGTTGAGATTCTAGCACTGGACTATATATACAGCCTTCCTGTTAAAAGGGCTGTAAAAGTCATAATATAAAGATGGCATAGACAGTTCTAAGGACTGTAAACATGTTTGCATTGTAGAAAGAGCAAAACTGTAAATACTGTAACTTGTTTTGTATAGCTAACATGGGTTATTATTATTTCTTTCTAGAGTAAATCTGTGTTTTTATACATTTTTCCCTAGAGTGTCTTTTTAGAATAACAATCAATATTTATATATATATATATATATATATATATATATATATATATATATATATATATATTTTTTTTTTTTTTTTTTTTTTTTTTTACTTGGTCCTGTGGGCTACATTGTGAAGCTGACTGTGACCCGTACTACTTGTATTTGGATTGTGGCCAAGGTGTTACCTGTGACAGCCATGTGAGGAAAATGAGAGTCCTGTGCCTGTTCCCTCATTCCAAGAGATTTAAATTGATTTGTTAAGGGGGAAAAAAAAAATGCGTTTATCTGTGTATGGACCAGTGGGGGCCAGGAAAGAAGTACATATATCTCCACTCCAGTAAAATTAAGTGCTTAAGTGACATATTGTGTTACTATTTTTGATTTTGAGGTACCACTGGCCTCAGCATTAAAAGTGTAAATAGAACTAGTAGAACTTGAATGATAATGGAAAACACTGGACCTCACCGATGCTTTTGCACAAGTCTCACAATCTTAGAGCAAAATCACCTAAACCGATTGTTGCAGAAAGATGTTCTGTCACCTTCTGGAGATTTCTGGGGGAAGGTAGTACCATCTTATCCCTCCATCTTATAAAAACCATAGATGCTTAGGGGTAAGTGTGGATGACAGCTCCATTTACAAATGGTACTAATAGAACTTTCTCCATACTCAGCACAAATGATCAGATTTTAAATTACATCCTCACTGGTAACTGTTTGAGTGCCTGTGTGATCATTAATTACATTCAAGATCTGTTACTCACATAGGAAACAGCTCAGGTTATCATACTCATCAGCTGTAAAGCCATGGCCACAACATGGCCGCTGAGCAAGGACAGTTTTGTCCACTTGCATAACCATGTCAAGTGGTATTCTTGCAATTATGGAATTAATTCTATTGCCCATAATTATCTAAAATAGCTGGAATCACCACTAATTTAGGTGACTTTCAGTAAGATATATATATATAAGGTTAAACTATTCGGGACATCTAAATTCCACTCTTCAAATTTTCCCTTAGAACTACCTTCCTCGAGCTGTACTGCTGATCTAACCAGCATATCCTATAACTGAAAAGTTCATCTCTACTTGATTCCCAAGTAGACTATTCTCTATCTGTAAAGCCTAGCACTTACTCCTACAATACTTGCACCTTGATAAAGCACTCCTATTATAGATAGTACCCCACCAGCCTAAAACCCACTTCCCCCGGAGTCCTTTGAAAGTCTCTTTATCTACTACTTCTAGTATGTCGAGGGATCAGTTGCTAGTGTCCTCTCCAGCTCAACTGGTGAACCTGGGAATATTGAGGCAATGTTACAATTGCCTCATGTACACAGACAATCCTCTCCTTCTCCCACAAAACACAAATACATGCGAGAGATGCAACTATACGGCCAAACTGGAGGCTGAGCTCTCTCAACATAGGGCTGGCAAGACCAGACAGGAGGAGAAGGTAACCACACACAATACATACCCAGTCACACATGGTACCATCACAACTTCAAATCATACACATACTCACACAAAGACATACTCGGAGGCTCTGTTCAAAAATTTACCAAAACAGCAGAGGCCACCAAAGCAGACACCCAAACAACTACCACCTCACGACCCAACCCATGCAACACATAGACCACACAGTCAGAGTGTCAAACAGTCACAGCCCTTAAGGCCAAACAAAATGCCAGACACACTTGTCATTGGTGATTCCATAGTCAGACACACTGACGTCCCACTCACCAGACTGAGTAAGGAGAAGGTCACAGTAAGCTGCCTGTCGGGCGCTAGAATCCGCCACATAATGCAAGCACTCAGGTCTCTCAACAGCAGGTACAAGTACGACTCAGTCATTGTCCACGCTGGTGTCAATGACCTGAGACGTACCTCCTTGGACTACATGAAAAGGGACATCGAGGAGCTCTCTGATTATGTAGCCCAGGCAGGTATGACCCTGACCTTGAGCAGTATCCTACCTTCACCTAGAATGATGCCACAATACAGTGATAAGATGATCAGCTTTAATAATTGGCTTAAATTCTGGTGTCATTCAAAGGGGATCAAATGTCTGTCTGCCTGGGATGAGATGCTGGACAAGCCACGCTGCTTCGCAAGGGACGGCTTGCACCTGTCACCCCTGGGCTTCCGGATATTGGCAAAGGCTCTTGCCACTCCCATAGTGCCTTTTTTAGGCAAGGCTCAAATTCTAAACCTACCACCCTAGAACACCAAAAGGAAAAAAACTAAGGGTAATGCTGCTCAATGCCAGAAGTCTCAATCTCAAGATGCACGCACTCGAGGCCCTTCTCAATATGGAGAACATCGATGTCTGTGCTGTGACAGAAACCTGGTTCAAGGCTCCTGAGAGCACCCCAGCACTAACAGGTTTCACCTCATATCATGCGTTCCGCCCCAAAATCCGGACAACACCAAGAAAGGAGGGGGTGTCCATATTCATAAAGGACACCCACACCTCAAGGTTGGTGGCAACGCACGATGCATCGGAGACCATCCAGGTGCAATTAACCATAGGCAAGACTGCTCTGCAATTTGTAGCATGTTACAGGCCACCCTCTCAAACTCAGGAACCTCACATGGCCTTCCTGAAAACATTGGAGGGGATAAATGTATCTCCAAACACCATCATACTAGGTGACTTCAACTACCCTAATATAGACTGGGAACACTACTCAAGCCCGAACACTCTAACCCAAAGATTCCTGGAGTTCATAAACTCAAATGCCATGGAACAACTAGTCACCATCCCCACAAGAGGAGAACACATACTTGATCTCATCATCACGAACATGGGATCAAAATGTTCAACACAGGAAGTATACCCCTCACTGGTGAGATCAGATCATAAACTATTCTCGCTGGAGGTCCTCATCCCGCCCCCACCTGAAACAAAAAAGACCACAGTGAAAAACTTCTCAAAAGCCGATTTCACACTTCTAAAAACTAGTGTGGTCTCCTTTAAGGCCCCTGAGCCAGTGGTAAACATTACTCAAACCACTGAATCACTTACAAATGCCTTCTATCAGCACCTACAGGACTGCATGGATCAGGCAATCCCAAACAAAACTAAGACTCTCTTTACCAAAGGCAAGCATCCAGTCTGGTGGACCCCAGCCATAAACAAGCTCTACAACAAAAGGAGGAAGCTACTACAAGATAGAGCAAAATCCTTGAAAGGTAAGACACCTTTGATCATTATAAGTAAAAAACTAAGAGCTCTCATAAAATCATCCAAGGCAAATTTTGAGAGAAAAATCGCCAAGGACTCTAAAGACAATCATAAGGCCTTCTTTAGCTATGTTAGAAACCTAGGAGGAAACTCCCAGATATGCTCAGAATTAGTTCAAAATGATGTGAAAATGACTGAACCTACACACATTGCTAACATACTGGCTGACAGGTTCAGTGCAAACTTCTTCCCCTCCCCCAAAAGGAGAGATATCTATTCCAGAGGATTGTAGCCCCAAACATCTCCAACGCCCAGGTGAGAACTGCCCTCACTAAGGCAAAAAACACAGCATCCATGGGACCGGATGGTGTCCCCGGCTGTGTGCTTCATGAACTCAAAGAGGAATTAAACCCACAGTTAGGACAGCTGTTTAATTTTAGCCTCACCTCAGGATATGTACCCAAGGAGTGGCGCACGGCGACTGTGGTCCCACTTCATAAGGGCGGTGCCTCCACAGACCCTGGAAATTACCGCCCCATTAGCTTGACAAGCCTTATCTGCAAAGCCATGGAGAGGATCATAATGGAACTCATAAATAAAGACATAGGGAACTTGCAGACTTTGGATCCAACCCAGTTTGGCTTTGTCAAAGGCAGATCCTGCCTCTTAAACTTGGTTGACTTTTTCGAGACAGTCACCAAGGCCATTGATGAGGGAAAGGCAGTCCATACAGCCTACCTCGACCTGGCAAAGGCCTTCGACACAATACCCCACTCAGGTATCATCGGAAAACTCATCAGCTTGAATGTAAACCCATACACCACAAGATGGGTTGCAAACTGGCTAAGTGACAGAACCCACAGGGTCAGAGTTGCTGGAGCCATGTCAGACTTAAAGCCTGTCACAAGTGGTGTCCCACAGGGCTCAGTCCTGGGTCCACTCTTGTTCGGCATCTACTTTTCTGAAGTACAAGCAAACACAGGAGGGTTATGGCTGACAAAGTTTGCAGATGACTGCAAACTGGGCGCCATAGTCGAAAACACATCTGACACAGATATCCTCCAGAAGGGCCTCACAGAAATGGATAACTGGTGCCAGAGCCATGGCCTGAAGTTAAACGCCAAAAAATGCATAGTCATACCCTTTGGGAAAAACAAGGTTACCCCTAGCTACCATATAGGTGGCAATCCACTGAGCACAGAAAAAGTCATCAGGGATCTGGGGACCCAAGTTGACAGTAGCCTTTCGTTTGACACTCATGTTGCTAAAGTAGTTAGGAAAACCTTTTATATCGCCCACCTGATCATGAAGGGATTCACATCTAGATCAAGGGAGGTCATCGTCCCCCTGTACTCATCACTCATTAGATCTATGATTGAGTACAATGCCCCGTTCGGAATGTATCTGACCAGACACCTGCTGCAGCTTGAAAGGCCCCAAAAGTTCCTCACCAAAAGGATAAAGGGTCTCAAAAATATGTCTTATGCTGCCCGACTGAAAGAACTCCAGCTCTATTCAGTCTCATACCGCTTGCTCAGAGGTGACCTGTGCCTGACATATAAGGCCATGTCAAACCCAGATTTGATGAATATGCTTCACCTCAAAAAATCTAGATCCCTCAGAACCACAAGGGCGGGAGACTTAAACCTTGACACGGTTATAAATAGAACGTGCTGGAGGGACAGATTCATCACCCAGAGACTCCCTATGCTGTGGAACAAAATCCCGGTACATGTGAGGCAGAGCACCTCGCTGGCCTTGTTCAAGAGGAATCTTGACCAATGGATGGGAGATCGCAGATATACCCCAGGGATTACTTCAGTGTCACTGCTTGACAGAGGCACAAGCCACATAACTATGGGCTAGGCTTATAAATGCCCTTGGGCAGATAGCCTAGTATGAACCTATGAACCTATATATATATATATATATATATATATATATATATATATATATATATATATATATATATATATATATATGTATATATATATCTATATATCTATATGGGATCATTGCTAAATCCCGAATGCCCAGAATCTCGAAGACTGGAATCCCGAGACAAGAATCCTGAACACTGGCAATACCGAAAATACACATTCCCGAAGCTCATAATCTCGATTTAAGACATCCACAAAGCAAAACACATAGGAAATAATCTGTAACAGTCCACTGATATAAAAGGAGTACTATACCATCACTTATTTCACACATCCACAAAGCATAATCCATAGGAAATACCTCTGACAGCTCCCTGCTATAAAAGGAGTACTACACCTTTAATTAGTTGACAACTTTGGCCAGGAAGCAGAACTGTGTGGATGGATTGCGTGAGAGATTGGCCGCTTGGTATCCTTCAACTCCTAAGCACTGTAAACTTATTGACAGACATAATAATTTTCAGTTGGTCCTAGATAATCAAAAGGAGCATACCGGCATGGGATTCGTCCATGCAATAGCGTGGTTGCTGAAAATCACTTACAGGAGTCACAGGGTGTTTAAGATAATTTAATGAGCACTTGCAACGTGAATGGGTTTTTCAAATTAGGGATCTTCACTTATGAATGGGATTACGTTTGCCACAGTAGAAACTGTGCTTATTAAACATGGAGCTGAGTCATGTGATGCCTACTTCCGGATGTCTCAAGTTCTCTATTTACATGCTGTGAAATTCCGGATTTATGTGCTTGCTACTGCTGGTGTTACATATAGTGAAAATCGAAAGTCTGGTGTGTCTTTCTGGTTCACTTTACACGTTTTCATGTCTGGGATGCATAATTTCATTTGCAGCAACAGTATTTCATAAGGTTTCTATGGTGGTGTTGGAAAGGTACTGATTTTCAGTATTTCAGGCAGTCGGTATTACGAGATTTGGGATTGTGAATGTTCGGTATTACCGGCATTCGAGATTCTCGTCTCGGCTTCGAGATTCTGAGCATTCGGGATTTAGTTGTGATCCCATATATATATATATATATATATATATATATATATATATATATATATATATATATATATATATATAAAAAACTGCATGTATATAAATAACATATACATAGGGTCTGGCAAAAAAAAATGTGGCATGTGGGTTGAAAAGGATGGTGATTAGTGCAGTTAGCATTGTAGTAACACACTGATAAAGTTGTAATAACTAGCTGACGTTGCAGAAGACACGTAAGGGAGCATTGGCTTCTTCATAGGATCATAGGAGGTTACTAGGCCAATGGTCCTTGTGCCCTTACAAGCCTAGCCAAAAGTTTATCCCCAAAAAAGAAATTGCAGTCAGCAACTGTTGCCCCTGTCAGTGAGGGGTACAGTTGGAGCCCTGGGATAAATTTGTGGTTTCCTATCCACTCTTCAAGTTTGCACTTGAAGAGGGTCAGCGACATACTCTGTTTGACGTGTATGGAAAGTCTATTCCAGAGATGAGGCAGCCTTTGGAAGACAAACCTGTCTCTCCAGCAGGTTTTGTTAATTTCACATATTAGATTTAAGCCTTTTGAGTGGGTAATGGGTGAGGAGCTAAACATAATGGATATGGAGCATCTGTAGTAGGGCAGGGTCTGAAATTCCCTTGTAGGCGAGACACAGAGATCACCTGTGAGCAGTCTGTACAATACCAAGTAGAATGATAGTGATTTGAACCTGTCTGCATAGGGCAGGTGCTGGAGGCCATGGATTCTCCCAGCTGGTGCAGGTGTTTGGAGAGTTACATACCAAATGGGATGTTGTACTCAGTTACTGGCCTAATGAGGGAGGAGTACAGAGATGTAATAACCTCCTTTTTTCTGGATGCAATCCATTTACTTATGAGATAAACCAAGTAAAAGGCTTTTCTGACCACTGCCACTACATGATGGTCGAATGTGAGATTGCTGTCAACCTGTGTACCCAGGCCTCTTACCACAGGTTGTGTGCTTAAGGGGTTGCTGTTGATGTGGTAATCAGTGGGGGCCATGTTTTTGCTAAATGGTATGATAATACATTTTTTTTGTGTTTAACTTAAGGCCATAACTTTGGCACCAGTCATTTGTTGCTGTGAGACCCTCTTGTAGTATGTTAACATCATCTGGGGAATTAATGACAGCATCCAATTTACAGTCATCTGCAAACTTGGTCAGCCACAGGCCTTTTGTCTTTGATTGGACTGCTGAGAATTAGATGCTAAACAGTAGGGGTCCCAGGACTGATCCCTGGGGAACACCACTAGTGACAGGTCGGATGTTAGAGATGGAGGTGCCCATTTTGACCTTGTGGGTCATATCGGTGAGCCAATTGGCCACCCACCTGATGAGCTAGGGATTTACATCAAGTTGTGTTAGCTTTTTGATGATGCCTGAGTAGGGGATTGTGTCAAAGGCTTTGGCAAAGTCAAGGTAAGCTGTATGTACTGACTTTCTCTCATCCAGGGCCTTAGTGACAGTCTCAAAAAAGTCAACCAGGTTCACCAGGCAAGATCTGCCCTTGATTAATCCAAGCTGGGTGGGGTCAAGTGCTTAGAGATTGCCTATCTCCTTGTTTATGAGTTCCTTAATAATAAGCTCCATGGCTTTACAGATCAGACTTGTCAAGCTAATGGGGTGATAGTTCCCACAGTCAGTAGTGGCACCACCTTTGTGCAAGGGGATGACAATGACAGTTCTCCACTCTGCTAGAGTGAATAAAGCCTGATTCTCCTTGAAGGCGTAAGCCGAGGCGCTAGAGAGAGACTAATAAATAGTGTTGGATCTTTCACCTGGTTGTATTATTTGGATTTCTCTTCTTTTTTATTTTTGGTTGTGCATATATGAATAAAGCCTGTACTTAGTCTATGGTTGAATAGGATGCTCAATGGTAAAGCTACTTCTTGTTGGAGATGGTGCAGGATACAGCCTCAGATTCAACCAGTTCCCATGGATACTGTGTTCTTTGCCTTGGATAGGGCCTTTAAACCTTGATCTATAGAGATGTGAGGTGCAGGACAAGCATCAGGGATGTCGAATGGACCTCTGAGTGGGGCAGGGGGTGAAGTTTGTGCTGAACCTATCTGCTAGCAGGTTGGCTAAGTCAACTGGTTCAGTGTAAGTGGTACATTTAAGTACTAATTCGGAACAAACCTGGGTTTTGCCATGAAGGTTCCCAACATAACTGAAGATGGCTTTGGGGTTTCCCATTATTTCAGAGGCTAGTTTTGATTCATAATTGACTTTGGATGTTTTCACTAGTGATTTAATTTGCTTGTTGAGGCTAAGGAGGGAGTTTTTCCAAATGGGAAGTTCTGCCATTTTACCCTTGGACAACAGTTTCTTCCTTTTGTTGTAAAGCCTGTTGATAGAGGATGTCTGCCAGACAGGTTTGTGTTTCTATGAGGAGCAGGTTTTAGTTCTGTTGGGTATGGCTGAGTCCATACAGTTGTGCAGGTGCTTGTATACTGCACTGCTGTACTGCTTAGCATAGTTGTCTGCATCCTCTGAAGGAGGTGGTGGTGTGAACCTACTGATACTCTCTTTCACAAGGTTGTAGTCAGCTTTTGAGAAGTCTTTTAGCCTAGTTACGGTGGGGGGGTTGTGCAAAATAGAAACTTTGAATGCGACAGACCATTGGTCTGATCTCACTAGGGAAGAACTTACTATGAGAATGGTGCAGCAGTCACCCATGTTGGTGATAACCAAGTCCAAAATGGTATCTCCCCTTGTGGGGAATGAGATGAGCTGGTCTAGTGCATTAGAACTGATAAAGTCAAGGAATCATGGGGTGGTGCATTAATGCAGGAATAGTTCAACCAGTCTATGGTGGGGTAGTTGAAGTCACCAAGGATGAGGGTGTTGGGGGGTACCTTGATGGAGTCAAGTAGGTCCAGGTAGGAGGAGTGGGTGTTCTGAGCCATGGAGTGGGGGTCTATAATTGGTAATAACTTGGATGGGTGCCTTGCCAACTGTCAGTTGCACCTGGCATAGTTTTAGTGTGTCATGCTGTCAAACCATTCTGGAGGTGTGTTTGTCTTTAATGAAGATAGAGACTCTACCACCCTTATTCTTCCTGACCTCATTTTAGGGTTGGAATATGTGGACTGAGGTATAGCCTGGTAAAGTAGGGGTGCACAGATGCCGGCATCTTCCAGTGTGAGGGGAACATACAGTGAGTGCATTTTCAGATTAAGGCTCCTAGCGTTAAGCAGCATGACCTTCAGTTGACTTTTTGACAGATCTTTTATGTTAAAAGCTTTGTCTTTGGGACATTGCCTAAAATATGCAGAATAAGGGAGGCAAAAGCCTTGGCCAGAATCCAGAATCCCTAGGGTGATAGGCGCAGGCCATCTCTGCCAAAGCTTCAAGGCCCGTCAACCATGTCATCCCAGGCATACAGATGCTGTAGCCCCTTGGAATGACACTAGAAGGCGAGGGTCATAGCTGCCTGGACACATACTCTGAGACCTCAATCATGTCTCTCATCATATAGTCCAGGGAGGTACATCTTAAGTCATTCACACCAACATGGACAATGACAGTCATACTTGTACCTGTCATGGAGAGACTTAAGTGTGTGTGTGATGTGGTGGATTCTGGCACCTGACAGACAACTGACCATGACCTTATCCTTATTGAGCTTGGTGAAGGGAATATCGGTGTGTCTCACAACTGAGGCACCAATGACTAGTATATTTGGTTTATTGTTATGCCTTATGGTCAGTGTTGGTTTATTGTTATGCCTTATGGGCTGTGTTTGTTAGACACTGGTGTGTTGTCTTCTGACTGCAATGTGGTTGGTGTTGTGTGTAGAATTGTTTATGAGTGTGTTTTGGAGGTTTTTACAGTTTAGGTAAGTTTTTATTGAGGATCTCTGCATAGGTGGGTGTGTGTTGTGCTTGTCTATGTGATGTGGGTGGTGTGGTGTTTGTGCTGGCAATCTCATCTTTGTCAGAAGTACTGACTGTGGCATGGGGAGCATGGATCCCAGCTTACTGATGTAAATGCATTTCTCGCAAGTAGAATTATCTGCTAGGAGAAGAGGGTTGTCAGTGAACATGAGGCAGTTGCTACACTGTCTCAGTATGCTCATGTTGACCAGGCTGGTAGGTGAAACTGATGGGAATTGTCCAGACATAGTGTTTTGAAAACATGGAAGGACTTATGGTGAGAGGGTCTTGATAAGGGTCTGCCCACAAGAGTGTAGACCACAAAAACCTTCTTAAATATAAAATAACTGGCCTGAAGCACAAGCGCTAAAACCAGAACTAAGAGGCTTAGAATAACAGACAAATTTAATCTGGCTACTAACAAGCAGTAATAAATGTAGTAGAATAATAGCACTCCAACACTTTAAAAGAGCAAGCAGCAAGGCAAAATAAGATAATAAAGTAGGAAGAACACAATTATAGTAAAACCGGCTGAATAAAGTGTACATTTTTTAAGTGAAGAGGGAGGAAACAGAAGATAATTCAAGATTAAGAAACTAAGGGGCTTGGACTTTTCATATGCTCTATCTGTACAAGCAGTATGAGCTGATGAGATGGGACTGGGAGGAGTGTCCAGAATCATATTTACAGCAGGGGCAGGCAATTCCAAAGCCACCGAGTTTAAGAATACAACAACACTTGGGTAGGAGGGTGGAGAAAAATAAAATGCAGACAGAGACCAACAATATCTAGCCAATAAATAAATGCAGCACAGTTTTGTTAACTATCCCTGAAATAGATAAACAATTTGCAGAGACCAGCAATATCAAGCAAATAAATAAATGCAGTACAGTTTTGTTAACTATCACTGAAACAGATCAAGTGCAAAAAAGTATACTTATATCAACTTTGTGTATCCAGATGGCTATAGAATCAATCACAGCCAGGCTACAAGGAGACAGTTCTGATAATGAACATTGTCTCACGGAAATGTAACTCTTTATACAAGTAGTATAAACGAAAAGCTAGACTCTCAGGCAATCAGATAAACTCAAAAAGTTGTTTGACTAGTAGCATAAAGTTATGCATGACAACTAAATAAAAAGAGATACAGAAAAGAAATGGGATGGTCAGAGGAACACATTGAAATACAATACTGTGATTTTGATGAAGAATGTAAAATAATGCATTTTTGAAGCAGGAAAAATATGAAAGTAGCCCAGAATATGTGAAGAAATTATAGTGATTATAACAGAGGTAATTAACCTGATGGCAGTGACAGTGGATGACAGGAAGGTGAGCATGTAGTCTGAAACATCTACTAGAAAGAGAGCAGTGAAGTGCACAGGAAGAACCACCATCATTATAATATGAAAACATCTTATTCACCTTTACAAACATTTGGTAAGACGGCCTGATGATTTAGGTGTTTACATGACAGACACAAGGTATGGGGTTTGAGTCTCTCCTTTGAGAAAACTAACCTGGCTTAAAATTACCACAAGTGCAGCTAGCCTCTACTAATCTATGAACTTAGTACTCTCCAGTCTCCTACAGTTAGTATACTGTTTGCAGGTGTGAGTTTCAAATCAGTCTTTACTGTAAAACAATAACCCACTACTCATACAATAATGTTAGATTATGTTCACAAAGTGTTATTTTTTCTGTTTATTAGATAAGCATGTATTATATGCATATTCATAGGGAGGTACTAGGTTAGCTGCCCCTGTGGTCTATTTTAAGCTTCGACAATTTCTCCTTCAAAGGTGAGACCCTAACCCTGTAGTGTGCATTTGTAAAGTAAACACCATAACCATTATTCTAACCCTAATGCCGAGAGTGTACCATATGAGGAACACAGGCAGATGAGATGTCCTTCACTAAACCTAGTTGATGTAGGAAGTCCACCTTGGACATCCACAGTCTTTTCAGCGCTGAAGGAAGGGCATGTTTGCACTACTACTAGTGATGCTGACAGTGTGTCTATGTTCTAATATCATGGTGTGGACATGGAAGCATCAATGTCAGCCCCCACAAGTGTGCTGACTACAGGTATTTGCAGACCTGCACTGTCAGGTCATCTCCCAGTGGAACCAGTGAAAGCATACAGATGACTTAAAATGTATAATGCTGCACTTATGTGCCCCCATCACCAGGTATCAGACAGACATCTACATGTCAGGAATATACCATCGCCTATAAGCACATGCATACCTGTTTGTGTAGGACATGCCCATTGCAGATCTGATTTCCCTGGGTGACAGAAATGTGTAGGGTTTACAAGAATAAAATGTGCAGTGGTCCAGGCAATGTCTGCTTACAGTGGCATGTTACACATTTCCCCTGCTGTAGCCCCTCATAAATATCTGATTACAATGGCATGTTACACAGCTCACCTGGATTTTACACACCTTACCTGGTGCAGTCCCTCATACATGTGTTCAGACATAACTTGTGCTGGAGGTATTTGCAGTTGCAGCCCTAAAGTACCTGGTGAAATCAGTGCAGATGCTTTTGTATAAGTAGTCCAGGTGGCTAATGTACTACCAACAGTATATATGATTGGCATTGCCGTTGCCACTATTTACTTGGGCATCCCTGACAGACACCATAGAGTACTGTCCAGCTAAACTCCCACATCCCAAGCACAGTCTGGACTAATTCTGCTGTCATTGTCAGCAGTGAGGGTCATTAGGAGCTGCTCAGCATCTCTCTGCTGGTGATATCTTGTGGGTGGATCCAAATGAGCAGTTTCTGTGTACTTATGTTTTACGCGCTGTACTTCATGTGGAGGATAATGAATCACTGTATAGTTATGTTTTATGCACTGTTCTTCATGTGGAAGACCATGAATTGCTGTATAGTTTATGTTTTATGCACTGTTCTTCATGTGGAAGATCATGAATTGCTGTATAGTTATGTTTTATGCACTGTTCTTCATGTGGAAGACTATGAATCGCTGTATAATTATGTTTTATGCACTGGTCTTCATGTGGAAGATCATGAATCGCTGTATAGTTATGTTTTATGCACTGTTCTTCATGTGGAAGACCATGAATTGCTGTATAGTTATGTTTTATGCACTGGTCTTCATGTGGAAGATCATGAATCGCTGTATAGTTATGTTTTATGCACTGTTCTTCATGTGGAAGACCATGAATTGCTGTATAGTTATGTTTTATGCACTGTTCTTCATGTGGAAGATCATGAATTGCTGTATAGTTATGTTTTATGCACTGTTCTTCATGTGGAAGACTATGAATCGCTGTATAATTATGTTTTATGCACTGTTTTTCTTGTGGAAGATCATGAATCGCTGTATAGTTATGTTTTATGCACTGTTCTTCATGTGGAAGACCATGAATTGCTGTATAGTTATGTTTTACGCACTGGTCTTCATGTGGAAGATCATGAATCGCTGTATAGTTATGTTTTATGCACTGTTCTTCATGTGGAAGATCATGAATTGCTGTATAGTTATGTTTCATGCACTGTTCTTCATGTGGAAGATTATGACTCGCTGTATAATTATGTTTTATGCACTGTTCTTCATGTGGAAGATCATGTATCGCTGTATAGTTATGTTTTATGCACTGTTCTTCATGTGGAAGATCATGAATCGCTGTATAGTTATGTTTTACGCACTGTTCTTCATGTGGAAGACCATGAATTGCTGAATAGTTATGTTTTACGCACTGGTCTTCATGTGGAAGATCATGAATCGCTGTATAGTTATGTTTTATGCACTGTTCTTCATGTGGAAGATCATGAATTGCTGTATAGTTATGTTTTATGCACTGTTCTTCATGTGGAAGACTATGAATCGCTGTATAATTATGTTTTATGCACTGTTTTTCTTGTGGAAGATCATGAATCGCTGTATAGTTATGTTTTATGCACTGTTCTTCATGTGGAAGACCATGAATTGCTATATAGTTATGTTTTACGCACTGGTCTTCATGTGGAAGATCATGAATCGCTGTATAGTTATGTTTTATGCACTGTTCTTCATGTGTAAGACTATGAATCGCTGTATAATTATGTTTTATGCACTGTTTTTCTTGTGGAAGATCATGAATCGCTGTATAGTTATGTTTTATGCACTGTTCTTCATGTGGAAGATCATGAATTGCTGTATAGTTATGTTTTATGCACTGTTCTTCATGTGGAAGACTATGAATCACTGTATAATTATGTTTTATGCACTGTTTTTCTTATGGAAGATCATGAATCACTGTATAGTTATCTTTTATGCACTGTTCTTCATGTGGAAGACCAT
Organism: Protopterus annectens; assembly: GCF_019279795.1. Taxonomy (NCBI): domain Eukaryota; kingdom Metazoa; phylum Chordata; order Ceratodontiformes; family Protopteridae; genus Protopterus; species Protopterus annectens. The sequence continues at coordinate 1,508,196,797 of NC_056726.1, forward strand.
GAATTGCTGTATAGTTATGTTTTACGCACTGGTCTCCATGTGGAAGATCATGAATCGCTGTATAGTTATGTTTTATGCACTGTTCTTCATGTGGAAGATCATGAATTGCTGTATAGTTATGTTTTATGCACTGTTCTTCATGTGGAAGATTATGACTTGCTGTATAATTATGTTTTATGCACTGTTCTTCATGTGGAAGATCATGAATCGCTGTATAGTTATGTTTTATGCACTGTTCTTCATGTGGAAGATCATGAATCACTGTATAGTTATGTTTTATGCACTGGTCTTCATGTGGAAGATCATGAATCGCTGTATAGTTATGTTTTATGCACTGTTCTTCATGTGGAAGACTATGAATCGCTGTATAATTATGTTTTATGCACTATTTTCCTTGTGGAAGATCATGAATCGCTGTATAGTTATGTTTTATGCACTGTTCTTCATGTGGAAGACCATGAATCGCTGTATAGTTATGTTTTATGCACTGGTCTTCATGTGGAAGATCATGAATCACTGTATAGTTATGTTTTATGCACTGTTCTTCATGTGGAAGACTATGAATCGCTGTATAATTATGTTTTATGCACTATTTTTCTTGTGGAAGATCATGAATCGCTGTATAGTTATGTTTTATGCACTGTTCTTCATGTGGAAGACCATGAATCGCTGTATAGTTATGTTTTACGCACTGGTCTTCATGTGGAAGATCATGAATTGCTGTATAGTTATGTTTTATGCACTGTTCTTCATGTGGAAGATCATGAATTGCTGTATAGTTATGTTTTATGCAGTGTTCTTCATGTGGAAGACTATGAATCGCTGTATAATTATGTTTTATGCACTGTTTTTCTTGTGGAAGATCATGAATCGCTGTATAGTTATGTTTTATGCACTGTTCTTCATGTGGAAGACTATGAATCGCTGTATAATTATTTTTTATGCACTGTTTTTCTTGAGGAAGATCATGAATCGCTGTATAGTTATGTTTTATGCACTGTTCTTCATGTGGAAGACCATGAATTGCTGTATAGTTATGTTTTACCACTGGTCTCCATGTGGAAGATCATGAATTGCTGTATAGTTATGTTTTATGCACTGTTCTTCATGTGGAAGATCATGAATTGCTGTATAGTTATGTTTTATGCACTGTTCTTCATGTGGAAGATTATGACTCGCTGTATAATTATGTTTTATGCACTGTTCTTCATGTGGAAGATCATGAATCACTATATAGTTATGTTTTATGCACTGTTTTTCTTGTGGAAGATCATGAATCGCTGTATAGTTATGTTTTATGCACTGTTTTTCATGTGGAAGATTATGAATCGCTGTATAGTTATGTTTTATGCACTGTTCTTCATGTGGAAGATCATGAATCTTTGTATAGTTATGCAAAGCACTGTTCTTCATATGGAAGATCATGAATTGCTGTGTAGTTATGTTTTACGCACTGTTTTTCATATTGAAGATCATAACAGTGAACCTGAACTGTATGTGTATCTCTATCCAGTTGTGTCCATCCAAAGAATTTCTTTGCCACAACATTTACTACCATACATTACCCTCTAGGCCGAGTCTACCTTATCCTTTTTCTGGAATTACCCTACTATAGTTGTCTAGGGCCTGCAGCAAAACCTCAGTCTCCTTTGGGGTACATTTTACCATGTATTGCTATTCTTTTGGGGCCATGATGTCTCCATTCACATGTGGGTACACGTGGATCAATGTGTGTGCATACAGGACCATCCAACCCACCATCTCATTGCCTGTGCTATCCTTTTGGGGGGATAGAGCACTCTGCAATGTTATAACATTACTGCCATAACAATTAGCAAGTGATCCACATACTCTGCCCCTCACACCAGTGCCTGCAGCACAATGTGTGCCTCTCTGTCCCTCAAATCAGTGCTCATAGCACAGTGTGGGCCTCTCTGTTCCTCACATCAGTGCCTACAGCACAGTGTGTGCCTATCTGTCCCTTGTACCAGTGCCTACAGCACAGTGTGTGCCTATCTGTCCCTTGCACCAGTGCCTACAGCACAGTGTGTGCCTATCTGTCCCTTGTACCAGTGCCTACAGCACAGTGTGTGCCTATCTGTCCCTTGTACCAGTGCCTACAGCACAGTGTGTGCCTATCTGTCCCTTGTACTAGTGCCTACAGCACAGTGTGTGCCTATCTGTCCCTTGTACCAGTGCCTACAGCACAGTGTGTGCCTATCTGTCCCTTGTACCAGTGCCTACAGCACAGTGTGTGCTTATTGCACTGAAGGTTTGACATCCCATTCTGTGCAGGTGTGCAACATAGCCTGCCTGTGCACTACCTGGATCCTTGCCTCAACAGGTATGTAATTAGTTCTGCCTGTTTTCTGTATTTTGCCTGACTGCCCCCCCCCCCCCCATTATGGCAATCTGTTGTGTCTCTACAGTGAGCCATGGATGGATGTGCCACAAGTCCTGTGAACAGAGTTTGTTCTAACTATTCCATGTGACCTTGCTTGTGGGAAGCCTTCCGCCAGGATTGTAAGGTCTGTTTCTATTCCCCATGCCTTTAGTGTTTTGGACACACCTATTTCAACATATTCTGTCATTCCTCTGGCAAGCCCATTGCAATGTTATCACACACAGTTTGTACAGTGTGACAGTTTTGTATAGCTGCTATGCACCCTGGAACTTTAAATGCAGTTTGCATCACCAGTACTCCTGTCTTCAGTCAATTTTGTTATATGTCCATTGTCTTCAATATACTCAGTAGTCTGTAGTCTATTAATCTCTGCAGCACAGTCTCTCTCATTATGGTGACCAGTTTTTATCATGATATAAAAATGAGTTTTTCTGATTTTCTTTAAATTGCACTAAGAATACAATGCACTACCAGCCTGATTCGGCCCTGACAGGCCTGCAATGCTTTGTGCATATGTACTATGAGCAATTAAGGTGTGTGCACTTGTGGAACTTGGGCACTCTATTGAACATCACCAGTACACTAATGACCATGGCTATTGTGTTACCCAGCTGACCACCGTGGTCATGCTAAGGTATTTTGGACATGTAGGATGTGCATGCCTGAGGTGACTGCTTGTGCAGCTGTTACTCTCCTTGTGGTACTGACCATGTGTATGTCATTGTTACAGATGGACATTGTACTAATGCGCTGCATATCAATGCCATCACATGGTCTTTGTGATGTGCGGCATTACAACCCTGCTGTAATTTTAAATCCTATATTGATCTGATGAGCGCATGTGACCCCTTTAGGATCAGATTATAACAGAGCTCCTAATGGGTGTAACAGGGAGAGAAAACTATTTTTGCACCTGTTTCCTGTGTAACACAGGGAGCTATGAAAGTGCCCTGTTTAAGGTAAATGCCTGATGCTTGCCATGGTAGGCAGCTGCCTCACAACCAGGACTGCAAGCTGCTCGCAATATCAGCATAAACACCAGTGATAAAGAAACAAATGTTTGGAACTCAGGAAAGAAAACTCAACCATTTAATGACAAATTCTAGGCGCTTTCATCTCAGTAAAAAAATGTATAAAACATCAATTCCTTTTATAAACTTAAAACAGGAAGTGCTGAACTTCATTGAACTTTTCAAACATTAAAACTGACAGTGCCATAAAATTACAAGTCAAATATAAAATGACCTTTAATATGTACGAAAATGCAGATCCACCTCAATATTATTTGTAGTACAGCAACACTTCTCAATTAAATATTTAAAATGAAAAATATAGTAAATACACAAATACAATGAATTATACACCATAACCTATAGATTTCAATTTTAAAATGGGTAAAAGATATAGTATCATTAAGACCATTAGGTCCAGTGGCAAATAATTTGATCTGCCAGAATAGCTCTTTTGCTTCAAGCTTATATTTCCATGGTTCAGCCCTTAAATCTGGTCCCACACTGCCTAACCTGAAGAACTTAAATACATGTCCTTTCATTCTGCTGGATATGCTGCCAAAGGGCATTTGTATCAATTTGTTTTTTGACACCATGCATACGTTCGTATATCCATGGGCTAAACAGGTTGAAGATAACCCGAGAAGCCGGCGACTCAACCTACAGGAGGCCAGAAACATTGACATGGGCAGAACAGCATATACAGGTGTCATGACGGATGTCCAGAATCCATCCACACCCACAGCAGTGTACCGACTATAGGGACTATAGGGTCGATCACTTCCACCGGCCACCAGCTAGGGACAAAAGAAGAAGAAGAAGAAGATCACACCCTTGCCAGATACCACAGCAAATGCTGCATTGCCAGCAGTCCCCAGTCCAGGCAGTCATGATGCCACAGCTTTCACATCCTTACCAGATACTCAGGCACTGATGATGCAGCAGCTATCATATCATATCATTACCAGATACTGTCAACTAATGCATCCCGAGCAGCCCACAGCCCTGTCTTTCTATTTTTAATTTCTCCAAGACTTTTGAGTTTCTAATACCATGACTAGAATGAACCTCATTCTCAAATCAAAGTATGACTAAAGTTCATGAAATTAGAATGCTTTCAGTTTTTGGTGTTAGCCAGAAGTGATCTTTTGCAGCAGCTGCAATATGCTCAGAATTTCCTCCTTCTGCAATTTATACAGTTACATGTATCGGTAACATATCTAAATATGACTGTAACTTCTTTTTATGAGACCCGTTGCTCCTGATGCTATTGGAATTGTCCGGGCGTCTCACTTCCTTATTGCCTTTGTTTCTGCCTGCAGATTCTGGTATTTTATGTCTGTGCCTTTCTGTACATAATGTACTGGGTGTAGCAATTTCAATAACCAATACTACTTTTGTCGTCTATTCCTGGATTACTATATCTGGTTTTCTTGCATCTATTTTTTAAACTGTCAGTAATGGGTGATCCCATGTGATGTAAACTTCATCATTTTCTATAATGCTTTGTGGAGCATGTTTCCAATGCTTCTCAGCTAATTCACTATTATTAAGTTTGCACAATCCCTAGTGTAACAGTCTTGTCACATTATATTGCCTTTCAGTATACAGTCCTTCTGCCATTAGTGTATCTCATGATATACAACTGTTTTCAATTCGGTTCTACAAAACCTGCATTTGTATGTTTTTCTGACATGTTCAATGGACTTTGTAAACCAATGTGTATGTAGTCCACTATCCTGGGATGCAAATATTAACCTTTCGACTTTTGGTTTAAATTCACCTCTCCATAATCATTCCTGCATTAAATCCTGATCAATATGAGGTAGCTCTAGGAGTTTTCTGTACTTATAACCATATTTATGCATTTTCCAGATGTCTTGCATTCTCATCTGGTCCTTCACCTTATAGTCTTTCTTTTATTTTTTGGCACATTCAGTTGCTGCCTGATTTTTATCTAATTCTGGTTTTATTTCCATTCCCACTTAACACCAATATGCTTCTGCTAGACTAAGCAGGGAAGTCATTTTTGACTTGTTCTCTTCATGTTTTAGAACATTCTCTATGTTTGGCTATTGTGAGGTTATCAAAGATATATGCAGTCTTATGACTGCAGATCTATACATGTAATCAATTTCAATGAGGTCCATACTTCCTTCAGAACAGCAATATGTAATCTTGGTTTAGAGTGCTTTTTATAAATCTTTTGATAAGCACAAAGTATTTTTCTTGTTTTCCTGTCCAACTGATCCCAATACCTTTTGGGGCCAGTCAATCACACCAAAACGGTAAGATAGAACACGAAGAACAAATTGGTTTACAGCTTGGGCTTGGTTCCTAGATGTCACAGCTTCTTCAGCATTCATTTTAGGCTTCTAAAATATTCTTTACTGTTTTGTATTTGGATTTGTTCATGTTTTATTGCTGATCCTTCATCAGTTCCCAAATATTTATGCACTCCCTCTTGCTCAAGTTCTTTTATATCACATTCCTGTCCAAGACTGATATTTTCTCAGGGCTGTAGCTTTCCTGCTTTAAAGGTTGCTTTTGCACATTTATAAAGACCAAATTACATTATTGTATCATCTGAGAAAGTTTTGACCACTTGTAGTTGTGCTTTCAGTTCCTAATCTGTTGAACTAAACATTTTTAAAACATCACCAAATATAAGATGATAATTTTTTACACGTTGTTATTTTCTGGGAGCCAAATTGTAGCCATGACCTAATTTGTTAAGTAGACAGCTTAATGGGTTAAGGGCAAAGCAAAAGAACGGTGGTGACAGAGATTCACCCTGGAATATCCCCTTTGAATTTTTATCCCTGGGATAATAATTTATCCTTTATCATGCCATATCTGTAAAGTGGTTTGCCACTGTTTCATGGTCAATGTAATGTAATCAATCAGAGTAGGGCGTATCTTATAAATTTTTAAGCACTCTTTTATCCATGAATGTGGAATACTGTCAAATGACTTTTTGTAATTTATCCACGCAATAGTTAGATTCTTCCCTTTTTTACAATTCTGCATTATGACTTTATTTAACAACAATGTATCCTTTGTTCCATGTGATTTTTTGTTACCTGTGTGTACTATTGCCATGATAGTGCTTTCTTCTAAATCACTATAAACTCTGTCAGAATCAGTTCCAGTATATAGTTTATACATTGTTGGAAGGTTAAGTTATCAGCCTATAGTTTTTAGGATATCTTGCAGGTTCACTCTTAGGGACTCTATCATTTTTCCTTTTGTTAACCAGGTTGGCGTCTGTTCTGGGTGTGCATATAAATAGTTCTTATTCATGGCTAAATCTTCATGTAAAGATGTTAATAATTTTAGCCAGAAGTTAGGTACTGCATCTGGGCCTGGGGTTTCCAGTTAGGAGCTTTTCTTAGTATTGTTTCAATTTATCTGGTCATCACTTCATCCCATTTCATATCCTGTACTTTTAAACTTCTTAATCTTCCTTTTACCTCTTCTATCCATTCAGCATCTTTGTTAAGTTCCAGATAATATTCATCGATATTCTCCAAAATATGTCTATTTCGTCTTTTTTTGGTAGTGTTTCTATTGGGGCAGCCATGGGGGTGCAGCGGTTAGCACTGCCATCTCACAGCTAGAGGCTCTCTGCTTTGATTCTCTGCTGGGGTGCCTTCTGTGTGGAGTATGCATGTCCTCCCTATGGTTGTGTGGGTTTCCTCTGGGTCCATCCAAAGACATCCTGTAGGTGGATTGGACACTCTAAATTGGTCTTAGGTGTGAGTGTGTGTGCTTTCAGTGGAAGGTTGGGTGGCAGACTGGCAACTTGACACTGTAAAACTCCACTGCCAATTGTTCTACAGACTGTTGTTCTACTATGGTGGCCCCTAACTGGGATAAGCTGAAAGATGATGATGATGATTGGTGGTGTTTCTATTCCTTTTGCCTTGCTTCTCAATTCTCTAGAAGACTCTTTGGGATAATCAATAAATTGCATATTTTGTACATTTCTTTATATTTATCTGCATATCTTTTAAGTTTTCTGCCTGTGCTAACATCTTTAGTTTATTATTTGCAATAGTGTATGATAGATCCTGGTCTGTTCTGATACTGCATGTTGCTTTTATCAGGTCTATCTTTCTAAGTATTTTTGTTGATCTGTTCCCTGTTCTGTACTCTTCTAACAGTAAGACTTCTTGTCTTACTTAATTGCTTTATAGTTTTCTCTGTTCGATACTTCCATGATGGCATTTGATTTCTGCCCTTCCTTTATCTGTTATCAGTTTAGCTGCACAGTAATACATGCTATTTATTTTTGTTATATCACATGAATTCTATGACCAGTCCTGATTACTGCATTAATTTGTGTTATCAAACCTCTAACATTCTGGGATTTATTGACTGTCTGCAGTCTATTTCTATCACTGATCTTAATATGTTTATCCATCTCTATTAAATGAAGCAATTCTTCCCTTAGATCATTTTCTTCTAAACTAAGGGCATATTCTTTGTTCTCAATTTCCTGAAGGCATTCTACAGAAAGCTCCAGAACATCTTCCTATGACATATTCTCTTCAGCTTCATCCTGTGTCATTCATTGCTCTTTCATATGCAAACTCACTGGCCTGTCACTCCACAACATTGACTGCTTCAGAGTTGCCACAGTTTCCTGTTCCTTCCCTTTCCGTGCAACTCCATCTGAATTTTTGTACTGGTTCTCTACTGAAGGCCCCAAAGTATCTTCATATGGAAACTGATCAGATGCTTCTCACTCCACTGGTTTCTCCTTAATTTGCTGATTCATTATTCTATCGTGCTGTGATGCTATCAGAACATAACTCTCAACCTCTTAGAGCAAGACGTCTGGACGAACCCATAAATAATGGGGGGACAAAGGCCCAAAAACAGGGACAATTTTTAAATATTGCTCATATAAACTTAGCAGATTGACAGAATAACAGGCAATACATTAAAGTGGATTTACTGAAGGGTGTGAAGTCTGAAACTCAAATATTAATCATTATTTTCCGACTTTACTCCCCAATGATTTGACAGTCATTTACCAGAAAAATCAAAATTTTATGAGGAACATGCCAAAAATATGAGGAAAGATATGGGCATTCTGTGAAAATATGAACAGTTGATAGGTATGTATAAGTGTTAGATTTTCTACACTAAATTCTTCACTCAGCAGGTAATTCATAATTTCAGTTTCTATTTCTTTAACTTCCATTACTAATCTTTTTTTCTACTTTTTCTCTTTGTTTTCTTATGTTTTGTATAGCAAAATGTATCATATCTCAATGCTTTTGCCTGCATTTTTCTTGAAATATCTTTAGTGCTGCTTTTTTGTGTTGATTAGTTTTGCTTTTTCCATTGCATAGATATTACACCATATTGTCTCTGTTTCTTTTCCATTTCCAGATTTCTTCTTCAGATGTCTCCTGTTCCACCTTGTTTGGTGCACTCATTGTTTCATCATGCTGTGATGAAGCCTGTGTTAGACTTTCCACACTAAATCCTTCACTTTGCAGGTGTTCCACTCATTGTTCCATCATGCTGTGATGAAGCCTGTGTTAGACTTTCTACACTAAATCCTTCACTTTGCAGGTATTCCACTCATTGTTTCATCATGCTGTGATGAAGCCTGTGTTAGACTTTCTACACTGAATCCTTCACTTTGCAGGTATTCCACTCATTGTTTCATCATGCTGTGATGAAGCCTGTGTTAGACTTTCTACACTAAATCCTTCACTTTGCAGGTGTTCCACTCATTGTTTCATCCTGCTGTGATGAAGCCTGTGTTAGACTTTCTACACTAAATCCTTCACTTTGCAGGTGTTCCACTCATTGTTTCATCCTGCTGTGATGAAGCCTGTGTTAGACTTTCTACACTAAATCCTTCACTTTGCAGGTATTCCACTCATTGTTTCATCATGCTGTGATGAAGCCTGTGTTAGACTTTCTACACTAAATCCTTCACTTTGCAGGTGTTCCACTCATTGTTTCATCCTGCTGTGATGAAGCCTGTGTTAGACTTTCTACAC
>NC_056726.1:1508211236-1508236236 GCF_019279795.1 Protopterus annectens
TCAATTTCTACATGGACATTCATTCAAACAATTAGAAGATGTGCATTGGCAAGCTGTGGGACTGGCTGGAATCAATAAAGAAATGGTGAAGGCACTCAAAATTGTTGTAGAGTCATGATTAATACACCCTTTCAGTGCTTAGCTAAACCATGAAAAGTACCTCTGGATTGGAAAACTGGAGTAGATATTCTCATTCTTAAAAAGGTGTCAGTAGAGTACTTTTCTAAATATAGAAGGATCATGCTCTGTACCTTTCAAGGAAAAGTCTTTGTCACCATGTTGGACAGAAGGACCAAGTTTCTCTGCCTTCCAGAAGAAAGCCTATGGTGGCATGTTAGATAGAAGTTTCATACTCCACTCCTTCCATGAAAAACTATTTGTCACCACGTTGGATAGAAGGACCATGCTCATTTGCCTCCTGGGAAAACCTATGGCAGCATGCTGGATAGAAGAACCAAACTCCTAAACCTACCTGGGAAAATTTGTGGCAGCATGTTGGATAGTAGGATCAGGTTCCTCAGTCTCCCTGAAAAAGCCTGTACCAGCATGTTGAGATGGAGGGTTTGCCGGATACTGGAGACTGAAGTTCTGAGAAGTAATATAGAGTCCATTCCACCTATGGAGGAGTGCAGCATCTGCTTATCCTTGTGTGATTATTAACAGGAATATAGGATCATGGCAGTATCGTCTGTGTACTGCTTGTTGACCAAGAAAAGGCTTATGACTGTGCATTCATGAATGTCTTGTGGAAAGTGCTAGAACCATATTTCATTCTATGGCTGCTGCACACCACTCAGATCCATTCTCAGATCTAATAGAGAGTTGAGCCCACATTCCAGGCATTCTTAAATAAATTCACCTATAGGCAGAGGTCTCCACCCAGGATGTATATTATCTACCTTAATGTTTGTGATTTTCATGGCTAGAATATCAAGGTATATTCAGGATTTAGAAAGGATCCATTCTGGGCACTTGTAGGATACATCTTTATTGTTTGTAGATGACGTTACCATCTTGTCTTAGATAATTGTCATCTATAATGTACAGTAAATTAATTGACGGAAAAATGTCACATACCTGTGATAACAATGGCATATTGTGAGTCAGTGATCTTGTCTGCAAGATGGCAAAAGCAGATTTAAAATGTTCGATATTTTAGCAGTCGCCAGGTCTAAAAGAGCTTTACTTGGTTGCAAACTGATTCCAAGAACTCCAAAGAATGCTTATTAGTTAATGGCACAATGGTTACAGACAAATTATCTGCTTCTGAGGCTAAAACTGCATTAAGAATTGTGCCATCTTCTGTAAAGCAAAAAGACACAGGCAATGTGTTAGCATGTTTCAAATGTAGGTAGGGGTCACACTGCTAAGTTGTATGCTACGAATACTGAAGAGAATGCTAGTAATGTGAAAACTGAAATGTATACTACATAACTGTAACAGTATTACACCTATGATGATTTAGTCAGCAAAATGCCCTTGTGTTACAACTCACTTGACAAATTACTCTGCATTTCTGGAGGGAAGAGAAGTTCAAGTTCTGCTATACTCTGGAAATCTGATTATCCTTGCTAAGTGACCCCTGATATGCATGCACACAATTAGTAACAACCAAAAGGAGAGGTAATATGCAGTCATGTTAAAAGAACATAATACCCCTCACGTATGCAGAAATTCAAACAATTTTAGGAGGCTTGTTGGCTCAGAGGATGAAGGAACTATTAATTAACTGTTTCCAGTGGTCCAGGAACTGCAAGAAAGACTAATCAAACTAGAGTTTCACTGGATGGAGTTTTCAGATGAGAGGTTGGCATAATGGTTAAGGTATTTACTTTACAGACACAAGTTCTAGGGTTTGATTCTCACATGGGGTAATTGGCTAGGCCTAAAATGGCCCAAAAAGGCAGTTAGCCTAGTACCAATCTATGAAACTATAAACCTATGGGTGATACATTAAGTTTCCTGTAGTGGAGGCCTGTGGGATATATGCAAATGACAACATGAGGACAGAACAGTTTTTTAGCTACTAGGCTTCTGAATGCACCTGACACAGTCAGGATAATAAAGCCTAGATTACTCTCAGTTGAGAAAGTTCCAGACTCTTCACCATCATTAACAAGATGCAATGGATGTTTATGCAGAGCAAATGTATCACCCAGTCCTGCAGTGAAGAGACACATTTGGATGGTATTCACAAGTGAATGCATCTTGACAGTGGAATGAAAAATGGAACGCATGTCAACTTTTATGTGTGTGGAACTTACTGCAGCTGGCTTTAAGCATCTCCTGGCTCCTGTGGAAGGCAACACTGATTTTATTGTGTTCTGCTCATGCTGAAAGAGAAAGAGAACATCAGAGAACAGTAATAACTGTGATGGTGGAATTATGCAATAATGTAAGGGTGTATATTACAACTTCGAACTAAAACAAGTTCAAATGTTGTAATATCGAACCCTAAAGTCTGAAAGTTGAAAATAGCGAAGCCACGCCACATCGGCTTTTTTTCCCAGGGAAAAAAAATTGGTGAGCCGTTTTTGGGGTTTTGCTATTTCCTCCACTGTGGTGCGATCTCGGAGTTGGTATATTTAAGTAGGGGGAGTGTGGAGGGCACAGCCCCCCACATTGAGGGGGTGGGTGAAGCCCTCCCACTTTAGTTTAAGTTTAAGGTTCATTTTTTTTTTGTCACGGAACAGTGATTTTTTTATCCTGGGAAAAAATTGCTGTTCTGTGTTTTGGGTTTTGTTGGGTTTCGGACATTAGGGTTTGATATTACAATGATCAAACTTTTGTTAGTTCGACGTTGTGATATAGACCCATAATGTAACAATATAGACAATGCTATAAGTATTTTCCATTAGCCTCATATTTGGCATCGGCCAATTCTGTGTTCCTTGTACCTACTTCCACAAAGGTAAAGTGAATATTTCATAAATGCACATGGAATAACAACTCTTACTGCACAGCCACTGTCATATGGTGCAGCATGAGCCCACCCCAGAATAGAGCCCTGCAGACCCAGACCCTCACATAAAATATATAAGCATATGACATACTGTATTGCCCATTTCACCTGCCTCTGACATGGAAGATCCAAATGGGATGGACCTTACCTATTTCTTAGGATTAGCTTAATAATTAATTTCCAGCAGCAACAGTCTTCTCAAGCCCACAGTAATATAAAAAAGAGAAAACTAAAACTCAAGAACCTCACATGGCCTTCCTGAAAACACTGGAGAGAATAAATGTATCTCCAAACACCATCATACTAGGTGACTTCAACTACCCTAATATAGACTGGGAACACTACTCAAGCCCAAACACTCTAGCCCAAAGGTTCCTGGAGTTCATAAACTCAAATGCCATGGAACAACTAGTCACCATCCCCACAAGAGGAGAAAACATACTTGATCTCATCATCACGAACATGGGATCACAATGTTCAACACCGGAAGTATACCCCTCACTGGTGAGATCAGATCATAAACTTATCTCGCTGGAGGTCCTCATCCTGCCCCCACCTGAAATAAAAAAGACCACAGTGAAAAACTTCTCAAAAGCCGACTTCACACTTCTAAAAACTAGTGTGGTCTCCTTTAAGGCCCCTGAGCCAGTGGTAAACATTACTCAAACCGCTGAATCACTTACAAATGCCTTCTACCAGCACCTACAGGGCATGGATCAGGCAATCCCAAACAAAACTAAGACTTTTTGTACCAAAGGCAAGCGTCCAGTCTGGTGGACCCCAGCCATAAACAAGCTCTACAACAAAAGGAGGAAGCTACTACAAGATAGAGCAAAATCCTTGAAAGGTAAGACACCTTTGATCATTATAAGTAAAAAACTAAGAGCTCTCATAAAATCATCCAAGGCAAATTTTGAGAGAAAAATCGCCAAGGACACAAAAGACAATCATAAGGCCTTCTTTAGCTATATTAGAAACCTAGGAGGAAACTCCCAGATATGCTCTGAATTAGTTCAAAATGATGTGAAGATTACTGAACCTACACACATTGCCAACATACTGGCTGACAGGTTCAGTGCAAACTTCTCCCCAAAAGGAGAGATATCTATACCAGAGGATTGTAGCCCCCCAAACAACTCCAACGCCCAGGTGAGAACTGCTCTCTCCAAGGCAAAAAACACAGCATCCATGGGACCGGATGGTGTCCCCGGCTGTGTTCTCCACGAACTCAATGAGGAATTAAACCCGCAGTTAGGACAGCTGTTTAATCTTAGCATCACCTCAGGATACGTACCCAAGGAGTGGCGCACGGCGACTGTGGTCCCACTTCACAAGGGCGGTGCCTCCACCGACCCTGGAAATTACCATCCCATTAGCTTGACAAGCCTTATCTGCAAAGCCATGGAGAGGATCATAATGGAGCTCATAAATAAAGACATAGGGAACTTGCAGACTTTGGATCCAACCCAGTTTTGCTTTGTCAAAGGCAGATCATGCCTTTTAAACTTGGTTGACTTTTTCGAAACAGTCACCAAGGCCATTGATGAGGGAAAGGCAGTCCATACAGCCTACCTCGACCTGGCAAAGGCCTTCGACACAATACCCCACTCAGGTATCTTCGAAAAACTCATCAGCTTAAATGTAAACCCATACATCACAAGATGGGTTGCAAACTGGCTAAGTGACAGAACCCACAGGGTCAGAGTTGCTGGAGCCATGTCAGACTCAAAGCCTGTCACACGTGGTGTCCCACAGGGCTCAGTCCTGAGTCCACTCTTGTTCGGCATCTACTTTTCTGAAGTACAAGCAAACACAGGAGGGTTATGGCTGACAAAGTTTGCAGATGACTGCAAACTGGGCCATAGTCGAAAACACTTCTGACACAGATATCCTTCAGAAGGGCCTCACAGAAACGGATAACTGGTGCCAGAGCCATGGCCTAAAATTAAACGCCAAGAAATGCATAGTCATACCCTTCGGGAAAAACAAGGTTACCCCTAGCTACCATATAGGTGGCAATCCACTGAGCACAGAAGAAGTCATCAGGGACCTGGGGACCCAGGTTGACACTAGCCTTCGCTTGACACTCATGTTGCTAAAGTAGTCAGGAAAACCTTCTACATTGCCCACCTGATCATGAAGGGATTCACATCTAGATCAAGCGAGGTCATCGTCCCCTGTACTCATCACTCATTAGACCTATGATTGAGTACAATGCCCCATTCGGAATGTATCTGACCCGACACCTGCAGCAGCTGGAAAGGCCCCAAAAGTTCCTCACCAAAAGGATAAAGGGTCTCAAAAATATGTCTTATGCTGCCCGACTGAAAGAACTCCAGCTCTATTCAGTCTCATACCGCTTGCTCAGAGGTGACCTGTGCCTGACATATAAGGCCATGTCAAACCCAGATCTGATGAATATGCTTCACCTCAAAAAATCTAGATCCCTCAGAACCACAAGGGCGGGAGACTTAAACCTTGACACGGTTATTAATAGAACGTGCTGGAGGGACAGATTCATCACCCAGAGACTCCCTATGCTGTGAAACAAAATCCCGGTACATGTGAGGCAGAGCACCTCGCTGGCCTTGTTCAAGAGGAATCTTGACCAATGGATGGGAGATCGCAGATATACCCCAGGGATTACTTCAGTGTCATTGCTTGACAGAGGCACAGCAAAATAATAGGCATAGTTTTATTCAAACTAAAGGGGTGGCGAAAGCCACATAACTATGGGCTAGGCTTATAAATGCCCTTGGGCAGATAGCCTAGTATGAACCTATGAACCTATAAAAATAAGGAGAAATGCTTGTTATACCATTGATGGTGTCCCTGCCTGTCCTCTACTTCCCATGCAGCAAGTTTATCTGGGCTTCTGCACCAAAGGTCAAAAAAACAATGCATGCACTGCCCCCCCCCCCCCCCATCTTGAAGAGGCCCATGTCAGAAGGTGACTCCTAAGCTTGGTCATACCAGGTGTCCACATACTTAAATGCATCATGACAGGGACTCAGTGGGCACTTCCAGAGATATCTGAGAAGGAAACAACAGTATTATCTTGCTCTTCTTCAAGCATTCTGCAGTCCCTTCCCTGCAGGCACTAACAGAAGTTGTCATCCTCATACATGTCCTATGAAAATGATGTCACTTTTATGAGAAACAAGATGGTGGCCTGTGCCATATGCCTACTATGTGATTTCTGCAGCACAGCAAATCATGAAGTGGAAATATAGTTATACTTGTGCAGACCTCCAGCATGAGCTCATAGTTGTGAATTTTCAAACAAGAGCATAAGAAGAAAGCTGAAACTTGTGCCACTGATGTGCCACAATAAAATATTCTGGCCTATTCTGCCAATATGTTATGTAAATAGCTATAAACTTGTATCTTCTTTGAAGCATGCTACCACATTCTGTTCTACCACATTCTAGGTTACCATTCTGTAAGCATGCTACCCACATTCTGTTCTACCACATTCTAGGTTACTAAATCACTTAGATTTGGGCAGCATTTGTAGAAAGAATAGTAGCATTTTTTGGATCTTTAGGGAGTCTGAAGAGACACACAGTTCTGGAAAATCTTGATCAACTGTTTTCCCTTCCTTCTTAAGGGTGCACATCCTTCCCCTGGAATTCACAATGCTAAAGGCTTGCAGATGGAATATGCATGCCTGCATGTGCCTTACATTTGTAGATGTTATTAACAGCAAGATAGCTAACAATATCCTGACAACTTGTCCTTGCACATACTTTTCATTGTTACATGACTGTCATGGCCTGTCCAAGGCATGCTATACATATGCCTCCCCTTGCTGTACAACAGTAAGTCCATATCATAGGTCCATAGGTTCATAGGTTCTTAGGTGTGTACTAGGTTAATGGCCATGGGGCCTTTACAAGCCTAGCTGATAGAAGTGCCCTGGCATTGTGCCTCCCGTCATTAGTTCTCAGTGCCTCTATCAAGTAGACCCACTGAAGGGATCCTCGGGGTGAACGTTCTATTTCCCATCCACTCATCAAGATTTCTCTTGAAGAGGCCAGTGAGGTGCTCTGCTTGACATGTATGGGAAGTCTATTCCAGAGCATGGACAGTCTCTGGGTTATGAACCTGTCCCTCCAGCATGTTCTGCTGATTGTGGTAATGAGGTTTAGGTCTCTGGAGCATGTGGTGTGGAGGGATTGGGATTTCTTTAGATGTAGCATTTTAACAGAGCTGGGTCAGACATGGCTTTGTAAGTCAAGCAGAGATTGCCTATTAGTTTACGATATGCGACAGAGAATAGCTGGAGTTTTTTGAGTCTGTTCATGTAGGTCATAAGTGTTTGCTAGGCTAACGACCACAAGGGCCTTTTTAAGCCTAGTCATGCATCCCAAATCTCTGATGAGTTCTGATACCCTTAATAAGTGTAAGCATGGTCCGGGGAGATGAACCATTTACAGGTTACCTGTTTGCATCAGAGACATAGGTGCCAAATCAGTGATGAAGTTCTGGTTTCCCATCCAATTGTCTAAGTTGCACTTGACTTGGATTAGAGAGGAACTCTGCTTCACATGGATGGGGAGCCTGTTCCATAGAAGTGGTAGTCTCTGGGATATATACCTATCTCTCCAGCAGATCCTACTTATATCACTGTCAATGTTTAAGTCTTTAGAATGGGTACTTCCGGTACTGTTTGTTTTGTGGATATGCAGGAGGTACACCAGAGTGAGGTCTGACAATACCCTGTATGCCATGTATAGATCTCCTCTCAAAAGCCTGTAGGAGACAGAGTACAGGGATAGGGCCTTATACCCTGTATTTTTTTAGTGAGAAAACTCTGTGAATGTTCCAGTTGTTGGATATGCCTGGTTAGGTACATACCAAAGCGGGTATTGTACTCAATGATAGGTCTCATGAATGCTGAAGAACATATGGAACACTGACTTCCTTGGACTTAGATGCCATAGCTTTGTTTATAAGTTGCACACATAGAATGATTTCCTCACCACTGTAGGCACGTGCTGATCAAAGTTTAGATTGCTATCTATGTGTGTCCCTAAGTCCCTGACTACTGGATCAACTCTAAGATGTATGTTGACAATATGATAGTTACCAGGGATGGATGACTTCCCAAAGGATACTATTATGCATTTCTTGGCATTTAGTTTTAATCCATGACACTGGCATCAGTTGTTTGTGTGTGTGTCAGCCCCTCCTGGAGAACATTTGTGTCAGTGTGAGATTCGGTGACAGCTCCTAATTTGCAATCATCTGCAGATTAAGTCAGCCAGAGACCACTGACATTGGCCTTGACTTCTGAGAAGTAAATGTCAAAAAGGAGCAGTCCAAGGACTGATCCCTGAGGGACTCCATTTGTGACTGGCCTCTTTGTAGAGGTGAACTCTCCAATTCTAACTTCCTGGGTCCTGTCTGTGAGCCAGTTGGCTATCCACTGGGTGACATACAGGTTTGTACCTAACCTCTTGAGTTTGTCAACAATGCCTGAGTGGGGTATTGTGCTAAATGCCTTGGCCAGGTCAAGGTAGGCAGTGTGAATGATTTTGTCCTCATCCATTGCTTTGGTGACCTTCTCAAAGAAGTCCACCAGGTTGAGTAGGCATGATCTTCCCTTTATGAAACCAAACTGGACTGGGTCCAGTGTCTGGAGGTTTACTATATCTCTGTTGATCATCTCCATGGTAATTCTTTCCATGGCTTTACATATGAGTAGTGAGACTTATGGATCTGTAGTTTCCAGGGTCTGTAGATGGCCTACCTTTGTGCAGAGAGATGACTGTTGCCTTTCTCCATTCATGAGGCATGGAGCCTGTTTGGATGCTACAGTTAAATAGAAATTCCAGATGCCCTGATAGGTCATATTTCATGCTATTTAGAAGGCATCCTGAGATATTGTCTGGGCCCATTGATGCAGTGTTCTTGGTCTTAGAGAGAGCATAAAGGACCTGTTCCCTAGTGATAGTAGGGGGAGTTATATTTGTTGATATTTCCTGAGGGAAGGTTGAGGGGGAGAGAGGAGTAAAGTTGGAGCTGAATTTATCAGGCAGGACGTTTGCTATATCTTCTGGCTCAGTATAGGTGGCTCCATTTCCAATGAGCTCTGCACATGATTGTGTATTGCCTTTGAGGTTGAGGTTGTGGACATAGCTAAAGAATGCTTTGTGGTTGTCCCTAGCCTAGAAGGCCAAACTCACCTCAAATTTGGCTTTCGGAGACTTTATTTGTCCTCTGAGTTGTTTGTTTAGTTTAATTAGAGTGCTTTTATCTTGCTCGGTGGTGCACCTCATAAAGTTTGCCATGATTTTCTTCCTGCTGTTATACATCTGACTGGTTTTGTGATTCCACCAGGGTGGCTTGTTTTTTGAGTTAGTTCTGTACTTCTTCCTGCTGGGTACAGATGCCTCTATACAGCTATTAACATGCTTAGACAGGATTTCTGTCAACAGTTCTGCATGGGCAGATGTGTTCTCAGAGTTTATGGGGGCTTGAAATTTTGCCAGGTTATCACTTAATAACAGGAGGTTAGCCTTAAAATAGTTCCTGAATATTCCCGGCTTAGCTGAGGGTACAGGTTTTATTTTTACTTCAAAGGAGGCCATTTTTGGTCTGACCTTACCAGGGAAGGCATTACAGTAGGGGGTGTGGAGCACTCTCCCATATTAGTGAGGACCAGATCCAGTACGGTTGCACCCCTAGTTGGTGTATTGACTATCTGGTCTAGGGAGTTTGTGTTTACAAAATCGAGAAATCTCTGTGAATGTACACTTGATGTTGTATGGGATTCCTAGTTAATAGTGGGGTAATTAAAGTCACCCATGAGTATGGTATTGGGTTGGATGGTTAGTGTTTCTAATAAGTTTAAATACATGTTATGGGTTTCCTGGGTCATAGAGGGGGACCTATAGCTTGCATTGAAGTTTACATTCCCTACTGTAATGCCTTCACAGATGATTCAAAACCTCTGTACAATTTTAACTCTGTACTAGTGTTCTCTAATCTGTAAACATGTAAATATGTATTGTAGATTATTCTATGTTGCTGATTTACTTTGCTTAGTTTTACTATATAATATTTACAATTTGCTTAATTGGTACCATTGCTACTATGTGTTATGAATCTTTTCTCCGCGGGCCTCAACTGAAAATGGGCTCCTTGAGCCCAGTGGACCTTCCCAGTCATCAAACTGGAAATAAATAAATAAATATATAAATAAATAAATATTGGATTTTACCTATGGTGATTTAAACATGGAGTAGCTCAAGTGCATTGTCCTGTTTGACCAGCCTTGAAGTATATTTATTTTTGATGTAAATAGAGACACCACCACCTTTAGTCCCTGCCTGTGAAGTAGCTGGTCTAAATGTGTGGAAGGCATTATAACCCTGCACTGTTGGTGTGCTGTCTGTGGCTTTAAACCACGTCCCTGAGACTGCACAGACATCAGCATTCTCCAGGGTAAAGAGAGCTTCCAGGGAGTGGAGTTTTTTTGTTTAGGCTTCTAGCATTGAGCAATAATATATTTAGCTTTTCTTGGTTTTGGATTTGTATGTCAGAAGTACTTTCAGTTTGGCATTCCCTAAAAAAAGGCACTATGGGGGAAGACAATGTTTTAGCTAATATTTGAAAGCCTAGAGGGGAGAGGTGTAGACCATCCCTGGCAAAGCAGTGTGGTCTGTTGACCATCTCCTTCCATGCTGACAAATATTGCACCCCCTTAGAATGACACCAGAAAATAAGCCAATTTTTTGTTTGTATTGTGGCATCATCCTTGGAGAAGGTAAAATGCTGCTCAATGCTATGCTCATACAAGCCTGAGACACATATTTCAAAAGCTCTATGATGTCTCTCTTCATATAGTCTAGGGAGGTATATCTCAGGTCATTTACTCCCACATGGACTATGACTGAGTCATATTGGTAATTGTGATCCAATAACCAGAGTGCATGCATAATGAGATGGATCCTATCCCCAGATCAGCAACTGACCGTAACTTTCTCCTTACTCAGCCTCGTGAGAGGGACATAGGTGTGTCTCACAATGGACTCTGCAATGACTAGAATTTTGGATTGTGTGGTGACTTGCCTTATGGACTTAGTGGTAGAGGCTCCATGAGATGAAGCTCTATGTGTTGATGTGGGTGTTGTTTTGAAAGAGTGCATTTGGGGCTGCTGAGGGTATTTCTTATGTGTAGTTTGCCTAGGAGGTCTTCGTGGTTTAGGAAGGTTTCATGTAAGTGCCTCAGTATATGTGGGTCTATATGTCTGCTTTGAGTTGTGTGTGATGGGTGCAGCATGTGTACTATTGACAATCCTATTGACATTAGGAGTAGTTTTATGTGAGAGCTTTTCCTCCAGTGATGTTGTGGAAATACATCTCTCACATACTGTATCAGTTTGTTTGAGAATTAACTGATTGTCAGTAAACATCAGGAAGCCCACATCCAACAAGCCAGTAATGGAGACAGTAGGACAGTTCATATCCATGGCAACAGACCCTTTTTTATTGATTAGAATGTTGGAGTAAGAATATCAATCACTTTCAGGAGTATCCAGTTTGCAACTATATGGACAGTGCTTGTCACTGCAAACTAATTGCCCTGTGTGCCACTAGATATTGGAGAAATTTCAATCGTGCTTTTACAGGAAAAAAGTTACGCAAGGTGTCACTAGGATTTAACATGCAGACCCCAACCCTTGGTAGTAGGGATGCCTGCCTAACCTTATACCTACACATTGGCATGTACAGCTTTTGTATGTATTCCCATATCCATCCTAACAGGTGGCATATGAAGCAGTCATCCATTTATTTATTGTATGGTGCTTTAGTTTACCCTTTCATTTGCATTCTACCTATCTTATTATTTATTTATTTTTTTAATTTTATTTATCTTTTCCTTGACTAGTTTAGTCCCACTGGGCTAATATCCTCTGTTCAGGAGAGCCACAAAGTGATATTTATGTTGTTGTTGTCTTTCGGCTTTTACCGGTTAGGGGTCGCCACAGTGGAACTTCGGTCTGCTAATGATTGGCAGTAGATTTTGATGAATGCTGAGGTGCCAGCTCAATGTTCAACCTTCAACAAAGGCAAGCCCATTTACGCATATCTTTCAAACGCCCACCCAACTGCAGGGAGGACATGCAGACTCCACACAGAAGGCACTCCCTGCACTCCAGCCAAGAATCGAATGGGAAAACCTCTAGCTGTGAGGCAACAATGCTACTGCTGCACCACCGCGGAAGGTTACAAAGTAATATTGATACTACTAGGGAAAATTTGTCCAGCGAGTAGGGGAACTTCTCTTACTTGTCCTTGTTGTGAGTGAGACTCATTTTGGAGGAGCACTTCCTGTTTCCATTCCAGGTGCATTTGTGGCCTGGAAAAACAGGGAGGAAAATGGAGAAAGAATGAGATGATGGACAAAGCAAATATCGAGAACAGACAATATGTGCAGGATTCCGAGGAAATCGTTCAAAGAAACCTGTTTGATGGAGATGAGTCAGTAAATGATTGATGTATAACTATAACCCTCTGTTTGCGAGGGAGGGGTGATGATTTATTTCAAGAAATGCTGGTACAGTCTGAGCCAGAAATGAAGGCGATGTTTCCTGGAAGGACATTAAGGAGAAAATACTACATTAAAGAGAAAATACTAACGGATAATGTAGTCAGAATCCTGAAGAATAGTAGTGAGATGGAATAGAAAACATGTGCATAAAGTAAAAGAATGCAAAAGTGGAGCAGCACAAAAGAAAGCTGAAGAAAATGAAAAATGGAAGTATGTGGTAATTGATTCAAAGAAAAGAAGGCAAAGAAATAGACAGGTATGAAGAATGGGACAGTTTAATAGGTCCTGTGGGTGTGAAAGCATATAAGGAAAGGGCATTTACTTTTATTAACAAAGAGACATTTTGTGACATTATATTTGAGACATTTTTAATGAATGGAAAATTTTTTTGGAGAATATGATAAAAAAAAGACTGCAACTCATGGAATATTTATGTGATGAAAGCATTTAACAATGAAACTAAAAGGAAAATTAATGTACAATTTTGAACAGACAAAAGAGAGACTTTGAAAGGGCATTTGAAAGCTTTATGTAAAGAAGTACTGGACATTGCAAAGGTTTATGACAAAAGGGCTTTATGTAGTGGTTACTGGGATTGTAATACTGTGCAAAAAATAGAAAATAGAGAAAAAATATACAAATACAAAGCATAATAAATGTGGAGGAGAAGAGAGGTGTTGTAAAATGCTGGGGATAACCCAAAACATGGTTTATTGTGGAAAAGGACATTAGATAAGTAAATGTGACAAAATTAAATGTTATTTTGTGGGGAAATGGGACCTGATGCAAAAAAAAATGAATTGAAATGTTATACAAATCATAAAATAGGACATTTATGGATGGACTGCAAACATGAAAATAAGAGAAAGGAAAATAAACAGAAAGAAAAATGAACATCTAGAAGACATTTCAGAAGTAGCAGAAAAAGAATAATAAATAATAAAGAGGACGTAGAAGAAGGTTCCGAAATAAGTGGTGAAAAGGACATAAATTGGGAGGTAGTAAAAGGAAAAAGAATTCTATTGGTAAAAGGGTAAAAGACAGAAAAAGACCATTTAAAGGGAAAATACAAAAGAAAAAAAAAGAAATGAATGGAAAAGAACATATACAGCTAATGATTTGCGCTTAGCATAATGGTTAAGGTGTTTGACTCATAGACACAAGGTACAATTCTCACCTTGTGGAAGGAAATTTGTTAGGCTTAGAATGGCCTATTAAGAAAGCTAACATAGTAATTAGCTATGAACTTCTGAAACCATGAATCCTCTCCTCATACCACCCAACACTACGACCTGCAAGGGATGCACTTACATAGCTAAACTGGAAGCAAAGCTCTCTCCGCCCAAGATTGTGCTAGACAGTCAAGAGGAGAAGGTTAACACCTGCACTACATCTTAAGCAACACATAGCCCTTCTAAACCCACATCATTAACACCCAAACATAGCAACACTAAACCCACATATGTGGAGGCCCTTAACATTAACCTGCCCAAGCAACAAGGACCTTGGAAGCTGAAACGTAAACAAACACGAATCACAACTAAAGTGTCACATAGCTCACACCACCTGTGTGCCAGCCAACAACCCCAACATTTTAGTCATAGGTGACTCTATAGTCAGGCACACTGATGTCCCACTCAGCAGGCTGAAGTCACTCCACAACAAGTACAAATATGACTCTGTCATTGTCCATGTTGGAGTGAATGACTTGAGACATACCTTTCTGGACTACATGAAAAGAGACATGGAAGAGCTCTCAGATCATGTGGCCCAGGCAGGCATGACCCTAGCCCTGAGTAGCATCCTGCCTTCACCCAGAATGATACTACACTATAAGGACAAAATGATTGACTTCAACAATTGGCTAAGCTTCTGGTGTCATTCAAAGGGGATCCAGTATCTGTCTGCCTGGGAAGACATGATTGACAGACCACAATGCTTTGCCAGAGATGGTCTGCACATAAAGCCCCTGGGATTCAGGTTACTGGCTAAGGTTATTGCCACCCCTATAGTGCATTTTTTAGGCAAAGTTCAAAGGACAAAACCACCACTGTAACAGGTACAAGCATGCAAAATCTAAAGGTAATGCTACTCAATGCTAGAAGTCTAAACTTCAAAATGCACTCTCTCGAGGCACTCCTAAAAATGGAGAACATTGATATCTGTGCAGTAACTGAGACCTGGTTCATAGGTTCATAGGATCATAGATTAGTAATAAGCTAACTGCCCTTGCAAGACATTTTAAGCCTAGCTAATTATCCCTTGTGAGACTCAAACCCTGCACCTTGTGTTTGTAAGGCAAACACCTTAACCATTAGGCCACTCTGTCACCAAGGATACATAGAACACCCCCGCAATACCAGGCTACAACTCTTACCACACTTTTCAGACACCAAACCAGGACCAAAACACTAAAGGTGGAGGAGTGTCCATATTCACCAAGGATATTCACAACACTAGGCTAGTTGCCCAACACAATCTGTCTGAAATTCTCCAGGTGCAACTAACACTAGGTAAGACTGCAATCAAAATTGTAGCTTGCTACAGATCCCCCACCATGCCCCAAGATTCTCACTACACCTTTTTAAACATACTGGAAAATATTAAGATACAACCAAACATCCTAATACTGGGTGATTTCAACTACCCTGCCATTAACTGGGAAAACTACTCGTGTACCAACACCTTTGCTCAATGGTTCTTGGAATTCATAAATTCCAATGCCCTAGATCAACTAATCCTTAGTCCCACCAGGGTCTCCAATATCCTAGACCTGGTCATTACCAACATGGAAAATCGATGCTCCACACCTATGGTCACCCCCTCGTTGGTCAGATCTGAACAAAAGCTAATCACCCTTGACATCAACATCATACCCCCCCCCCCCCAGTAAGGAAACCTCTATAAAAAATTTCTCCAAAGCCAACTTCATGCTACTCAAGTCAGAAGTGACAAATGTCATGACACCCATGCAGATGGGAACTGAAAGTTCGACTGCTAAATCCTACACTAAGGCACTGTATGAGCACATCCACTCATGCATAAATCGTGCCATCCCCAATAGAACCAAGATGCTCTCCTCCAAAAAAAGGAAGCCATTCTGGTGGTCCCTTGCCATAAACAAACTTTACAACAAAAGGAAGAAACTGTTGCAACAAAGAGGAAAATCCCAGGATGCAAAAAACTCCCTTACCAGCCGCAGTAAGAAGCTGCGATCCCTCATAAAATCCTCCAAAGCTAGTTATGGAAATAAAATTGCCAAAGATTCCAAAGACAACCCCAAGATATTCTATAGCTATGTCAAGAATCTGAATGGCAATGCTCAGATCTGCTCTGAGCTACAACAGAATGGCATTAAATATACTGATCCCAAGGATATTTCCAATATCCTGGCAGATTGATTCAGTGCAAACTTCACCCCCCCCTCACCCGCTAAAGGGCCCGTCTCAATACTAAAAGACTGCCAAATTCCGGTAATAATGGCCACACAGGTAAAAAATGCACTCTCTAAATCTAAGAATACAGCATCCATGGGACCAGACAACATCCCAGGCTGTGTATTACATGAACTACAAAATGAACTGTCACCTCACCTAAGTGTCATGTTTAATCATACCCTCACCTCAGGCTTTGTGGCCACTGAGTGGCGCACTGCTACAGTTATCCCACTCCACAAGGGGGGATCCACCTTGGATCCCGGGAACTACCGCCCCATCAGTCTGACGAGCCTGATCTGCAAGGCCATGGAATGTATTATCATGGAACTTATAAACAAAGACATTGGCAACCTTCAAACACCGGACCCCACACAGTTTTGGTTTGTGTAGGGCCAATCTTGTCTCCTGAACCTGATTGACTTCTTCGAATCAGTCTTCAGAGCCATGGACAAGGGTAAGGTGATCCACACAGCCTATCTGGACCTCTCTAAGGCCTTCAACACCATCCCCCACTCTGGAATCATAGATAAACTTACCAAGCTGGGCATTAATCCCTACATCACTCGATGGGTTGCCAACTGGCTTACTGACAGAACCCACACTGTAAAAGTAGCTGACTCCAAATCCAGCTCCAGACAAGTGACAAGTGGAGTACCTTAGGGTTCAGTCTTGGGACCGCTCTTGTTTGGCATCTACTTCTCTGAATTACAGGCCAACACTAAGGGACTCTGGGTAACAAACTTTGCAGATGACTGCAAAGTGGGAGCCATTATTGAATCCCCAAATTATGTGGATATTCTACAAAAGGGCCTTACAGACACAGGTGCTTGGTGCCAGAGCCTTGGGCTCAAGCTCAATGCCAAGAAATGTATAGTTATCCCTTTTGGGAAAAACATGTACTCGTGAATTACCACATAGGTGGCAGTACACTAAAGTGTGATAAGAGGCTTACAGACACAGGTGGACAGTGGTCTCACCTTCTATAACCACATCGCCACAATAGTCAGGAAATCCTTCTATGTGACACACCTCATCACTAAGGGCTTTTCATCCAGAAAAAAGGAGGTCATTGTCCCACTGTACTCATCCCTCATTAGACCCATTATAGAATACAACGCCCCATTTGGTATGTACCTCTCAAGACATCTGCAACAACTGGAAAGGCCACAGAAATACCTCACTAAAAGAATCACAGGCCTAAAGCAGATGACCTATGCTGATCGTTTAAAAAAGCTCCACCTATACTCTGTCGTATATCGTCTACTCAGTGGCGATCTCTGCTTAACATTCAAGGACATGTCAAACCCAGAGCTGTTGGACATGCTACACTTAAAGAAATCCCAATCCCTCAGAGACACACGCTCCAGGGATCTAAACCTTATCATCACAATGAACAAAATATGCTGGAGGGATAGGTTCCTGACCCAGATACTCCCCAGACTCTGCAATAGACTGCCCATACATGTCAAGCAGATTGCCTCTTTGGCCCTCTTCAAAAGGAACCTTGATGATTGGATGGGAGATAGGAAATTCACCCCACGGATCACATCAGTCGTGCTGCTAGACAGGGGCCCAGGGAAGTAAATACTGTGGGAAGAAATAGCCAGGGAATTTTTATGGCTAGGCTTGTATAGGCCCTAGGGCCGATAGCCTGGTACCAACCTATGATCCTATAGAGTTATATCATTATATCATTATATGCTTATACTAATTGTAAAGAAAGGGACAGCTTATTTCAATGGATTTTAGACTATGTAGTGATAAATATGAATATTATAATAACAAGAGGCTTTAATTGTGATTTAAGAGGCAAGCGTAAATAGAAAGGAAACAATATAAGAAAAAAAAGTTGTAAGATGTGGTAGGTTAAAGCTTTGGGACAAAAATTCATGGACTTACAAAAGGGGTATGTATTGACCTGAACAAGATAATTTGATAGTATCAGAAGGTTTAGTTACAGAATGGGAAATAGTTGAAATAGGATTTTCTGATCATCTTGCAATATGACTGGACAAAAATGAAAACAAAGAAAATATAAAAACAGGCAAAGGAATAAAAATCAGATAAACGAGAAAGCATGGAAAAAAGTTGGAAAGAGGCTAGTAATACAGTTCTAGAAAGATCATATTACCGTGAGAACATTTTATAAAAACTGGTCTGAATGGTGCATGATACTTAAGGAAATATATATGTTTTTTACAGAGGCAACATGATGTCAGAAAAATAGAGAAAAATATAATAGAATATATAATGATATGTTGCAAAATTTCGAACATGATAGAAAGCACTTTGATAAAGAAAAAGAATTATATGAAAGAAATCAAGAAAGAATGCAAGAATTGTTATATAAGCAAAGTTAATTTTTACAAGGAAAAGAGAAGATGTATTGAAATACTTAGGCAGATTAGTAAAGGAAGATGGTGCTGTAAAAGCAGAAATGGAAAGAACTCAGGAAAGATTATCAGCCAGATTCAGCAAGCTCTGCATGGAGTGCAGGAATAGTGCAAGAGCTGCTGCATGCAATATGGCCAACGAGCGATCCAGGATCGAGCTCCCGGGACATGTACTAGCGCTCCTACAGTATTCCAGCACAGACAACACTGCTATATGCTAATTACCTCAATTGCTGGTGAAAAAGATGCAAATGAGGTGAATTAGCGATCCAGGAAGCAGGCAGTTGTCCATGCCTGAACAGTGTACAAAGCAGAAATGTATTCAGCTAGTAGCTGAATACATTTCTGCAAATTACAAAATGGAGGCATGACAGCACAAATGAAAGCATGTATTACATTTAGTAGGCATGCCAATGGCCAGATATATGGCCATTGGCATGAAAAATAGCTTCAATTTTATAAAATAAAACTTTTTTTTTTTTTTTGGCTGAGCTCGGCCATTTAAGCATAGGGCAGTGGCGTTCAAATGGGTTTGAGCTTAGCTAAGCACAGCTAAGCAAGGGTGTGTGTCTGAGGCTGTATAACCTTGTTTACCTTGCCTAAATTGGTGTGTGCGGCGTGCACCGAGATATAAACCACAAAACTAAAAAAAAAAAAATACAGGAAATGGCAAGTGGAACAAGAAAAAAAATGGAAAATAGCAGAATAGAGGTGCTCAAATGGTTCTACCTGACAACGTCGACAAGCCATATAACCGACAACAACATAACCGACACGACAACACTGACAAACCAAATAACCGATTGTTGGAATTACCGACAAGCATATGTTCGACAAATCAGCATAGTATGCTCGACAACACTCAGTGCAATACGTAGATGTCCACAGCATGTTTATGTACACAACCGACATGTTTGCAGTCATCGTACACCTGTTCCACCATTACACCACAAAATAAACACAAAACCCTTTTTATGCCGAGCAACACTACTCCGTGCCAGTGCAGAAATTATATATAATGTACATTTGTAGACATGTTTATACTACTCAAATCTTTGAAGTCTATATCAAAAAACAATTAAAGCATTCTAAACTTTATTGTTCACATCCTTAACAGTGTTGAAATAGTTCTGAGAAAGTCTACGTTAGAATAATGTCCCATATTTCCTATAACCGTCTGAAACTGATATTGCCTAAGTACTAGTTTTCTCTTTCTACTTGACGGTATATACCCTGTACAGATTCGCAGTGTCACGTCATCTACCCGGTCTTGTTTACGTCTCAATATGTGCGGCAGATACCTAAAATCCATCCCCCTATCAATGAGCAAGCATTTTAACGTGGTATGCAACGCCTCAATTGTGTTTTCCGTCCGAGACACAGAAAGTTTAGTATGTTCAAAACATTTCCAAACTGAATTGCATAGAACAACGAACGCCCAATAACACAAGTATTTAAGAGCATTCTTTGGTGATTAATTGCTAATTATGCCTACATGTTTATGTACTTTTATCTCTAGAATGGCATTTATGACAATTCATTTGTAGATAGATTATGTAAACCATATGCATTCACAGAGGTAATATTATATGTTATATTTGTAAATAATTTTCTGGACAGACAATTTACCATGGTATTGTGGTGTCATACAAATGTTATTTTACTGATATGCGTATTTATTACTCTGCTGTGCTATTGTCAATGTTTTGCAGTGTCGGTTATATGCACGTTCGGTTTTATGAGTTTTCGTGCATATCGTCATGTTTAAATGGCTGTCGATCTTTTCAATCGTCGACCTTGTCAGGTAGAAGCGCTCAAATACAAGTAATAGAGCTGACAGGTGGACTGTATCATACTCAGCCAATCACACAGGCAGCATCTGCAGCACACCACTATAAACTATGCAAACACCTTGTAGTCATGTTTTTTCCCCACAAATTCTACACCACCAGTGTACACAGACTGCGATATTTTACCTGACAAAACTATCAAAATGTTAGGGGCTGCTATTGCTCTCATACATCACTATGTGCAAGAGGCTGAGGGTGGTGAAGAGGACAATGCTGACAACTGCCCCAGATTTATGAGGAGGAGAAGAAGAGTGTTCCGGACCAGGGTAACCTACCAGGGGTTACATGATCTGGAGGTAGTAGAGTGTACAGGGTGGACAGAGACATAGGGCAGAAAATTGTGGAGCTGTGCTGGCCTCGCCTCACATCCAGGACAAACAGAGGGGAACCCAACCCAGTGGATACGAAGGTATTCGTAGCTCTAAGAGTACTAGCTACAGGTACTTTCCAAAGAGCAACTGGGGATATCATGGGGGTCTCGCAGGCATCTGCATCCAGGATACTCTATCAGTTCCTGGATGCCATGAGAACACATGCCATGAAGCACATTAAATTCCCCAGCACCCATTAGCTGACTGGTAATATGCATATCTTCCACCATGTAGCAGACTACCTGGAGGTACTGGGTACCATAGACTGCATGCACATCCATATCAAAGCACCACCTGTCGATCCGGGTAGGGTCTACATTAACCGCAAGGGGTTCCACTTCATCAACTGCCAGGTCATGTGCGATGCCCAAGGCATTATCATGAATGTGTGTGCTGGCTGGTCTGGAAGCTATCATGACTCACACATCTGGCATTCCTCACAGCTGTATTAGTGGTTTGCCAGTGGGGACATGCCATATGGCCACTTAGTGGGGGATGCTGGCTATGCACTGGAGCTGTGGATGGTGACACCCATCAGAAATGCACACACACACCCATACAAGAACGCAATAATGAGGCGCACGCACAAACCAGGATCATTATAGAGCATGTGTTTGGGATGCTCAAATCACGGTTCCACTGCCTTGACATTTCTGGTGGAGCCTTGCAGTACTTTCCAGCCACATTTGAACACATGGTCATAGTATGTGCCATGCTACACAATATGATCCTGTGGAAACAGCTGCAGCAGGAACAAAATGGGGAAGGGCCACATAGCCCCCCACCATTGCCAAGGCCTCCACAGGCACAGAGTGAGTTGGAGGAGGAACATCCTGAGCCTGCCCCTGTAGTCAGATGGAGATGTGCCCAGTATGGCCTGGCCTTGGCAAAGAGGCAGCTCATAGCACATACACTGACACTGTAGGGCCCCCAGGAACTGATCTGTCTCTCTGTCTCTCTCTCTCTGACTCACACATACAGTAAAATTGATGCCAAACATAACACCACCTATACCTGACCATGTATAGGCAGTGTATCATGTGCATCTGACATAGTCATCCCTCAAGCACCACCCTCACAACAGCTGCAGGCACAAGGTAAGCCAATCTCTGTAACAAATTAAAATAATGGGGTGGACATTTCTGATAGCATATCTATGGTATTGATCAAGCATGTAAGAGAATGGGGGTGGTTAACTGGTATAGTAGCAGACAACTAACAGCTCTGTGGGACAGCAGGATGTGTATCCCCAGTACTGCCCTACCCAAACCATGCAGTACCACCCTAGTCGGCAAATAGCACTGCAGTATATGTTGTGAGTCAAATAACTAGGGGGTCATAGGTCACATTGCATGGATGTCAAAGTGGGGGTCCCATACCCAACACCAACCCCACACAGCAGATCACCTGTACTCAACCATACAGAAATGCCTGGCAAAGGCCCCAACATGGTGAAACACATGAACCCCCCACCCACAGACTCTTACACAGTGATATCACAGCAGGTCTGGCAGTGGCAGTATGGCTTTGAAAGCTAAGATGTCTGAAACTACACATGTCTATGCCAGAACAATCTGACCTGTGGTTGATACTGTTATGTCTGTAGTCTGAAAGATAGGGCACACCACCATGCTACATGGGACCAAAATGTTAAGCAAATATCAGCACAGTCTGTGCAAATGTGTAATGTGTACAGTCATGTCAGCCCCCAATAGTCCCATAGAAATTCAGTAACATGTTCCTAGACTTAAGCAGCATCCAGTTGTCACCCAGAGTGATGGTGAAATAGTAACAGAAAGCAATTGTCAGTAACACCCACAGTCAAATTACTGGTGCCATCCCAGGGGTGTCTCCTGCCAGCAGTTTGGGAACATATGATCATCAGAATGCACTGCCTGCTATAGATGACCTGCAACTGTCACACCAGGCCTACATGCCTCTGGCAAATACCTATGCCCTACCCACAGTGCCATTTTAGGGAGGGTCATGGGGTCCACAACACCAACATAATATAGTCCACAAATTACAAAGAAAGGCCATGCTGACAACTGCTAGGAGCAAACCTGTCAGCCTCAGGGAGCCAGAAATTGGGACAAAGCCATGAATAATGGGGTGATGAAGTTCCAAAGAGAATGACATCTGTGAAATACTCCTCTAATAATGTTATAAAGTTGATGGAATGATTTGTAGTAGCATGGAATGTGTGATGGGTATGAAGTCTGAAACTGCAATGTCAACTGTATGTAATATCTGACTTCAACCCTGAGTGACTTGCAAAACACGTGTGCTGGAAAACCACACTTGTTTGGGTAACCAACAAGATATATGAGTCATGGATGTGGACATTCTGTGATACCCTGTACAGTCGACAGGCAGAGCTCAGAGTGTAAACATGGGAATGCACCCACTGCAGGCAGGCCTAACCCTGGAAGATGGTGATATGTCCACACCCACAGAACCCTGGACCACAGCCATGGGGAGTAACATACACACCCGATCACTCATTCTGTGCTACATCCTGACCCCATGTGGCCATCCAAGCAAAATGAGGTGGGTCATACATATATGTATGGCAAACACAAACCTCCAGGCTGGTCAAACAGACTGACACACACACAAGACCCACCAAGTGCAGTCAACCATTGAGGAGAGCCCAATGCAAAGTATTGGTAGCTATAGTAAACATATCTGCCCAGGACACACACACCCCACATATCCTATCCACTGCAAATATATCTGGAGTCTGCCTGTCACTCTGATCCTGTCTAATTTATATTACTCAACTGTGTATTGACAATCAGACCAAGCCAGAACATAAATGCACAGAGATTCCACCATTGTAATATGTCCCCAAGGTGCTGGACCATTTCCACATCACCAGCAGTTAATTGCTTGTAAGCCCACCCCTCAGCAGGCTGGATAGTGCAAGAATGCATAGCATTTGGCCCATAAACCTCGTGTGTGTATCATTTTATTTATTTATTTATTTTTATTTATTTATTTTACATTTGTTGACCGGGAAAGTCTGACTGGATACATGTCCATTTTCAGCAGAGGCCCGGGGAGAAAAGCTCCACAGTGAACGAGTAAAATGCATTGAGATAATACATAGAACTAAAGAACAAACAAAACAAATTAGTTTCCTATACTAGAAAATGCTACAAAGGAGATGTAGTAAAGTATAATTAGTTGATCATAAACAATATCAGGGATACAAACATATTAATACTGCTTCTAGCATACCAATTCTCCTTCTAGACTAACCATTTCAGTTAAGAGGAGAGAGAAAGAAGTAAGAGTGAGGGGATGCGTCTAGGGAAGTATCTATACTTGTCTGAGAGAGGATTAGTCAGGACTTGAGCATTGACAGAGCCAATGAAACTTTAGATGTTGATTTAACCTTTTTTTGAAAACGTATAGGGAGGAAGTGCAGGAAAGGCTGGGAGGAAGGGAATTCCATATTTTGCCAATGGCATTGGTAAAAAGTGAGTCACCGCCTACATTGTTTGCTTTGACTGTTTGAACTAGTAGCTTATTGGAGGAATGCAAACTACTGAGATTATTGTAGGGTCTTATTAAGTTATTCAGCGCTGGAGTTTTGTCAGGTTGGTTCAGGATTTTAAATGCTTCCATAAGTTGGGTCTGCTGTAGAAGGTTAGTGAGTTCTAACCAGCCTAGATTTCTTAGGTTAACACAGTGGTGTGTTCTATAGGGCATTCCCGTAGCAAATCTAGCAATCTGATTATAGCAGCATGTTAGTTTGTTTATTTCTGCTGTTTTGAGATTAGTGAGTATAGGGGAGGCATACAGGAGGGTAGAGAGAAGATGTGAGCGGGCCATGGTCACTTTACCTTTTGGAGTTAGAAAATATTTGATCCGGTATAGAGACCCAAGTTTTTTATTAACGGTTTTGATGGTCTGATTTATATGGATAGCAAATCTAAGTCTGTTATCTATGGAAACTCCTAATAGTTTGGTATAGGAGTCTGGAGAGATGACAGTCCCATTTTTGGATTGGATAGAAAAGGATAGAGGTGTGGTCTTTTGAGTGGGTTGGAAGAGTAGTAATTTGGTTTTGTTTGGATTCAGGATCAATTTACGTCCTAATAGCCAGTTCTCTACTGTCCTGAAACATGATTGGGTTTTGGATAATAGGTTGTCAGGAGTAGTATCAGCACAGACTAATGTCGAGTCGTCTGCATATTGAATGCAGGTTGCTTCAGGGATGGCTTTATACAGGTCATTTATGAAGATAGTAAACAGAAGAGGCCCCGTATAGATCCTTGGGGTACTCCTATGGTATTAGGTAGGAGGTTGGAAAGTTTAGATTGCCAGAGTACGGCTTGTTTCCTATCAGAGAGATAGCCACAAAACCAATCTAAAGCTTGTTTGTCTAGTTGGAGATTTTC
Source organism: Protopterus annectens (assembly GCF_019279795.1). Lineage (NCBI taxonomy): Eukaryota > Metazoa > Chordata > Ceratodontiformes > Protopteridae > Protopterus > Protopterus annectens. Next base: position 1,508,236,221 of record NC_056726.1, read on the forward strand.
TAGTGTATGATGTAGT
>NC_056726.1:1508238736-1508266236 GCF_019279795.1 Protopterus annectens
GAAGGGCCCTGCCATTGTGCCACCCGATGTTACATCCTAGTGCCTTTATCAGGTATAGCCACTGCAGTGATCCTTGGGTTGAACTGTCTATTATCCATCCACCTATCAAGTTTCTCTGGAACTGGGTCAGCTAGGTGCTCTGCATGACATGTATGGGAAGTGTATTCCAGGGCATGTGCAGCCTCCTAGTGAGGGAACTGCTCCACCAGTATGTTGTGTTGATTGTGGTACTGAGGTAGAGGTCTCTACAGTGTGTGGTGTGGATAGATTTATATGTAGCATTTCTAAACCAGCTGGGTCAGATATGGCTTTGTAAGTCAAACATGGATAACTGCTGATTAGGTGATATGACACAGAGAATAGCTTGGGTCTGCTGAGTCTGTCTGTGTAGGATGTGTGTCTAATGCCTAGGAACCCCTTTGTGAGGTGCTTCTGTGGCTTCCCCAGCTGTAACAGGTGTCTAATGAGGTACATGGCAAAGGGGCCATAATACTTGAGGAGTGGTCTAATGAGGGAATAGTAGACAGAGGTCATTACCCCTGTCTTCCTGGATGCAAAACCCTTGGTAATGCAATGTGCCATATAGAAGGACTTCCTGACCACAGTGACAATGTGGTGTTAGAAGGAGAGGTTGCTGCCGACCTGTGTCCTGAGATCTATTATAATGCTTACAGTGCCCATTGGGCTCCCATTTGTGTGGCACCTACTGGGAACTGAGTGTTTTACCAAGGGGATGATGATGCATATTGTGGTGTCAAGCTTCTGGGTATGGTTTCCACACCACTCATTGGTATGACCTCTTTTGTGGGATGTGTGCATCACTTGTGGAGTCAATGATATTTCCCAGCTTGCAGTCCTCTGTGAACTTGGTCAGACAAAGTTCCTCTGTGTTGTGCTGGACTCCTGAGAAGTAGATGCTGGACAGTACACTACTCAGTACTGATTGTAGGTTCATAGGTTCATACTAGGCTATCTGCCCTAGGGCATTTATAAGCCTAGCCAGAGTGTGTTTGGCTTTCGCCACCCATTTTAAATTAATTTTGCTATGCCCTTTTTCGAGGTTAGTATACTGTGCCTCTGTCTAACAGTGACACAGAAGTGATACCCGGGGTAAACCTACAATCTCCCATCCACTCATCAAGATTCCTCTTGAAGAGAGTCAATGAGGGACTCTGCCTAACCTGGACTGGGATTTTATTCCAGAGTGAAGGGAGCATCTGGGTTATGAATCTGTCCCTCCAGCATGTCCTATTTATTTCAGTGCTGAGGTTCAAGTCTCTCAAGCGCATAGCTTGATGGGATTTGGATGTTCTGAGGTGCAGCATGTCCATTAATTCTGGGTTGGACATGGATTTATACGTCAGGCACAGATCGCCTCTGAGCAGGTGGTATGCCACTGAGTAGAGCTGGAGTTTCTTTAACTGGGCAGCATATGGCATCTGTTTGAGCCCTTTGATCCTCTTGGTGAGGTACTTTTGGGGTCTTTCCAGTTGCTGCAGGTGTCTGGTAAGGAACATCCCAAAAGGGGCATTGTTCTCAATTATGGGCCTGATGAGGGATGAGTAAAGAGGCACAATGACCTCCCCTGATCTAGATGTGAATCCCTTCATGATTAGGTGGGCTATATAAAATGTTTTTCTATCCACTTTGGCCATGTGGTTGTCAAATGAGAGATTGCTATCAACTTGGGTCTCCAGGTCCCTAATTACTTCTTCTGTACTTAATGGATTACCACCTATGTGGTAATTTGTGGGCACTTTGATTTTGCCAAAGGGGATGACTATACACTTTTTGGCATTTAGCTTGAGGCCATGGCTCTGGCACCAGTTGTCTGTTTCTATGAGGCCCTTTTGGAGGATGCTTGTGTCAGCTGGAGAGTCGATTATGGTGCCCAGTTTGCAGTCATCTGCGAACTTGGTCAGCCACAGTCCTTCCATGATGGCCTGTACCTCCGAGAAATATATACCAAACAAGAGAGGTCCCAGGACTGAGCCTTGTGGGATGCCACTTGTAACTGGTTTGGAGTATGACATGGCTCCAGCAATTCTAACCATGTGGGTTCTGTCCTTAAGCCAGTTTGCAACCCATCTAGTGACATAGGGGTTTATATTTAAGCTGGTGAGCTTATCTATAATGCCCGAGTGGGGTACTGTATTGAAGGCTTTTGTGAGGTCCAGGTAGGCTGTGTGGACCATCTTCCCCTCGTCAATGGCCTTGGTGACTGTTTCAAAGAAATCAACCAGGTTTAAGAGGCAGGATCTGCCCTTAACAAAGCCGAACTGGGTATGATCCAGTGTCTGTAGGTCCCCAATATCTTTATGTATGAGGTCAATGATGATCCTTTCCATAGCTTTGCAGACCAAGCTAGTCAGGCTTATGGAGTGATAGTTTCCAGGATCTGTTGAGGCACCACCTTTGTGGAGAGGGACCACTGTTGCTGTACACCACTCTTTGGGTACATATCCTGTAATAAGGCTGAGATTGAACAGTAGTTTTATATTTGGGTTTAGCTCTTCTTGGAGTTCATGTAGGATGCAGCCGGGGATACTGTCTGGTCCCATTGATGCTGTGTTTTTTGCTTTGGAGAGGGCAGCTCTTACCTGAGCATCTGAAATGTCAGGGGGGCAGCACTCTGCTGGGATAGATATTTGCTCTTTTGGTGGGGAGGGGGGGAGAAGTTTGCGCTGAACCTGTCAGATAGGATGTTGGCAATGTCTGTGGGTTCGGTGTATTTTTTGTCATTTTGGACTAATTCTGAGCATTTCTGGGAATTCCCACCCAGGTTCCTAACATAACTAAAGAAAGCCTTGTGATTATCCTTAGTGTCCTGAGCAATCAGAGATGCCTTCCCTTTTTGGAATTTTGCTCTGTCATGTAGTAGCTTCCTCCTTCTATTGTATAGTTTGTTTATGGCTGGGGTCCACCAGACAGGACGTCTGCCTTTGGAGGATTGGGTCTTGGTTTTATTTGGGATTGCATGATCCATGCATTCCTGAAGGTGTTCATAGAATGTGTTTATAAAGGATTCTGCGTTATGGGCCATATTTTCCACAGGCCCGGGGGCTTTGAAGGATTCCACCTCGGTTTTGAGGAGTGTGAAATTTGCTTTAGAGAAGTTTTTCACTGTGGTTTTTAGGGCAGGGGGTGGAGTCGGGATGTGAATATCCAGTGAGATTAGTTTATGGCCTGATCTTACCAGTGAGGGATACACTTCTGGTCTGCAGCATAGAGTCCCCATGTTGGTGATGATCAGGTCCAGTATGTTTTCCTCTCTTGTGGGAGTGGTAACAAGTTGTTCCATAGCATTTGAGTTTATAAATTCTAGGAACCTTTGGGCTAGAGTGTTGGAGCTAGAGTAATGCTCCCAGTGGGACTCCACTTGTGATTGCTTGCCAGTCTGACCTGGTGTTTGCCACTGTCATACTTTTGTTTTCTGTGAACCAATTTGCAAAACAAACAATGATATATGGGTTGATGCCTAGATTGTGGGGTTTATCAATAATCCCTCACTGAGGGATGGTAACACAAGCTTTGGACAGATTGATGTAGGCTATATGCAGTGCCTTACTGTCATGCACAGCCCTGGTGACTCAGTAAAAGACGTCAACCAGGTTGAGTAGGCGTGATCTGCTATTCACAAAGCCAAATTGTGTGGATCCAGAGTTAGGAGATCACCTATATCTTGGTCAATCAGGTCCCTGATGATGCGGTCCATACCCCTATTACTTGGACCTGTCAGGCTAATGAGCCAATAATCCCCAGGGCTGTAGATGCTAACTCTTTATGGAGAGGGATGACTGCAGCAGAGTGACATATTTGAGGGACAAAGCCTGAGATGAGGCTGTGACTGACCAGGGCACACAGATTTGGTCCAAGGTCACTTTGTATGTCATGTAGAAGTCAGCCACTGATATGTCGGTGTCCCATGGAAGCTGTATTCTTGCCTGTCAACAATGCAGGTCTAACCTGGCCTGCAGTATTGCTGGGTGCCTGCCATTCATCTGTCATTGTGATTGTACACTTGAGGGGGGAGAGAGGGGTAAAGCTGGCACTGAATGTATTGTCAAGACTGTGGCCAGTACCTGTTGTCTCAGAATAGGTATTAGCATTGTGTAGTAACTCACAGCACTTGTGTTTATTGCTGTGGAGGTTGTTGCTGTAACTATCAAAGGCTTTTGTGATTGTCGTCAGTGTTTGCTGCATGTCTGCCTTCATATATGCCTGTAGATGATTCCATGAGGGATCCATAATTGTGTTTGAGGCTAATAAGAGAGTCCAAGAGTCATGGGACACCATGTTTCTCTTCAACAGTGTCCTCCTTCTGTTCTACACTTTAGTAATGGCAGGGGACCATCACATTATCTCCCAGTGTTTGGAGGACAGTGTCGGGTTCTTTTGGCTCTGGATAGTACCATGTATTCATGTACCTGTTTGTACAGTGCCTATGTGTATGATTCAACAGTCATGCAGCTATTTCCCATTGCCATGGGTGCAGTGAAGTCATCAACCCCTGTTTTTATGGTTGCAAAGTCACATTTGGAGAGGTTTTATAAGTTGGTTACCTTTGTTTGGGGTGTGGCTGATATGTTGAGTTCCATGTTGAATACAGCCTGTGTGGATCTCACCATGCAGGGACTGACAACTATGGATGAGCAACAGTCCCATATTTAAGTAGTCAACACAGGTCAAGATTGTTGCATCCTCTACTGGGGGTCAGTATGAGCCAGTCCAGGGCATTGGAGATGATGAATCTTAGGAAGTGTTGGGCCACTGTACTGACATTTGGCTACTTTCCCCAGGTGATGGAGGGGTAGTTGAAGTATCATACTATGTCAGTGTTGCGTTGGACCTCAATAGATGGCAGAATGTTGAGGAATGTGCATTGACAGTCTAGGGACATAGATATGGGCCTATAGCAGGCTATGGTCTGGATTGCACTATTACCCCAAGGTGTTCCTATCCATAATGAATATGGGACACCACCTGTGGAGGTATGGTGTGGTCCATGTTTGGAGGCTGACAGCTGTGGAATGCATTATAGCCTGATACTGCAGGGTTGCTGTCTGCTGCTGTGAACCACCTCTCCATTACAGCAGAAAGGTTAATGTCCTCCACTCTGATGAGTGCTTTGAGTGACTGCAAACTGACAGTAAGATGTCTACTGTTTAGCAGCATGACACTCAGATTGCATACATGTCTAGCTGTTATGGTGGTAATTACATTAGGAACACTGTCTAATAAGGCATTATAGGGGTGGCAAGACACTATGCCAGTACCTGGAAACCCAGCGCTGACAGATGTAGGACATCTGTGGCAAGTCGTTGAGTTCTGTCAATCATGTCATTCCAAGCAGAGAGATACTGGATCCCCTGAGAATGACACAAAATGTGTAAGTCAATGTTGCAGTCAATCATCTGTTGATAGTACTGCAGCGTCATTCTGGGGGATGGCAGTATACTGCTCAGAGCTACTGTCACACCTGCCTGGACCACATAATCAGAGAGTTCAATTATGTCTCATGTCATGTAGTCCAGGGAAGTGTGTCCCAGGTCATTAACACCCACATGGATACAGAGTGATACAGGGAGGTGTGTCCCAGGTCAGTCACACCCGCATGGGCACAGAGTGATACAGGGAGGTGTGTTCCAGGTCAGTCACACCCGCATGGATACAGAGTGATACAGGGAGGTGTGTCCCAGGTCAGTCACACCCACATGGATACAGAGTGATACAGGGAGGTGTGTCCCAGGTTAGTCACACCCACATGGGTACAGAGTGATACAGGGAGGTGTGTCCCAGGTCAGCCACACCCACATGGATACCGAGTGATACAGGGAGGTGTGTCCCAGGTCAGTCACACCCACATGGATACAGAGTGATACAGGGAGGTGTATCCCAGGTCAGTCACACCCACATGGATACAGAGTGATACAGGGAGGGGTGTCCCAGGTCAGTCACACCCACATGGATACAGAGTGATACTGGGAGGTGTGTCCCAGGTCAGTCACACTCACATGGATACAGAGTGATACAGGGAGGTGTGTCCCAGGTCAGTCACACCCACATGGATACAGAGTGATACAGGGAGGTGTGTCCCAGGTCAGTCACACCCACATGGATACAGAGTGATACAGGGACGTGTGTCCCAGGTCAGTCACACCCACATGGATACAGAGTGATACAGGGAGGTGTGTCCCAGGTCAGTCACATGCAAATAGTTACAGAGTGACACAGGGAGGTGTGTCCCAGGTCAGTCACACCCACATGGATACAGAGTGATACAGGGAAGTGTGTCCCAGGTCAGTCACACCCACATGGATACAGAGTGATACAGGGAGGTGTGTCCCAGGTCAGTCACACCCACATGGATACAGAGTGATACAGGGTGGCGTGTCCCAGGTCATTCACACCCACATGGATACAGAGTGATACAGGGAGGTGTGTCCCAGGTCAGTCACACCCACATGGATACAGAGTGGATACAGGGAGGTGTGTCCCAGATCAGTTACACCCACATGGATACAGAGTGATATTTGTAGTTGTTGTGGAGTGCCATGACTGGCTGTGTCGTGTTGGATGCTGGCAGGGAGGTGTGTCCCAGGTCAGTCACACCCACATGGATGCAGAGTGATACAGGGAGGTGTGTCCCAGGTCAGTTACACCCACATGGATACAGAGTGATACAGGGAGGTGTGTCCCAAGTCATTCACACCCACGTGGATACAGAGTGATACAGGGAGGTGTGTCCCAGGTCAGTCATACCCTCATGGATACAGAGTGATACAGGGAGGTGTTTCCCAGGTCAGTCAGAACCACATGGATACAGAGTGATGCAGGGAGGTGTGTCCCAGGTCAGTCACGCCCACATGGATACAGAGTGATACAGGGAGGTGTGTCCCAGTTCAGTCACACCCACATGGATACAGAGTTATACTTGTAGTTGTTGTGGAGTGCCATGACTGGCTGTGTCATGTGCTGGATGCTGGCAGGGAGGTGTGTCCCAGGTCAGTCATACCCACATGGATACAGAGTGATACAGGGAGGTGTGTCCCAGGTCAGTCACAACCACATGGATACAGAGTGATACAGGGAGATGTGTCCCAGGCTAGTCACACCCACATGAATACAGAGTGATGCAGGGAGGTGTGTCCCAAGTCAGTCACACCCACATGGATACAGAGTGATACAGGGAGGTGTGTCCCAGGTTAGTCATACCCACATGGATACAGAGTGATACAGGGAGGTGTGTCCCAGGTCAGTCACACCCACATGGATACAGAGTGATACAGGGAGGTGTGTCCCATGTCATTCACACCCACATGGATACAGAGTGATACAGGGACATGTGTCCCAGGTCAGTCATATCCACATGGATACAGAGTGATACAGGGAGGTGTGTCCCAGGTCAGTCACAACCACATGGATACAGAGTGATACATGGAGGTGTGTCCCAGGTCAGTCACACCCACATGGATACAGAGTGATACAGGGAGGTGTGTCCCAGGTCAGTCACACCCACATGGATACAGAGTAATACTTGTAGTTGTTGTGGAGTGCCATGACTGGCTGTGTCATGTGTTGGATGCTGGTATGTGATAGATATTTGGATGTTACCTGCTCCATATTCAACTTAGTGAGTGGGATATGTGTGTGCCTCAGTATTGAGTTTCCCATGATCACTATATTGTGAAAGGTGGTTAGCCTTAGGAGCTTAGGTTGAGGGGCACACTGTGTACATTAAATATGTATCACTTGGCATGTGCCATGTCATGGTGGTTGAGTGGGTATCTGTCTTGCTGGACTGTGCTGTTTGGATAAATGTCCATTGAGTGCATCTGTGAAGGTGGGTGTGTGGCTTTTCACTGTATGTCAATGCTGTCAAAGTGGGTGTCATGGTGAACTATGCGCTCCACATGGTGTGGTGCAGGTGTTGATCTTATCCTCTTCAACTGCTAGTCCAGTCTTTGCTGGAGAGTGCATATGCCCACATTGGGTGATATACAGGTAACTCTCATAGGTCTGAGTGTTTGGAGTTTAGAGGGGAGGGTTGTCTGTGTGAACCTGGTCATCCTGAGGCAATGTAGCAACTGACTCATGTACACAGACTACCCTATTCTCTTACCTCCCAACACTGTGCCTTGTGAGAGATGCACAAATATAGCCAAATTGAAACCCAAGCACTCTCCAGCCAAGACTGGATAAGCCAGTCAAGAGGAGAAGTTTAATACCTGCACCACACCACATTCAACACATAGCCCTCCAGAACATACACCACCACAACCCTCACAACACCTACTTTTCCAGAGGCTTTCAATAAAAATCTGCCCAAACAACAGAGACCTCTGAGGCAGAAACAGAAACAACCACCACATCCCAGCACAAACTAAGAGACACATACCTCACATAAACAGTGTGCCACTCAACCAAATCCCATAAGGCAAAACAACATACCCAATACACTAGTCATAGATGACTCAATAGTAAGGCACACTGATGTCCCACTCACTATGTTGAATAAGGAGTAAGTTATCTGCCTATCGGGTGCCAGGATCCACCACATAACGCATGCACATAGGTCACTCCACAACAGGTACAAATATGACTGTGTCATTGTCCATGTTGGCGTGAATGAACTTAGACGTACCTCACTGGACTACATGAAAAGAAAAGTAGTGGAGCTCTCGGATCTTGTAGCCAAGCAGGTATGACCCTAGCTCTGAGTAGCATCCTACCATCACCCAGCATGATACCACAGTACAAGCAGAAAATGATTGACTTTAACAATTGGCTAAGTTTCTGTTGTCATTCTAAGGGCATCCAGTATCTGTCTGCCTGGGATGACATGATCGACAGACCTCGATGCTTTGCCAGAGATGGCCTGCACCTGTCACCCCAGGGATTCGAGATACTGGCCAAGGCTCTTGCCACCCCTATAGTGCCTTTTTAGGCAATGGCCTGAAGACAAAATTACCACCATAATAACTACAAGCAAACAAAATTTGAGGGTAATGCTACTCAATGCTAGACATCTAAATCTCAAAATGCACTATCTCAAAGCACTCCTTAAAATGGAGAACATTGATATATGTGCAGTGACCAAGACCTGATTCAAGGCTCCAGAGAGCACGCCAGTACTACCAGACTATAATTCATACCACACCTTTCGGCCCCTAAACCTGAACCAAAGCACTGAAGGCAGTGGTGTCTCCATATTCATAAAGGACATGCACACCTCCAGACTAGCAGCCCAACAAAACACATCAGAGATTCTTCAGGTACAACTAACACTGAGTAAAACTGTAAAACAGGTTGTAGCCTGCTATAGTTCCCCCACCATGTTCCAAGACTCCCACACCACATTCCCAAACACACTGAAAAATATTAGGGTACAACCCAATACCCTTATACTGGGAGACTTTAACTACCCCTCCATTAACTGGAAAAAGTACTCATGTACCAACATACTTGCTCAACATTTTCTGGAATTCATTAATTCCAATGCCCTGGACCAACTCATTCTTACCCCCACCAGGGGTAGAAACATCCTTGACCTGGTCATTACTAACATGGGCGACCATTGCTCTACACCAGTAATCAACTCCTCTCTGATCAGATCTGACTACAAGCTAATCACCATGGATATCCACATCTCACTCTCACCCCCTAAAGGAAACCACTGTAAAAAACTTCACAGCCAGTTTTGGACTTCTAACAACAGAGGTGGCTAACTTCACGACACCTATGCAAATGGAAAATAGGTGCATGACTGACTCATACACCAATGCACTGTATGAGCACATACACAAGTGCACGGAACAGGCATTACCAAACAGAACCAAGATGCTCTCCTCCAAAAAAAGGAAGCCAATCTGGTGGTCCCCCACCATAAACAAACTCTGCAACAGAAGGAAAAAAAAACTGTTGCAGAAAAGAATGAAATCCCAAGACTGGAAAAACTCCCGTCCCAACCTCAACAAAAAACTGAGATCCACCATCAAATCCTCTAAAGCTAGCTATGAAAACAAAATTGCTGCAGATTCTAAAGACAACCACAAGACATTCTATAGTTATGTCAAGAATTTGCATGGCAATACTCAGATCTGCTCCGAGTTACAGCACAATTGCAATACATATACAGAACCATCTGATATTGCCAACATATTGGCTGACAGGTTCATTGTGAGCTTTACTCCCCTTTCACCCCCTAAAGGCCCTATCACAATATCTGAGGAATGCCAAGTCCCTATTATCACGTCTACACAAATAAAAACTGCACTGTCCAGAGCCAAGAATACAGCTTCCATGGGACCTGATAATATCCCTGGCCTTGTTCTGCATGAATTCCAAAGTGAACTGGAATCACACCTGAGTACCCTGTTCAATCACAGCCACATTTCAGGCTTTGTCCTACAGAATGGCAAACTGCTATGGTCATCCCATTCCACAAAGGGGGAATGCCTACAGACCCTGGGAACTACCACCCCATTAGCCTGATAAGTCTGATATGTAAGGCTATGGAACACATCATCATCATGGACCTTATAAATAAGGACATAGGGATTCTCCAAACTTTGGACCTCATGCAGTTTTGGTTTGTGAAAGGTAGATCATGCCTGCTCAACCTGATAGACATCTTCAAGTCTGTCACCAGAGTTGTGGATGAGGGCAAGGTAGTTCACACAGCCAACCTAGACCTTGCCAAGGCCTTCAACACCATCCCACATTGAGGAATCATAGATAGATTCACTAAACTAGGCATAAACCCCTATGTCATAAGATGGGTTGCCAGCTGGCTCAGTGATAGAACTCACACTGTGAAAGTAGCAGACTCCAAATCTGACTACCAACCAGTTACAAGTGGTGCCCCACAGGGATTGATCTTAGGTCCTCTCCTGTTCGGTATCTACTTCTCTGAATTTCAGGCCAACACAAAGGGACTCCGGCTGACCAAGTTTGCACATGATTGCAAACTGGGAGCCATTACTGATTCTCCAAATGATGTAGACGTTCTACAAAAAGGCCTCACTGACACCAATGACTGGTGCCAGAACTATGGCCTTAAGCCCAATGCCAAAAAGTGCATTGTCATTTCCTTTGGGGAAAAATTGCTGGCCATGAACTACCACATAGGTGGTAGTCCACTAAACACTGAAGGTGTGATAAGAAACCTGGGGACACAGGTTGACAGTAACCTCTCCTTTGATAACAACATTGCCACTGTATTCAGAAAGTCCTTCTATGTGGCACATCTCATTACAAAAGGTTTCTCATCCAAGAAGAAACAGGTCATAATCCCTCTCTTCTCATCCCTCATTAGACCTATTATAGAATGCAATGCCTCATTTGGTATGTACCTCACTAGACACCTACAACAACTGGAAAGGCCACAAAAATACCTCACTAAGAAGATCTTAGGCCTTAGACACATGCCCTACATGGAGAGTGTCAAAAACTCCAGCTATACTCTGTCTCTTATTGCCTACTTAGAGGCGATCTCTGTTTGACCTACAAAGCTATGTCTGACCAAGAGCTGTTAGATATGCTACACCTAAAGAAATCCCAATCCATCCATGCCACACGGTCCAGGGACCTAAACCTCATTACCACAATAAACAGAACATGCTAGAGGGACAGGTTCCTAACCCAGAGACTTCCCATACTCTGGAACAAACTTCCCATTCACATCAAGCAGAGCACTTCACTGGCCCTCTTTAAGAGAAATCTTGACGAGTGGATGGGCAATAGGAAGTTCATCCCGGGAATCACTTCAGTGGTCTTGCTTGAAAGGAGCACTGGGAAATAACTTTGGGTGGCATGATGCCAGGGAATCTTCTTGGGCTAGACTTATATTGGCTCCAGTGCCATTAGCCTAGTACACACCTATGAACCTATGAGGCAGTTGCAACAGTGCCTCTGAATGGACAAGTGCACCAAGTTAATGGGTAAAAGCACAGAAAATTGCTCTTCTATCATGCCAGGAGGGTTGGACATAGCTAGTAAGTACTGGGGCTACTTGTGTTATGAACAAGTAATGCTGATGGCTCCCAGGTGTGCCACACTTATTGATGCAATAACCTGGTGAAGTGCCAAGCCATAATGTTATTTGAAGTACAAGACAGAAAGAACCAGCACGATGTAAGGGTGGAACTGAAGGCAGACTTTCTGCTACCTGTAATACTTTACCTCAGCTGTACAGTTATCAGCAGTTTTGGCCAGGTGGAAGTTCAGAAAGCTATGTAGAGTGTGCAGTAACTATGTAACACTGTAGTAGACATAACTAGATAGGCAGGAGTTTTAATCCCAATACTGGCAAGTGAGTGTGTGTGTGTGTGTGTGTGTGTGTGTGTGTGTGTGTGTGTGTGTGTGTGTGTGTATTATGTACTGACTAGCTTATACCATTTTTGACTTATGTACTACCCTTCACACTTCCCCTCATCCCAGTCTAGCAGTCCTGTTGATGTTATCCACCTTAGAAGTACCTTTGGACGAGGTGAAAATGTATAAGCTCTGTGGCACATCTGATAACTGCGTAGCGTACTGGTGAGTGTGTGTGTGAAAATCATGTAGTTCATGTAGTGTGTGAGTTATACCATTATTGACATATGTACTACCCTTTACACTTCCCCTCACTCCAATTTAGTAGTCCTGTTGATGTCATCCACCTTAGAAGTACCTCTGGAGAAGGTAAAAATGTATAAGATCTGTGGTGCATCTGATAACTGTGTAGCATTAACGTTGAAATAATTAGAAAGGCAGGAGTTCTCCCTACTGGCAGATTTTTTGGATGTGTTTGTATGAAGTAGGTTGGGAGGGTGGCTTAATGATTAAAGTGTTTGCCTTACAAACACAAGGTGCAGGGTTTGAGTCTCACAATGGATAATTGGCTAGGCTTAAAATGTCTAGTGAGGGCAGTTAGCTTAGCACTAATCTATGAGCCTATGAACCTATGAAAATCAAGTAGTGTGTACCTTCGGAGAAGGTGAAAACGTATAAGATCTGTGATGCGTCTGATAACTGTGTAGCACTATAGTTGAAATAACTAGAAAGGCAGGAGTTCTAATCTCCTTACTGGCAGCTGTTTGGATGTGTTTGTGTGAAGTAGGTAGGGAGGGTGGCTTAATGGTTAAGGTGCTTGCCTTACAAACACAAGGTGCAGGGTTTGAGTCTCACAAGGGATAATTGGCTAGGCTTAAAATGGCTCCGGAGGGCCGTTAGCTTAGTATTAATCTATGAACCTATGAACCTAGGAAAATCATGTAGTGTGTGGGCTAAAACATTTTTGACCTGTGTATTACCCTTTACATTTCCCCTCACTCCGATTTAGTAGTCCTGTTGATGTCATCCACCTTAGAAGTACCTTTGAACTCAGTGGAAATGCGTAAGTTCTGTGGCACATCTGATAACTGTGTAGTACTGTAGTAGAAACAGTGAGATAGGCAGGAGTTCTAATCGCAATACTGGCAACTCTTTGTGTCTGTGTGAGAATCATATCTTGTGTGGCTTATACAATTTTGATGTGTGTACCATACATGGCTGGTGACCACCTCCCGCTGCCATTACTTTATATAGTGTGGTAACAGCATGTGCCTCACATGCAACAAGTTAAACCATTGTACAGTCCTCTGTACAGATGTGTCTGGAATATCCAGATGTTTGCAACCTATACGTGGTCAGAAGTGACCTGTGTGCCTTAACAATGCCCATGTATGTAATATTGTAGCCAAATCGGCCACAGTGAGTATACAGACACATATGGCAGCATGAGGTATCATACCTGACCGAAACCTCATGCTTATATGACATCTGCCACCCTCACAGGTGACTAGCCTTGTAGGTGCAATACATGAGTCCAGATGTTTGATTTTACAAGTGAACTGTTCATGTTATGGGTCACATTAAAGGCTGGAAGAGGTATGGACTGACATATTGTGGTCCTAATTTGTATGTACCATTAACACCTTGCATCTTAACAGGACTGTGTACACAATTTATATACACAGTATACCACTAATGTGTCACACATGTCCCTACCATAGGCCATTTGTCCAGCCCATTTTGCTGGCCTCTGTCCAGATATCTTAGCACTGACAAGTAATAACGCATGCTACAAGAATGTTGAATTCATGTCAGATAGGCCCCAGCAGTGACCTCTGTGATGCAACGCAGTTAACCCCACCGCAAGTGAACATGCACATAAAGCAATATAGCTACTAAATAAAGCAATATAGCTATTACTGATAGCTGTGTGCATGATAAATTGCATGCCCTTTACATGCCTGGGGTATTTCCAGGCAACAACAGAACAATGTCATACTCACCAGCTTCAGGCTGCTGTCCCATATGCAGACCAGAGGGTCCTAGGTAGTTGTAAGAGGGAGGTCTTGTCAGCAGACTCACATGTGGCTTTGGTACAGGATGGATGCAGTATGTCTGCACATTTACAGGACTAACCCCAATAATACACAATGTTCTGTCCTCACCATAGATGTGCACCTCTGTGCATTAGAAAACCCCATCCACAACTGCAATTGGACCAGACACAATGATGTAGATACAATACATATACATGTATGTCTGATACATTAGTGTACTCATCCCCACTAGGCCCTTACCTGCACGCTCCCTGTCCATTGTGTGAGTGACACCCAACTCCAGCATGTTGACCTCTGTTCCCTGGTGTTGTACTGGGGTGTCTGCCCCAAGGTTGGCAAGGGCTCATATGCTACACAACTTCGTTGTGTGATGGATGACAAAGAGAAATGTGACGTCATTTGTATGATGTGGTGATGACTGTACACAAGGGTGACAGAGGGGTCATTGCAGCAGATGTCAATGGGCATCTTGGTGAAGGGAATAGAGGGTCTGTGTAAGTGCTGGGTATGCATGGTGTTAAAAGGAATGTAGATGGTGACATGGCAGTGGGGTTTTCAAAACAGATGGACATGGTTGTGGTAAATATGTGCTATAACATGAGGGAGGAGCATAGTTACAAGACTGTAGTAAGATGCACACAGGTGGAATATATCCAATGTAGGAGGGGAAGTTTGGAGGAGATTGGAGACTGTAAAGTAGTGAAGGGGAACGTGTATTTAGGCAGCATAGAATGTTGGTCTGCAGGATGATGTTGGTGATCAAGAAGAGGGGGAGTGTGAGTTCAGCAGCAAGGATCACATGGTGGGAACTGGAAAAGAGTCATTGTGAGGTGGTGTTTAAGGAAGGATTAAGACAGACCCTGGGTGGCACTGTCAATTTACCATATATCTGGTGAAGTACAGAAGACCTACTAAGGGAGATGGCTAGAAAGGTGCTTGGTTTGACGTGTGGATGGGTGAAGTAGTACAAGGGTCCTGGTGGTGGAATGTGGAAGTACAAGACAGTATACAGAGAAAGAGGATGGGGAAGAAGGAGTGGGACTGTCAGAAAGATGAGGAAAGTAGACAGCAGTGTGAGGAGATGAGGTGCATGGTAAAGAGAGATGTGGCAAAGGCTAAGGATGAGGCATATGAAGAGTTATATGACAGTTTGTGAATTAGTGAATGGTTCTATTACTCTTTGTCATGTTCAGTCATTTTAGTTGTTTTGCTAAGAGGTGTTGTATGTCTGGCCATTGTGTATGGCCTGTCATGGTGTTGTAGCAGTGTACTAGTCACTTATTGATTTGGACTGTGGGGTCAGATGTGAGTGTCATGGGTCCTTTTGTATCCAGCTGTGCATGCTTCCCCAGTTATGGGTGGTCTATCTGCAGCATATGTTTGTATTGGCATTTTGAGACATGTATGCAGATATATTCTGAGACATGTATGCATATATATATATATATATATATATATATATATATATATATATATATATCTACATATATATATATATATATATATATATATATATATATATAAAAATATACACACACACACCTCGGTATTTATTGGCAACATATCTATATATTGTTATACACATATATGTATCTCCATACATATATCTCTCTTTATGTATATGTTCCTTTTCAGATATATATATTTGTAGATACCAATCTTTTCTAATTGCACAGTGTCTATTCCCTATTATAAACTGGCTTGAAAGTAAGGCATGTTTGAAAAAACATCCTAAAACCATACAGCTGAGATGGCTTACTGGTAAGTTGCTTTGACTATGGTGTGCAGGGTCCTGGTTTCATGATTTTGCAAGGGCTGTTTATTTTGTTGCTAGGCAGAACAAGGTCTGTTAGATACAAAGTGATTAAGGCAGTTTTTTGAGGGCTTAGTCTCCACACACACTGCACATTGCCATACTGTACAAGGGCTGGTGATGATGGCCACAGTACAGGAGCCATGAAATAGTCATCACCTAACAGTCTGTGTTGTATGCAGTTAATACATGTCACTGTAGTAGCAACAACTACATAGCCAGGAATTCTAATCTGAAGAAGTCCAAATCTGTGAAAATTTGTGTGTCAGCACAGTATCCTGTGTTTGAATGAGTTCTATGTCCACTTGGAGGGTGGATCTCACATTTCAGACAGTGAATCTCTCACTACATGTTCCAAGGTCCACTGTATGTGGTCTCCTGTGTTCGTCAACCTCATAATTATGTAACAACAATCTTCAACCCAATAAGGCCTGTGCTGTGTGCATGAACTATGTAACAGTATGCCCTGACTGACAGGATAGTCAGGGCTACTAAACCCAGGTGTGTAAAATGTGTGTATGACTATGTGTTTGTCAGTGTGTATACGTCAGTATGTTATAGTATGTTATGTCCATTCACACCCAGTACATCCCCCATTGCCATAGTCTACAAGGCCTGGTGATGTAGTTCACATTACAGGAACCTCAGAACACACCTCACCCTACAAGCTTTGTGGTGTGTCTAATTAAGGCAAAACACATTAGTAGCAATAACTACATAGGTAGGGGTACTAATCTCAGTGTTGGCATATATATATGTGTGTGTGTGTGTGTGTGTGTGTGTGTGTGTGTGTGTGTGTGTGTGTGTGTGTGTGTGTGTGTGTGTGTGTGTGTGTGCATGTGTGTGAAGGGATCTACTTCAGTTTGCAGTAAAACTATTTCCCAGGTGTTCATTTGACCGAGACCAAATTGGCAAAAGCTGAAATTGCAAATGAATCATTTTGTGGAATCTCATTTCACCAAAACTAGTAGTGGCAGTGTAAAAGCCCTTTTCTCCACTGTACAGCTGTACAGTGATACTGGAGTTAGTTTATATAGTTGGTGGTGGTCATTGGGGGTACAGACCCCCACATTTGGGGTAGTGTTTTGCGTATCCCCACTCATAGTGTGCTGTTATACTGTCAAGACTATGTTAAGAGGATAAGTAGTTGTTAATCTAACTAGGTGTGGGTCTATGCCACCCCATACCCTCCAGTGTGGGGGGCTGTGCCCCCCACACCACCACAACTATTTAAACCAACTCCAGGATTGCACTACAGTGGGGAGCAGGACATATACCCTGCCACTACTATTTTCAGTGAAATGATATTTGGTGGACTGATTATTAAGTGATTTGAGGTTTTGGCAATTCGGTCTTGTTGGAATTACATTTGCAAAAATGAGTTCTCCGCAAAGTGAAGTACATCCATGCGAACAGTACTCTGTGTGTTGTACTAACACAAAACAGCTGCACCCTGGCTATGACACTGTCAATATGTGACCACAATGCTACACCCCTTGTAGGAAAGGACAGCAGGCTAACATCCTCCTGGCACACAGATACCTAGAACATAAACATAATACATTATAGACACCACATTTAGTCAGTGTTAAGAGCAGCAATAATACATCATGGCTGGACAGCTACACACCCTGACATGTAAGCATTAAACATGCCAGCTGACAACTTTAAACAGCATTACATTGCTAAATTGTAGTACATTCACCCTGTGAATCAGAACCATATTAGCATGTCCCTGGATCGATGGTATGCATGACAGGATTGTGCACAGGTATCATCATATGCACAGGGTGTGGTGTGTGTTTGCCAGAGGCCTAGGCTGAGCCATTTGGTTGACATCATGCGTGTGGGTTAGGGGGTTGTTTATTAAATGGGCCATGCAGAGGTGGTGTGTGTATGTATGGAGGTGCCCTAGCTGTGATGGTGATGTGTGTGTGTATGGATGCACACAGGTCTGCCATGTGGCTGCCCTATACAGGGGTATGTTGAACAGCTGCAGACCGTACATGGCAGGTTGTACAGTTCACTGTGTCCGGCCAAAGACATGGCAACTGGGCCTGCAAGGGGTTGCATGGGCACCACCAGGCAGAAGGCCAGATATGGTACTCTCCCCTGACAATGACAATTGTCTGCTGGATCTGTGTCCCTGTTGGGACCAGCCAGGACCACATGCCTATGGCCTGTTGTGTCATGGTGTGGACAGCACCCCCCCTGCAGTAGAGCTACTGGTACTGCCACTACGGAAACAGGAGTGAGATGTTGCACGGCCACGTAGACCCTCATCTGTTCGTGGTGCTGTGCCACATCCATATGGCTGAAGCTCTACTCCCACCACATGCTTTACTCCAGAGATCCCACAGTTGAGGATTGCCACCATCTCAACCAACTGTCTATCCATGACCTCCATATAATAATGGTGGGCATCTGCAAAATCACAGATGTTGTCATGTACAGCATGTAGAGTAGCCCTCTGGAGCCTCAGACCATCTTTGATGTAATGTTCCATACTTGCCTGTGCCTCCATGTTGATCTAAAACATGCATCTGGTGACACCTGCTGTGGCACTAGTGGCAGGGGCATGATGGGCAGCAATCCTCCTAAGAGCACCCCTGTACATTCCCCTGTGTGGGACCTCACCTGTTATCTGGCTCTGGCTGGTGTCTACAGACACACTTGCCATAGTCACCACACTTTCCCATCCCATTCCACCACCCACCAACTATCCCTCATCTATGGCCACTGGTGATGGGGTATGTGTGGGCATTGTAACTGTGTGTGTAGGGATGGGATGGAAAAAGGTGGGATGCCAACCAATGGCACAGACTCAGCCCCTGATAACCCTGCTTGTGCCTCACATTGCCTATCATCATTGTCAGAGTCTGCAGACACTGACATCAGTTTCCCCATGGAAGGGACCCCGACCCACATGGGCACCTGTGAGGGGAAGACAATATATGTAAATTAATACCTCTACATTATTGTTTACTTACACACACACACACACACACACACACACACACACACACACACACACACACACACACTTACAGGTGAGGTGGCACAAAGAGATTACACAGACCTCACATTACCCAACAGTTGACATGCATGACACATGACACTTATCATGCATTGCAGACAGTCTTAATCCCTGTTACTAACAATATACATCTCCGGGATGCATGAGTTGTGTTAGTAGGTGATGTCCCTTTCCCTGGAACATACCGCACCCATGTACACATTAATGCTGTGCACCTGTATAGCACACTGGCATCTACTATAGGCCATACCTCACAACAGTAGAAATCCTTGCTCAATGCGTAGATATTTGGCAGTTATGCTTGCTCTCTTCCTCACAACCCCTATGTGTTTGTCTGACACATAACTGGGATGATATGAGGACTGGTGTCACTAATTAATGACTGACATTTGATTTGCAGATCTCATCATCAGCAGTGCATGTATGTGCAATAAAATCTGGTTACACCAATGACCATCAAAGCTTAATGTAGATATGAGGAGAGTACACACACCTGTTGACATGCCAGCCTCTTATACCATATGAAATGGGGCCACAGTACTGCATTTGAAAACATTACACACACCTAATATCTGACATATGACCTGTGTAATCCAATCAAGAATCAAACAAATGTGTTAGTCGTGATGATACTGAATGACATGCATACAACATGGGGGTTGCATAAGTGTGAACACCCTCTAACCAATGGTTTGTTGAAGTACCTGTTAAGTGAACTACAGCAGTCACTATTCCTAGTGAGGGGTATACTAGCATGGCACATCTTGACTTGGCATTATTTGGTCTGTCTTCCTTACAAAGGTCTCCCAACTCTGCCAGGTTGCAAGGCCAGCTCATGTGCACAGCCCTTGGAGGTCACACAGTGGATTTACTATTGCTGTTGAGTCTGGGTTATGTCTGGCCAATTCATAACCTTGAATGTGGTCAGATACAGCCATTCATGGCTAGATTTGGATGTATGCTTCAGTTCACTGTTGTGTTTGAAGATGAAACCCCTCCCCACCCTCAGCCTTATTGCAGATGCTTGACAACTGTGGACCACACGTGAGTGTTATTTTGCAGCATTCAAAATCTCCTCCACCATGTCTATAGACCTAGTTCCAGCCAATGAACAGCAACCCTAAGGGTGTACACTGGCACCAGCAAGCTTCAAGTTGGGGATGGTGGCCTTGAGGTGAAGTGAGGTGTTGCTTGTACACCACACATATCTCTATGAATACTGTCTGTAGGTTTGAACCTTGGTGTCATGACACCATTACACATTGCAACACATGCCTTTGGAAGACTTGCTGTTATGCTTTTGCTACATGTACACAGCCCTGGATGGTGTTTCTTGTGGGGAAAATCTTCCGTCTACTTACCCTACCCCATAGGCCATACTTATGCAGAATCCAGGCTATTGTTGCCACCGGTACTACACAGGCAGTACTTGCTAGACATTCCTGTAACTTTCTCAGTGTTGCTACATGTCTTCTGGCAGCCTCCCTGACTAGTGTTCAATATGTCTTGTTATCTGTTTTGGATGAGGATCTGGTTCTTTTCAGCATCGCTGTTGTCCCATATTTAATACACCTCTAGATCACTGTCTGCACTATTTTCCTTGGTATATGCAATGGTGAGGTAATGTTTTATTTCCTTACTCCTGACTGCTACATTTCAGATGTGGGATCCCTTTCATGCTTTGTAAGATGTTATCAAGCCATGGCTGCTTCTGTTACAGGCAACTGAGAAAATGTCACAAACATACTTCTCGGACAGCACACCATTACTTGGTGTGACATTGAGGCCCTGTACTTGATGGCAGGTGTGTACTCAAGTAGAGTGAATGCTGTCAGTACATCACAAACTGCCTCCACAATTTGTTATTTTGAGTGTGTACACACATATGTATCCAGTGTTTCATAAGGTGTGTATACCTCATATTTGTTGCACTGACATATAATGCTATTTTAGACATTAATTGTTAATGTTAGGATCACATTACAGGTTGCAAAAGGTGTGGAATGTATTATTGTGGTCTGTCGTATATATCAGGAACAGGTGCCATCTTAATAGGTGTGTGTGTGTGTGTACACTGTTGTATCCACTGTATAAGGGTAATGTTTCATACAGGTCCCTACTGTAGCCCATTTATCCCACCATTTTGTTTGTCTCTGTCCACACATCTTGCGCTGACATGTTGTGAGGTATTCTGGAGGAATCTTACATACCCGTCCGATATGACACCATGGTGACCACTGTTATGCAGTGCAGTTAACACCAACAAAACTGAACATGCACATCATGCTTTTGACACCATCCCCCACTCTGGAATTATAGCTAAACTCACTAAACTAGGTATAAATCCCTATATCACAAGATGGGTTGCCAACTGGCTCACTGACTGAACCCACACTGTGAAAGTAGCAGACTCCAAATCCAGCTTCAGACCAGTGACAAGTGGAGTACCACAGGGTTCAGTCCTGGGTCCTCTCCTGTTTGGTATCTACTTCTCTGAAGTACAGGCCAACACAGAAGGTCTTTGGCCAATGAAGTTGACAGATGACTGCAAACTAGGAGCCATAATCAAAACTCCAAAAGATGTGGACATCCTACAAAAGGGCCTTACTGAGACAGATGCCTGGTGTCAAAGCCATGGCCTCAAGCTCAATGCCAAAAAGTGCATTGTCATTCCTTTTGGTAAAAACTCAGTGCCCATGAACTACCACATAGGTGGTAGTCTACTTAACACCGAAAGTGTGATAAGAGACCTTGGGACACAGGTGGACAGTAGTCTCTCCTTTGATAATCACATCACCATAGTAGTCAGGAAATCCTTCTATGTGGCACACCTCATCACAAAAGATTTCTCATCCAGGAAAAAAGAGGTCATTGTTCCCCTCTACTCATCACTCATTAGACCCATTATAGAGTACAATGCCTCTTTTGTTATGTACCTCACAAGACATCTACAACAACTGGAAAGGCCACAGAAATACCTCACAAAGAGGATTACCGGCCTCAAAGAGATGCCCTATGCAGACCGTCTCAAAAAACTGCAGATTTACTCTGTTGCATATCGCCTACTCAGAGGCGATCTCTGCCTAACACACAAAGCTATGTCAAACCCAGAGCTGTTGGACATGCTCCACTTAAAGAAATCCCTATCCCTAGGAGCTACATGCTCTAGGGACCTAAACCTCATTACCACAATAAACAGAACATGCTGGAGGGCTAGATTCCTGTCCCAGAGACTTCCCATACTCTGGAACAAACTACCTATCTATATCAAACAAAGCTCCTCATTAGCACTGTTCAAGAAAAATCTTGATTGGATGGGAGATAAGAAATTCACCCCGGGGATCACTTCTGTGGCTCTGCTCAACAGTGGCACAGGAAAATAATTTTCTTGGGTGGTGAAAGCCAGGGTACCTTTGGCTAGGCTTATATAGGCCCTAGGGCCAATAGCCTAGTACCTACCTATGAACTGATGAACCTATGCATTATGGCTATCACTATGGTGATAAAAGAGTGTATGGCAAATAGCAGGGGCTTAATATGGCCGTTGTATCGGGGAAACCTCAACAAAACAATTCCATACTCACCAGCTACAGGCTGCTGTCCCAGTTGTATACCAGAGGGACCTAACTAGTTGTGGGAGAGTGGTAATGTCAGTAGCCACTGATGTGGCTTTGGTACAGGGTGGAAGCAGCATTTCAGCACATTAACAGTACAACCCCCATTACTACAAAATATGCTGGCCATCACCATAGATGTACATGTCTGTGCATTACTATACACCAGCAAGACCTACTATCTCATCTGCCATATTCTAGTATACAGTTAGAAACGATTAAGCAACATTGTTCTAGTAATGTGCACTGGGGCCTTACCTGCATGCTCCTCATCCAGTGTGTGGGTGCAACCCACCTCCACAATGGTTTCCTCAGCTTCATGGCTTGTGCATTGTGCGGGCGCCCCAAGGTTGGCAAGGAGCTCCTCCATGGGTGACAGTGGGGGCTGGATGGCTGGGACCACACCTGTGGCTAGCCGGTCCCTCTCTACAGCAGTGGCCCATTGACAAGCATGGCAAATGAGGTCAGTTGTTTGATGCCGCACCTGCTCATAAGTTCTGCTGTCGAGACCGCTATAATTTACCCTGTGGACCAGATCGTTCCACAGGGCAGTCCTCTCCTGCACATCTTGCACTCTCCATCCAAATAACAGGGCATAATGTTCAATCATGTATTGGATGATGATGTCAGTTTCCCCAACAGAGAATGCTGGTAGCTGAAGCATCTGCATATTACCTGGAAGACATAAACAGGAAAAAAAGGTCACAGGACCTCATACGGTTGTCAAATTGCACATCAACAGTGGATATTACTTGCAAATAATCCAAACTACACCATAACTCACCAAGCTATTATGGCTATAGCAGCTTGCATTACACTCCTGTCCCTGAGCTCTTATTCCCCCCAGTGTAGGGCACTTGATTGCATAATCCTCTATTTTCCATTCATTTCTGTGTAGAGGGGTGACAGTGGCCATCTTCCATATGGATAGTGCAGGTCTGTGTTTGAATGTGGTGTGTGATGGAGCTGTGAGCATATGTCTGAGTTTATGTAGAAGGCAGACAGTGATGTTATTATGCCCTATGGAGATTTGCTGTTGTTGCCATCAGTAGGCAATATGTACATGCTCACCATTGCTGAGGGGAGGAGTGCGGTTGATGTGCATATCACCCTATACAACTGGGGTGGACATGCTGGCAATGTCCCCACCTAACCTGTCAGGTACAGGTTGTCTATATCCATGGCATGTGTGTATGAGGTGTGCTTTACCCCCAGTGCAGAGTGAATTGTGTTGTTGCCTCTAAGACTGACAACATATGTGGAAACACTGTTGCAATTGTCCTTGGTGATGTGTATATGCCCGATTTATAGTCATAGTCAGCCTTACAGGAAGTCACCTGTGAACTTACATGCTTGTTCAGATAGAGGTGGACTTGCTTCCAAGCTGTTGCCTGCACCTATGTGTCCCTATACAGCAACCTATTATGTGGTTTGTGTATTGCTGCTGTCCACCAAAGGAGACTACTCTACCTTGGTGGAGGCTGATTATACAGGTCAGGTACTGCTGAGTCCATATAGCTACAGTGGATATAAAGTGCATACACCCCTGTTACAATGCCTGGTATTTGTGCAACTGGAACATGATACCACAATAACTCTTTTCAAAACAATTCCCACCTTTAATGTGACCTATAGCCTGTACAATTCAATTGAAAACATAACAATCTGGTCTGTGAAAACATGGAAATAATAATCAGTACAATAAGCCAGTTGAATGAGTGTGCACACCCATAAACTGATATGTCGTGTATGCAACTCTTGAGATGGTTACAGCATTTATTCATCTTGGTTTGGACTCTAACATCATGGCACATCTTCACTTGGCAATAGTTGCTCACCTTACTAGAAACACCTTTGTTTGTTTTTCAATGGAATTGTACAGGGTAGGGGTTACATTCAAGACGAGAAACATTATGAAATGATTTTCTGTGGTCTCATTGTCATACAGCACAGAAACCTGGCATTCCAACAGGGGTGTGTACATTTGTGATATTCACTGTATATAGGTGTTGATATAGCTGTTAGTGGTAGGCATGGATAGAGGGTCATAACACAGTTGGACACTTCTTCGATTATTACCTGATAATCATGCTTACTTTAGTACCCATGTAAGTGTCAGGGAAATGCAACAACCAGTAGCTGTACACTTTTATGTCTGCTGTATGCACTGACACTGCTATTACACACATGTGCAACATGCACAACCTATGAACCTGACTGACTGAAACCCATGTTATTAGTTGTGTGCCTTCCAGCTGAACATATGCATGCATACATGTGCTCAGGGGATACCTGGTATACATTTCTGTTCTATATTAGTATGGCACACTGTATTCACAGTTTTGCTGCTCAAACATACTTCTCAACCTGTTATAGCAGGACACCTGGACAATGGCACACATAACTGGGTAATAAAGAGGACATCAGTACTGATACTGTATTAATATAGCTGTGCCATACATTAGTAAGTTGTTGCACAATAGGCTTTGACATCCCTGTGATAACCTGGATGATGTTCAACAGTCATAAGTAGACTATTATGTTACATTGTCATTGCTCACAGACTTGCCAGTGGTTTGACTAACATAACACAGGTATATGTGTATGTGACTACATATAGTCACAAATGTGCTTATTGTCCAGCAGAACACTGTACAGTTTAATGTTATTAATTCAATATATCACATGCAGTTCAACACACATGCCTACAACAGTACTTTACTATGCACATGCCCAATATAGGTCTCTTAGATTTACAAGCCAAACATGTACCATACTTATATTCACAGGTAACATATGGATATGGACAACATCCCATTAACTGACCTAGCAGTGGCACAGTCACAACTGTTTGACATACATCCCAGAGGTTGTCATATATGAGCTATCCTTTCCCAGGGTGAGTCAGGCTCCTAAGCTGTGATCCCACCTTATAACCTATTAGAACATCACATCTGGAGAAAGCCTAAAATGATGGGGGATAAATAGCGACAGACTTTAAATATTCCTGTTACAAACATATGAAGTTAGTAGAATAATACATTTTGCATTACAGTGAATATTCTTAAAGATGTGGAGTCATAAAATCATGTGTTTGTCATTACTTGATGACTTCAATCCTCAGTTATTTTCTAGGAATGTACAGATAGCAGGAAAAGACAAAAAACTATGATGTGAAAATCTGGACATTATGCGTAGATCTGTACAGTTAAGAGGTATGGCTGTGATGTCTCTCACTGCAGAGGGGGCCAGATACTATGGCCATAGCATCTGTTCAGGACATTAGTAGAGCAAGTCTTGTTAGGACATATATTCCTCCAAGTCATATTCCCCATTATTACAGACCAGGTACTACATTAATTTACATACTTACATCTTCCACTTGTCTTTTTTTTCTTCTCTTTTCTGTTTTTTTTTTTTTTTTTATTATTTGTTTTGTTTTGTTTTCTTCTTTCTCTCTCTCTTTGATAATCTCCTATAATTGAGTACTCCATGTGGGGCATTGGCCCTTTCCCTTACTTGTGAGGAGGACATCCTGGAGTTGTGTGAGCTGCTACCTCTTAGAACAAGACTTGTGGGGACAAGCCAACTAAATGGTGGAGAAGGTTCAAGACTTAGGGGCAGAATGTGAGTATTGTTGTTATATGTTTGGAATACTGATAGTTTAACAGGGTTTGTCAGCATGTGCTACTTCTGCATGGGTTTCAGTCTGACAAAGTTCTGTCTTTGGATTGCTCTCAACTATAGGGTCCTCCACATAATGGCCACGGGTTAGCCTGTTATGTTTGGTCTGTTCCCCAGACAGGTGTTGTCCTTGGCAAATCAGCAGCATACTCTGGTGGTTGCAATCAGTAAATGCTAACATCCATTTGTTTTTTCTGACTTTATATCCCTCAGAAAAGATATGTTACAACAAGCCCTGTAACACCAGCAATTTTCTTAGTGTATAACAGAAATATTTCAAGTATGGCCTTGTATTTGGGCCTCAGTCCACCAATTATGTCAGGCTTTGTCCAGATGTCATACAGTAGTAGGTGGATAGGTATACTGGTCTATCGTTATTTAGTGCTGTCATTCCTGCTGAGGGGAAAGGCTGGTAAACATGTGGAAGTCTGTACATTCAAGAGATTGGTGTATTGAGAATTCTCTTAGCTGCCCTTCTAACATATGTTATGTGGAGGAGAGTAACGTGTTTTAAAACTAGGCTGTTAGAACATATGAGACATATTACTGATAAGAAAGAAGATAGTTCTATAGCTGTACATTTGAATAAATCTCACCATGGGGACAGTACTCGGTTCCAAGGTACTGTTTTGGAATAAGTCTGTTCCTCAGTTTGTAGAAACATTCATAAAAGGACAATTGTTAAGTACAGAATCAATGTACTACTATTAAACTTGATACCTTACCCCTTAGGGGGTTAAATAAGGAGTGTAATTGAAGGCTGTGTATTTAATTATGTAATTAAGTGTTAATTGCTTCTTGTGATTAAGGCAAGTATTTCTTGTAATGTTTTACTCCTTGAAGGCTTTGGCCAAGGCATCAGAGTATAATAAACATATGTGAATTACTTGCTGGTTATATTTCTCTTTGCTATGTTCAGACATTTTAGTTGTTTTGCTAAGAGGTTGTTGTATGTCTGACCATTGTGTATGGCCTATCAT
>NC_056726.1:1508271236-1508281236 GCF_019279795.1 Protopterus annectens
AAGGCTTTCGACACAATACCCCACTCGGGTATTGTAGAAAAACTTACCAGCTTAAATGTAAACCCATATGTCACAAGATGGGTTGCAAACTGGCTTAAGGACAGAACCCACAGGGTTAGAGTTGCTGGCGCTGTGTCAGACTCCAAGCCGGTCACAAGTGGTGTCCCACAGGGCTCGGTCCTTGGCCCCCTATTGTTTGGCATCTACTTCTCAGAAGTACAGGCCAACATAGGAGGACTTTGGCTGACAAAGTTTGCAGACGACTGCAAACTGGGCCATAGTGGAAAGTGCATCAGACACGGATATCCTTCAGAAGGGACTCATGGAAACAGATAGCTGGTGCCAGAGCCATGGCCTGAAGTTAAATGCCAAAAAATGTATAGTCATACCCTTCGGGAAAAACAAGGTAACCCCAAGCTACCATATAGGTGGCAATCCACTAAGCACAGAAGAGGTTATCAGGAACCTGGGGACCCAGGTTGACAGTGGCCTTTCTTTTGACACTCACATTGCTAAAGTGATTAGAAAGACCTTCTACATTGCCCACCTGATCATGAAGGGATTCACATCCAGATCTAGTGAGGTTATTGTTCCCCTGTACTCTTCACTTATCAGACCAATGATCGAGTACAATGCCCCATTCGGGATGTATCTCACCCGACATCTGCAGCAATTGGAGAGACCCCAAAAGTTCCTCACCAAAAGGATAAAGGGACTCCAAAATCTGTCATATGCTGCCAGATTGAAGAAACTCCAGCTCTATTCAGTCGCATACCGACTGCTCAGAGGTGACATGTGCCTGACATACAAGGCCATGTCCAACCCGGAATTAATGGACATGCTCCACCTCAAAAATCCAAATCCACCAAAACCACTAGAGCAAGTGACTTAAACCTTAGCACGGATATAAATAGGACGTGCTGGAGGGATAGATTTATCACTCAGAGACTCCCTATGCTGTGGAATAAAATCCCGGTCCATGTGAGGCAGAGCACCTCGCTGACTCTGTTCAAGAGAAATCTAGACCTGTGGATGGGAGATCGTAGGTTTACCCCGGGAATCATCTCTGTGTCACTGCTGGACAGAGGCACAACAAACTAATGGGCACAGTATTTTTTCATATAAGGGATGGCGTAAGCCACAAAAATTTGGGCTAGGCTTATAAATGCCTTAGGACAGATAGCCTAGTATAAACCTATGAACCTATGAACCTATGAACAACCTGTTGGCTATCTACTTTCTGTCTATCCCCTGTACAGATGTGCAGATGTCACGTATTGCTATGGCCATACAACTATGTAGGTGCCCACGTAGTATTGTGCTGTGGGCCTGGACACTGACGTTAGTTCCGACATATGGGACATTCCTTAATGTGGGCCTTGCCCCTTTTCCTTGCCTGTGTGAGGGACATTACAAAGATGGTGGGCTACAGATTCATATACAGTAGGTGGCAATACACCACAGGACATGTGGAGACAGCCAAACAACATGGGGGACATATCCCCAGATTTGTGAACAGATTCTATGTCATCAGTGCTGTTATACACATGGTGGATTGATAGATTGACAGGGTTTGTGTGGACATGCATTTAGTGAGTGACTTCATGAGTGACAGTGAGATGTCTCTGACATACCTCTCCACTGGCACGCTGTCCACAGTCTGGCCACATGTTTTCCTGTTATGTTTTGTCTGTTCCCCAGACAGTTGGTGTCCTTGGTAAATCAGTCATGGACTCTGGGGAATGCAGTCAGTAAATACTCACATCTATTATTATTGCTGACTTCATATTCCAAATATAGGATGTTACAACAAACCCAGTAATATCTGCAACTGTCTCGATGTATGACAACAATATGTCCATCTACCCCTATGTTTTTGCCTCTGTCACCAAATGATGTCAGGTTTTGTCCAGATGTCAATGAGGCTCAGCTGTATTTATTATCATTATTTCTTGCCTTTATTCCTGCTACCATCCAAGTGATGTAATAGACCCACAGGCATGTCAGGGAAGACTCCATAGATATGGGTCATGAGCCTGTATATTCTGAGGTGAACTCATGTGAAAGGCCTGTCTATGTCTGGCCATTGTTAACAGACTGTCATGATTGTGTGCACATGTCATAGGTTCATAGGTAAGTACATGGCTATCTGCCCTAAGGCATTTATAAGCCTAGCTGGAATGTGTTGGCTTTCGCCGCCCTCTTAGATTAGTTCCCTGTGCCTCTTTCCAGCAGAGCCATTGAAGTAATCCCTGGGGTAAACTTTCTGTTTCCCATCCACTCATCAAGGTTTTTCTTGAAGAGGGTTAGCGAGGACCTCCGCCTAATGTAGATTGGAATCTTGTTCTAAAGCATGGGAAGTCTCTGGGACAGGAATATATCCCTCCAGCAAGTCCTTTTTATTGTTGTGGTGAGGTTTAGATCCCTGGAGCATGTGGCTTGAGGGGATATGGTTTTCTTTAGGTGGAGCTTGTCCATCAATTCTGGGTTGGACATGGCCTTGTATGTCAGGCAGAGATCACCTCTGTGTAGGCGGTATGCAACTGAGTACAGCTAGAGTTTCTTCAGTCGAGCTGCATAGGGCACCTGCTTGAGGCCAGTGATCCTATTGGTGAGGTACTTCTGTGGTCTTTCCAGTTGTTGCAGGTGTCTTGTAAGGTACATCCCAAATGGGGCATTGTAGTCTATGATGGGTCTGATGAGTGATGCGTAGAGGGGCCCAATGACCTCTTTCGATCTGGATGCAAACCCTTTTGTAATTAAGTGGGCCACATAGAAGGATTTTCTAACCACTTTGGCAATGTGATTATCAAAGGAGAGGTTACTATCTACTTGGGTCCCCAGATCCCTTATTAAGTCTTCCGTATTTAGGGGGCTACCACCTATGTGGTAGTTTGTGGGTACTTTGTTTTTTCCAAAGGGGCTGACTATGCACATTTTGGCATTTAGCTCGAGGCCATGGTTTTGACACCAGGTATTTGTCTTAGTGAGACCCTTTTGGAGGATGTCTGTGTCAGCCGGAGAGTCTATTATAGCCCCTTGTTTACAGTCATCTGTGAACATGGTCAGCCATAGTCCTCCTGTGCTTGCCTGTACCTCTGAGAAATATATCCTGAACAGGAGGGGTCCTAGGACTGATCCCTGGGGAACACCACTTGTAACTGGTTTAGAGTCAGACCTAGCTCTTGCAACTCTTACCATGTGGGTTCTGTCTGTGAGCCAGTTGGCAACCCATCTTGTGACGTAGGGGGTTTATGTTCAGGCTGGTGAGCTTGTCTATAATACCTGAGTGGGGAATGGTGTTGAAGGCCTTTGCGAGGTCTAGGTAGGCTGTGTGGACCACCTTTCCCATTCATGTGTACACTTTACTTGGGCTGTGTAGGGGGGGGGGGTGGATGTAAGTGTTATGCTCCTTCTTTATCTGACTGTGCATGCTGCTCCAGTTTCTGCTGATCTATTGGCTGTATGTGTTTGTAGGGGCAGACTGAGACTTATCCTGTACCAAGGTCAGGATTCAGGCTACACTGAGAATTTGGATTGTATATGTAGGGCTAGTATGTGAGTGGCAAACAATGATGTATTTGTTCTCACAGTCCATATACTCTACTGTTCACGTGACTTACCGGTAGGTGACTGTGACTGTGGTGATATTGGTTGTGGGTATGCGCTTTCACACTGGTGTATCTTTGTCACCACTGTTACATCCCTGTAGTGCCTGATATATTTGCAAATACATGTGTAATTACCCATATCAAATTCCCTAATTCAATTACTTGTGATATTTCACTAAATATATGTTACCGGGTGTTACTACAGCAACTATGTTAGTTTATCTACTTCAGATACGTCCCCATTTTTATGGCTTCCATCCACCACTTTGTCAGCCTTGGTTGAGATTCATTGCAGTACGGGGTTCTGAGCATACCTGTCAACTGGCTGGATTGTTTCAGGATGTCTAGGTTTATTGCTCATATTTCTGGTCTGTTTTACAGATTATTATCATTTCTCTGGTAAATCACTGTAATGATATGATTGGTGTCAGAAAATGAGGACATACATTTCATTTACCTACCTCACATCTATCAGAATATGGATGCTGAAACAAACTGTGTCACTCTCTCAAGAAGAGTACAAGGGGACAATGACCTTTTCATTCATGCATGCTAATGCGCTAGTACTGAGATGTGCCACATATAAGGACTTTCTGACCACAGTAGCAATGTGGTGGTAAAAAAGAGACATTGCTGTCAACCTGTGTGCCCACATCTCGTATAACACCTTCTCTGTTCAGGGCACTACATTGATGTGGTAATTCATGGGAACAGGGTTTTCCCCAAAGGGGATGACAACACAGTTTAAGACACCGAGCTTAAGGCTATGACTGTGACACCAGTCATTGGTCTCAGTGAGGCCTTTCAGTAGGATGCCAACATCACTTGGGTAGTTAATAATAGCTCCCAGCTTGCAATTGTCTGCGAACTTTGTCAGCCAGAGTCACTTCATGTTTGCATGGGCTTCAGAGAAGTTGATGCCAAACATGAGAGGACCCAGGACAGAACCCTGTTAGACTCCACTTATGACTGCTCAGCAGTCTGACTTGGAGTCAGCTATTTCCATACTGTGAGTCCTATCTGTGACCCATTTTGCAGCCCACCTAGTGATATAGGGGTTGATGCCTAGTTTAGTGAGTTTTTGCATGATGCATGAGTAGGGAATGTGATCAAAGGCTTTGGCCAGATCAAGGTAGGGTGTATGTGCCACCTTGCCTTCATCCACAGCTCAGGTGACTGACTCCTAGAAGTTGGCCAGGTTGATTGAGCAGGTATGACCTACCCTTCACAGAACTAAACTGTGTGGGACCCTGATTCTGCAAATTCACATATCCCTGTCTATTAGGTGCATGATGATGCATTCCATAGCTTTGCATATTGCATAACAGGCTTGTCAGGCAGTTGGGCAGTAGTTCCCAGGGTCTGTAGTCACACCTCATTTGTAGAGTGCACAATTCTGAAGGGATAAAGCCTGAGGTGAGGCTGTGCTTAAACATGGCACACAAGTGAGGTGCCAGGTCGCTTGTAGTTCATGTAGAACACAGCCAGGGATATTGTCAGGTTCCATAGAAGCAGTATTATTGGCCTTGGACAGTGGTGTTTAACCTGTGCAGCAGTAATACTGGGTGCCTGGCAGTGTACTGGTATTCTGATTGGTCCTTTGGGAGTGGGGAGGGGGTAAAGTTTACACTTAATATGTCAGCCAGTATATTGGCAATATTTGTTTGCTCAGTTTAGGGGGTACCATTGTCTAGTAGCTCAGAGAAAATCTTGGTATTTCCATAGAGGGTCTTTACATTACTGTATGAGGCCTTGTGGTTGTCTTTACTATGTGGTCCACTTCTGTTTTCACAGCTAACCTTGTAGTATTTGATGAGGGATCACAACTTTTAATTGAGGCTGATAATGTTTTTTTTTTCCAGTCTTGGGACTTCACCTTATTCCATATCAGTTCCCACCTTCTGTTGTACTGTTTCTTTATGGCTGGGGACCTCCAGATTTACTTCTTTTTTTTGGAGATGAGAGTCTTGGTTCTATTGGGTATGGTAGTATCCATGCATTTGTGTACGTGTTCATAGTGCATTGTTGTTTGATTCAGCAGTCATGCAACTAGTCCCCATTTGTATGGCTGCCGTGAGGTTAGCCACCTCTGTTTTTATGAAGCCATAGTTAGGTTTGCAAAGGCTTTTCATGGTGGTTACCTGTGTGTGTGTGTGTGGGGGGGGGGGGTGGCTGTGGATTTCCAAAGGTGATTCATTTGTGTTTAGATATAACAAGGCAGGAGATGACTATTTATTTATTTATTTCGTTAAATTTGTTGACCGGGAGTGTCCGACTGGATGTGGGTCCATTTTCAACGGAGGCCCGGGGAGAAAAGCTCCACAGTAAAATAAACAGACAGTAGTTACACTGGATTACATAGCGATTAACAATTTAACATAGAAATTACTTACAACATATTTACAGATGAAGAACATAGTACATCAGTAGACAACTAGAATCTTTATCTGTGAAGTACATAACAGACATTAACAAATGTTACAATAAGAAGTTCCTGCTGTATAAGTACTAGGCTTATGAGCATCTGAGCTTGCTATCATCAAGGTAGTTAGTGGAGTGGAAAGAAAGGTAGTAGTTGGATGGGGTGAATGATATTAGAGTGGGAGTTGCAAGGGCATAGCCAGCATGTTTTTAGGTGCGCTTTTAGTAAAGTTTTGAAGTTGGTGCATGATGGTATGGAGGTAATTGTGGGTGGGAGGGAGTTCCATAATTTGGCTATGGTGCAAGAGAATAATGCTTCACCAGCAGAGTTATTGGTTTTAGTGATCTGCAAGTGATTTTTGTTGCTGGATCTTAGTGGTCTGGTGGTGCGATAGGGTTGGTGTAGATTCTGGAGGGATGGGACATTTAGTGGATGGTTTACTAGTTTGTGGGCGAGTGAGAGTTGATACCACTGAAGGAGGTGAGGGAGTTCAAGCCAGCCCTGTTCAGCAAGTGAGAGACAGTGGTGACTACGGTAGGATGCCCCTGTGGCGAATTTGGCGATTTTGTTGTAGCAGGTCTCTAGCTTGTTTAGATCACATTGCCTTAGGTTGGTATATACTGGAGAGGCATAAAGTAGGGTGGAGATAAGGTGGGAATTTGCTATTGAAATCTTTGCTGCTTTGGTGAGAAATTGTTTATTTCTGTATAATGCTCCTTGTTTTTTGTGGACTTTTTTATGGTCATGGATATGTGAATGTCAAATTTTAGTTTATTGTCTATTTCCACTCCTAGCAATTTGGTGTGTTCAGTTGGGTATATAGTGGTGTTGTCTTTTGCTGTGATGTTAAAGTGAGAGTTGTTTTGAGTATGTTTGGTGGGTTGGAAGATGCGTAGTTTAGTTTTGTTTGGGTTGAGTATTAATTGGGCATCGGATAACCATGTTTCAACAGAGGAAAAGGCTTCCTGTGTGACTTTTTGCAGTTTGGGTAGGGACTGGGCTGAGCAGATAATGGTCGACTATTGGTATACAGCAACAGTCACCCATGTTAACAAGGACCAGGTTGATATGCTGGGCATGTGCATTGGTACATGGATCGCTTTCACATTTAATGGTGGGGTAGGTGAAGTCAGCCAGTATGAGAGTGTTAGGTTGGACACTAATATTCTCCAGGGTGTTTAGTGATATGGAGTGTGAGTCTTGGGACATGTTTGGGGACCTATAGCAGGCTACAACCTGAACCGCTGTCTTACCCAATGCTAGCTACACTTGCAGAATCTGTCATTTATAATCTATACAACCACACTCCTTATCTCGCCTTCTTACTCCACAATTTTCAACAACTATTATCCAAACATACGAGCAATTCTGCTCTCAATATATTACTTCGGGAAATCAAGAAGTAAAACACAATTATTTGTACTGCCTCAGTGTAACCACCTTCAAGGAATAACACAAGTACAGAAAAACTCACCCTTTTTATACATTCTTAAATTACATTCAATTAATTAATTAATCAGTTAATTAATATATTTAAAATGATTGACTTAAAGCAAGTATTTCCAGTTTAACTCATTATTTAAACCCCTAGGTATCAACTTTTTATACTTTCTTTGTACATCGGTTTTTGTTTTAATACATTCTCATTATTCTCAATGCATTCAACGTTTTCTAAAATAGTGCCAAACAACAAACTTTCACCACTATTGTGGTGTATCTTAAATGCAAAGCTATTATTTTCTCTTCTTTTTGATTCTTCACGTCCCTCAAGTGTTCCATAATTCTAGTCCTGAACTTCCTCCTAGTTTGCCTATATAATACAGTCCGCAGGGACATTTCAGTACATAAAGTACCCCTTTACTCTCACATGTATATGTCCCCGTAGACACAAATTTAACACCATTTATATTATCAAATGTATTAATAATATGTGAACATACACTGCACTTATTACATCGAAAAGTATCATATTGTAATAAAGGCCTTCCGAGATTTTCTTTTGGTCTAACAAAAGTACCATAAACCACCATGTCCCTTATATTTGTGCCTCTCTTAAATGAAAAGAAGGGTTTCTTTGGTAAAATAGTGGATAAAAACTTATCCTGCATCAAATATTCCCAATAATATTTGATCATATCAATCGGTGCCCCACTCTTAATGTTATAAACAGAGACATAATATATGGAGTCCTTCACTTTTTGATCCGTCACTACATTACTTTGATAGTCCTTTGTCATTATTTTTCCCTTTTTCCCTTCTAGTACTTTTTTTCGAGTTCCCTCTATGGACTTTAAATCGTATCCCCTCCTCCTAAGTATGTCCATTGTTTGCCCCATTTCTCGTTCTAAATTAGTTTCATCACTACATAACTTGGATAACCTTACCAGCAGTCCATACGGCAGGGCATCCATTACATGGGGGAGTGACAACTAGTTGCAAAAAGATATTGGCTGCCGTCCTCAAACTTTCGACGTATGTTAGTTGTGACTCAGCCATTTTCTTTACCTTCTAGAATCAAATCCAAGTAAACCACTTTCCCTCCTTTCTGTAAGCCATCAAAAAAAAGGCCGAATGGATTCTTATGTAGGTCATTTACAGACCTCTCTACCTCATTCCAACCATCCTCACAAACAAAAATTAAATCATCAATATATCGAAAATAAAAATTAACATTTTTTTCATAAAATCTAACTTCCATAAAAATGTAACTTCAAAAACTGACATAAACATGTTGGCATACATAGGGGCAAATGCTACCCCCATTGCTGTACCCTGCTTCTGTCTATACATTTGATTGTCAAAATAAAAATAATTATTTTTTTAAACAAAATTCAACCATTTCCATAACAAAATATGTAAAGGGAGTGTCACCTAAAAAATATTCAATAGCCTTCACTCCATCTTCGTGTTTAATCGAAGTGTATAAACTTATCACATCAAATACCAACCAATACTTCTCTTTATTCCATACAAGTGGGGATATTTGTTTAAGGAAATCAGAACTATCCTGTATGTATACAGGAGATTTTTGAACATATGGTAATAGTATACTATGTAATGTTATACCCATATTATGAAGGAAATATTTGCATGCTGAAATTATTGGTCTAGCTGGGGGATCACGTAAACTTTTGTGTACCTTTGGTAGGCAAAAAAATTGCTTTCTCACTACTTCTGTCAAACAGCTTGTTCTTTACATCTTTTGCAGTGAAGTATCCTAATCTAACATATTTAGCCAACATTATTTCAAATTTAATTAAGGCCTGTTCATACACCTCTGTTGTACATTTCTCATAAACTTCACCATTTTCCAGGTGTCCCATGCACATTTTATAATATTGGACTACATTCATCACTAATATTTTATTGCCTTTATCAGCTGGTTTGATTATTAAATCCTTCCTATTTTGTAGTTTCTTTAATGATTGCAATTCTTTAAAAGTTAAATTATACTCAATATTCTTTTTATTTTTGAAAATTTCCTCACATATACTATCACCCCCAAAGCTTATCATGGTACCAAACTGTTTAACATGAATATTGTCAAAGGGAGGATTAAACTTATTAGATTCAGGAATACCAGAAACATCCACTTTGCAATATGCATTTAACTCATTATTCCGCAGGTTATCATTAATTTCTTCCATTTCGTCCTGACATGAATAAAAACTTTCTTCTAAATCACTAAATGTTTGCATATCACTATTAACTTCCACACTAACATCATTTCTAGGAATGGCAAAATAGCATTTCAAATGCAATTTACGAATAAACCAAAAATGTTCTTGCTTTACTACATGGGCCCTTGGTATGACTGTAGGAACAAACTTAAGCCCATAGTTTAAAACTGTAACCTGTTCTTCAGTCAAGTTACAATTAGATAAATTCAATACAATATTGGCGTCAGTACATTCCTTAGTTATGCTATCTTCTAAATTGTTTGCTATACTGTTGTCCATTATCATAT
>NC_056726.1:1508636236-1508683736 GCF_019279795.1 Protopterus annectens
AGAGAGCTAGCTGATATGATGGAGAGAAGGAAGGTTGATATATTGTGCGTGCAAGAGACCAGATGGAAGGGAAGTAAGGCCAGGTGTATAGGAGGTGGGTTCAAATTGTTTTATCATGGTGTGGATGGCAGGAGAAATGGGATAGGGGTTATCCTAAAGGAACACTATGCCAAGAGTGTTTTGGAGGTGAAGAGAGTGTCTGATAGAGTGATGTTTATGAAGCTTGAAATTGATGGTGTAATGATGAATGTTGTTAGTACATATGATCCACAAGTTGGGTGTGCTATGGATGAGAAAGAAAAATTTTGGAGTGAGTTGGATGAAGTGGTGGTGAGTGTACCCAAGGGTGAGAAACTAGTGATTGGAGAGGACCTCAATGGGCATGTTGGTGAAGTGAACAGAGGGGATGAGGAAGAGATGGGTAGGTATGGTGTTAAGGAGAGGAATGCAGAAGGTCAGATGATTGTGAATTTTGTGAAAAGGATGGACATGGCTGTGGTGAATATGTATTTTAAGAAGAGGGAGGAGCATAGGGTGATGTACAAGAGTGGAGGAAGATGCACTCAGGTGGATTATATCCTATGTAGGATGGTCAGTCTGAAGGAGATTGGAGACTGTAAAGTGGTGACAGGGGAAAGTGTAGTTAAGCAGCATAGACTGGTGGTCTGTAGGATGACGTTGGTCATCAAGAAGCAGAGGAGAAATGTGCAAGCCGTGCCAAGGATTAAATGGTGGAAGTTAAAAAAGGGTGATTGTGAGGTGGAATTCAGGGAAGAGTTAAGACAGGCACTGGAAGGCAGTGAAGAGTTAGCAAATAGCTGGGAAACTACAGGAGAGCTAGTAAGGGAGACTGCAATAAAGGTGCTTGATGTGACATCTGGACAGAGGAAGGAGGACAAGGAGACCTGATTGTGGAATAAGGAAGTACAGGAGAGTATACAGAGGAAGAGGCTGGTGAAGAAGAAGTGGGATTGCCAAAGAGATGTAGACATGAGTATAAGGAGATGAGATGCATGGCAAAGAGAGAGGTGGCGAAGGCTAAGGATAAGGCATATGGAAAGTTGTATGAGAGATTGGACACTAAAGAGGGAGAAAAAGACCTGTACCGATTGGCTAGACAGAGGGACAGAGCTGGGAAAGATGTGCAACAGGTAAGGGTGATAAAGGATAGTGAGGGAAATGTACTCACAAGTGAGGAGAGTGTGTTGAGTAGATGGAAAGAGTACTTTGAAGGGCTGATGAATGAAGAGAATGAGAGAGAAAGAAGGTTGGATGATGTGGGGATAGTGAATCAGGAAGTGAAACACATTAGCAAGGAGAAAGTAAGGTCAGCTATGGAGAGGATGAAGAATGGAAAGGCTGTTGGCCCAGATGACATACCAGTGGAAGCATGGAGGTGCTTAGGTGAAATGGCAGTGGAATTTTTAACCAGATTGTTTAATGAAATTTTGGAAAGTCAGAGGATGCCTGAGAAGTGGAGAAAAAGTGTTTTGGTACCTATCTTTAAGAATAAGGGTGATGTGCAGAGCTGCAGTAACTACAGAGGGATAAAATTGATCAGTCACAGCTTGAAGTTATGGGAAAGAGTAGTGGAAGCTAGGTTAAGAAGGGAGGTGATGATTAGTGATCAGCAGTATGGTTTCATGCCAGGAAAGATCACTACAGATGCAATATTTGCTCTGAGAGTGTTGTTGGAGAAAATACAGAGAAGGTCAGAAGGAGTTGCATTGTGTCTTTGTGGACTTAGAGAAAGCATATGACAGGGTGCCTAGAGAGGAGTTGTGGTATTGTATGAGGAAGTTGGGAGTGGCAGAGAAGTATGTAAGAGTGGTACAGGATATGTACAAGGGTAGTGTGACATTGGTGAGGACTGCGGTGGGAGTGACAGATACATTTAAGGTGGAAGTGGGATTACATCAAGGATCAGCTCTGAGCCCTTTCTTATTTGCAGTAGTGATGGACAGGTTGACGGATGAGATCATACAGGAGGCCCCGTGGACTATGATGTTTGCAGATGACATTGTGAAATGTAGTGAGAGTAGAGACCAGGTTGAGAAGACCCTGGAGAGGTGGAGATATGCTTTAGAGAGGAGAGGAATGAAGGTCAGCAGGGCTAAAATAGAATATATGTGTGTAAATGTGAGGGAGGGTAGAGGAATGGTAAGGATGCAGGGAGTAGAGTTGGTAAAGGTGGATGAGTTTAAGTACTTGGGATCAGCAGTTCAGAGTAATGGTGAGTGTGGAAGAGAGGTGAAGAAGAGAATACAAGCAGGGTGGAATGGGTGGAGAAGAGTGTCAGGAGTGATTTATGACAGACGGGTACCAGTAAGAGTGAAAGGGAAGGTCTACAAGAGGGTAGTGAGACCAGCTATGTTATATGGGTTGGAGACGGTGGCATTGACGAAAAGGCAGGAGTCAGAGCTGGATGTGGCAGAGTTAAAGATGTTAAGATTTGCACTGGGTGTGACTAGGATGGACAGGATTAGGAATCTGTATATTAGAGGGTCAGCTCAGGTTGGACAGTTTGTAGACAGAGCAAGAGAGGCGAGATTGCATTGGTTTGGACATGTGCTGAGGAGGGATGCTGGGTATATTGGGAAAAGGATGCTAAGAACGGAGCTGCCAGGTAAGAGGAAAAGAGGAAGGCCTAAGATAAGGTTTATGGATGTGGTGAGAGAGGACATGCAGGCGGTTGGTGTGAAAGAGCAAGATGCAGATGACAGGAAGAAATGGAAACAGAAGATCCGCTGTGGCGACCCCTAATGGGAACCCCCGAAAGAAGATGATGATATATATATATATATATATATATATATATATACATATATATATATATATATATATATATATATATATATATATATATATATATATATATATATATATATATATATATATATATATATATATATATATATATATATATATATATATATATATATATATATATATATATAAACATATATGTATATATATATATATATATATATATATATATATATATATATGTATGTATATATATATATATATATATATATATATATATATATACATACACATATATATATATATATATATATATATATATATATATATAGGGCAGCTACCTTTTCAAATGCCCAAAGTGGGACATTTTTGGTACAAACATCAGATTTTGCAGGCCGAAACATACCCACAGCCAGTACAAAGGACAGAGCATCACTTTTTTACCTAAATGACAGCTTATTCTTGTAACATTTTAGTTGCTTATTCTGTTTCTTATAACATTTAGGTGTTTCAGATACAGAATAACTGTTTTATGCAACTATTACATAAATATAGGAAATAATTTTGTCATTAAATCTCAGGACATCTGCCATTTTACATCATTTTTACAGGACACAACTGCCCAAAGAGGGACTGTCCCTCACAAAGTGGGACAGGTGGTAACCCTATATATATATATATATATATATATATATATATATATATATATATATATATATATATGTATATATCTATCTATCTATCTATATATATATATATATATATATATATATATATATATATATGTGTGTGTGTGTGTGTGTGTGTATGTCTACATATGCATGCATATACATCTATATGATTTAATTACTTTGATCATACTGTTGAATGTGCTGTCTGCTATGTTTGTGATAACATTGAAGTTAGGTATAACTACCGTGGCTTAGTGGTAAATCACATTGATTCTGATGTGTAGGGTCCTGGTGTCAGGCCTGGCCGATGCGGTTTATTGTGTTGCTGGGCAGAACAAGGGCCATTGGACAAAGGGTGAGTACAACACTTTTCAGCTGAGGTTTGCCGTTTAACCGCTGATTTACGTCACACAAAAACCTTCTGTATTCTTACTATGATACATCACCCCAGTTCACATTTCAATGGTATTATATTATTATACAGCATAAAATTAGCAAGATATGCTCGTATACAGATTACATGTCATAAATGGTGTGTGCTGCACTTAAACCAGCAACGTCTGCTTGATAGGCTCTAACCACTACACTATTGGTGTTCTGCTTCATTTATATGTATACTCATGGTTCATAGTTACCTAAGCACACACCTCAACATTTTAGTAACACAGCAGGCATCCATTTTCCTGTTGGGAAAATCGCACTACTACACATGTGCCATTCCCTACTGTATGTTGGCTCACTCCAAGTATATTCAGACGTCCCAAGCTTATAGTCCTGGGACATATGTTCATATAATGGTCAGGGTGTTCAATTAATCTTCTTGTTTTTGGTTCATCCGACTGGTGACTGGGACTGTCCTGTACCTGTCTGAAAGTCAGACTTAGCATGTGGACATAGTTAATTCCACTTTTAGCATCCTACCTGTAGTTTGAGATGCAGGTGGCTTGTTCACCTTTGGGCAACTTGCTGTGACAGCACTAAATATTATGGGGGGTTCCGCTGCTGTTTCTCTTCACATTCATTATGATTGCTTTATTGTGACCATGTTCATTCTTCATGGATATATATATATATATGTCTGTCTGTACATACACATGCATACACACCCTGTCTGTGTGTCTGTACATACACATGCATACACACCCTGTCTGTGTCTGTACATACACATGCATACACACCCTGTCTGTGTGTCTGTACATACACATGCATACACACCCTGTCTGTGTGTCTGTACATACACATGCATACACACCCTGTCTGTGTGTCTGTACATACACATGCATACACACCCTGTCTGTGCGTCTGTACATACACATGCATACACACCCTGTCTGTGTGTCTGTACATACACATGCATACACACCCTGTCTGTGTGTCTGTACATACACATGCATACACACCCTGTCTGTACATACACATGCATACACACCCTGTCTGTGTGTCTGTACATACACATGCATACACACCCTGTCTGTGTGTCTGTACATACACATGCATACACACCCTGTCTGTGTGTCTGTACATACACATGCATACACACCCTGTCTGTGTGTCTGTACATACACATGCATACACACCCTGTCTGTGTGTCTGTACATACACATGCATACACACCCTGTCTGTGTGTCTGTACATACACATGCATACACACCCTGTCTGTGTGTCTGTACATACACATGCATACACACCCTGTCTGTGTGTCTGTACATACACATGCATACACACCCTGTCTGTCTGTCTGTACATACACATGCATACACACCTACATGCTTATTTACATTTCCCATACTGTTGAATGACTGCCACTTACCGTTGTGCATACCCACTTGCATCTGCTTTAAAGAGCCTTAATCACCCTATATCCGACTGCCATTATTGTGGCCATCATATAAAATTAGCCCTTGCATGGCTTGGACCTGGGATCAGGAACACCATAGTCACTGGTTTTACCACTACACCATCCGTGATACATTCTGTATGGATGGTAATTAGGATATATCACTTTACTACAGCCATTCCACAGTACTGGCAACAAATATGACAGTTGGGCGATGTACATATGTATAGTACATGTTACTATTCATATGTTTCTGAGAGGCATATGTATACATTTACAAGCATACATATTTATGAAATAGACACATACTTGACAACTACTTATATGCATGTATGTGTGATGTGTGGCTATGCGAATATAAATATGTACATTTATAGATATATGACTACATATCTGAAGTTACACATGGCCATGTATATGAACAATCGCATACGGGAGGTACCTGTACTGTTTGTATACAGGAGTTGTGTGCATCATTATGACGAGGAACCTGGACGAAGTATACAATTTGTGGACATGTACTATTTGGGAGATGGCTATGGGGAAGCTTCATTGGAACATGTGAATGGTATAAAGTTCCGAAAATGCACATGGGGAGACATGCATCACGGTCAGGTGTTTAATCCCGGGTCATAGGTTCTGCAGGACTGGCTGCAGGCTGAGCAGGGTTGTGGACAACTACTGCTAATGCAACTTGTGTCCATTTGTCTATGGGGCTGGACATCGTGTCGTGCCACCAAGTCTAATATTTAGAACAGGCACTTATCCCATGAGGGATGGCCAAAAATTTTGGACACCAATAACTCCCATTATTTTGGATTTACAAAAATGAGGGAAGGTTATACATGCAAGGGATACCTAGTTTGCAAGCCTGAGACTGCCTAGGTTGAGACTGCCCACTAGATATGGGTAGGGGACACTAAGTGCAGATATGGGTGTGCCAAGCTAGCAGCCCGAGTATGGGTGGTTTTAGTGGATGTTCAGCAAGGGGGGGTGGTGTGCTGTGGAGGGGATGATGGGTATTCAATTATGTATCCAGGTGTGTTGGGGTTGGATGGCTCAGTTCAGGGCAGCCCATTATGTGGGTGTGAGCTGGTAGCATTTCTGTACATGTGTATTGCACATGTTAATGTTCATATGTTTGTGGGATTGTGTTCTGCAGTATGGCCTGTCAAGGTGTATTGCAGATGTGAATGTATGTTCCTTGGTTTCCTTTCTGATTCACCCACTGCTCCCTTGTACACCTTCAGTTCACCTATTGAGCATCCGACCCAGTCTCCCCTTGGCAAATTATTACATTACCCGTCACCCCCCCATATTCCACACACACCATCCATCCCTTCACTGGTTGATGGCCCATGGCACAGACAACAGAACACATAGCGTACTCTACATATCTCTGGTGCCAATATGGTTGTGAAGAC
Source organism: Protopterus annectens (assembly GCF_019279795.1). Classification (NCBI taxonomy): domain Eukaryota; kingdom Metazoa; phylum Chordata; order Ceratodontiformes; family Protopteridae; genus Protopterus; species Protopterus annectens. The sequence continues at coordinate 1,508,642,935 of NC_056726.1, forward strand.
AACCCTAGCATATTTGATCTTCCACATGCTGTACTTTACACACATAGGTTAACGCAAATACTTATCTTTCATGACACGGTAGGTAGACCCTGTGTAATACCCATTCATCTTTGGGCCATCCAGACAAGAACGACTTGGAACATGAATGGGCAGTTATTGAGCGAATACTCTGACCATTGGTAGGGTTGCCACCGTTTCAATTGGCCAAACTGGGACATTTTCAGGACACACATCAGATTTTACAGGCTGACGCATACCTACGGTCAGTACAAAGTATAGTGCTTTACTTTCTTTGTAGCAATTTAGTTGCTTATTCTGTTTCTTGTAACATTTAGGTATTTTAGATACAGAAATAACTATTTTATGGAACTATTACATAAAATATGGGACATAATTATGTCCTACAATCGCAGAACATTTGCCATTTGTAATATATTTGGTAAGGACACAACTGCCCAGAGAGGGACTGTCCCTCACAAAGTGGGACAGGTGGTAACCCTAAACATTGGGTTAGGCTTAGCAAAGGGCAGCTGTGCGCAAACAGGCTGCATTTTGCTTCCACTTGGTATAACAATCAACACTACAATGAAATACGGGCACGGGGTTTTAAATGTTATTTGTTCGAGGGACGGGGGCTCAATATTCAGCTATGTGCCTTTGTGTTTACTTTTTATTTTGGGTGTTTGCAAAGATGTATTTTCCAGTATAAACAGACACTGACAGGAGTGAATACTCTTAGAGGCAGGCTGTACTAGTCAGCATTTTAGGATGCGTCTGCAGCCGACATGTTCATGCCTCCGTGCAGCACTTAGACATGCCCCCTGCACTCGCGCACGTTTCCTATGCACGTGGACATTGCGGCAGCGTGCCTTCATTAATATGCATGTGGTGCTGCTGCACCAACTCTACGCCGCATGGTCGGGTCAAGGCTAATGCCATCCTTGCGCCAAGCTTCATGAATCCCGGGGGGAGTCTTTGTCAATGTTTGATATGAATTTGACAGTACTAGATCTTGGAAGGGCTCCCTTCTTCACTGGTTTAGATAAAGATTTGTGGGCTCTCTCAATGTTTTGAGATAAAAGCATGGGAAGATTCAATGTTGTAAGAATCAATGCGGTGAGGACAATAATCACATTTCACATTCCTTTTTATGCAGAATTCCATACATTCGAAAATGATTTATTTTTCCTATTTTCTAAATCTTCCATTTTGTGTAACAGCCAAGTGTTCTGTTTGAAATGGAATTTAGTTTGAGATGCTTTTATTTATTTATTTCTTATTTGATAATCAGGTAGGTGCACTAGTCTACTGACCATTTTCAGCCATGTCCTGTGTAAGGAAACATCTTTAAAAAATGAATCACGTAGTGTTTCAGTAAATATACTATTTCATGTGCATGATTAAAACAGCACAGTACTAAATATCAAATAATTTTTAGAGGGGAAACATACAACATCATGGTAAATGTAAGAACAGGATATTCATATATGATATATCCACACATAATCATAGAATAGCCAATGTCAAGGAAATGTACAAGACAGAGTAGCTACAATTATATTTCAAGAAAAGAGAAATAAAAATATGAACAGGTAACTGCAGAATAATTCTGCAAAATGACCATAATAAACTATTTAAGAAAATAGCGTGAGATATGCACATTATGTATATTAATTATGAGATACAATCAGTGCTCAAGTGTTACAGAGGTACAGGCAAGCACAGGAGGACTATGGCTGACCAAGTTCACAGATGTCTGCAAACTAGGGGCTATAATTGACTCTCTGGCTGACACAGACATCCTCCAAAAGGGTCTCACTGAGACAGATACCTGGTGTCAAAACCATGGCTTGAAGCTAAATGCCAAAAAGTGCATAGTCATAACCTTTGGAAAAAACAAAGTACCCACAAATTACCACATAGGTGGTAGCCCCCTAAATACGGAAGATGTAATAAGGGATCTAGGGACCCAAGTAGATAGCAACCTCTCCTTTGATAATCACATTGCCAAAGTGGTTAGAAAATCCTTCTATGTGGCCCACCTAATCACAAAAGTGTTTGCACCCAGAACGAAAGAGGTCATCGGGCCCCTCTATGCATCACTCATCAGACCCATCATAGAGTACAATGCCCCATTTGGGATGTACCTTACAAAACACCTGCAACAACTGGAAAGACCACAGAAGTACCTCACCAAGAGGATCACTGGCCTCAAGCAGATGCCCTATGCAGCTTGACTGAAGAAACTCCAGCTGTACTCAGTTGCATACCACCTTCTCAGAGGTGATCTCTGCCTGACATACAAGGCCATGTCCAACCCAGAATTGATGGACATGCTCCACCTAAAGAAAACCATATCCACTCGAGCCACACGCTCCAGGGATCTAAACTTCACCACAACAATAAATAGGACATGCTAGAGGGATAGATTCCTGTCCCAGAGACTTCCCATGCTCTGGAACAAGATTTCAATCTACATTTGGCAGAGATCCTCACTAACCCTCTTCAAGAGAAACCTTGATGAGTGGATGGGAAACAGAAAGTTTACCCCAGGGATCACTTCAGTGGCTTTGCTGTACAGAGGCACAGGGAAGTAATCTTAGGGGGCGGTGAAAGCCAACACATTCCGGCTAGGCTTATAAATGCCTTCAGGCAGATAACCTAGTACCTACCTATGAACCTATATTTAACGATAGTTTAAAGATCCCAAATAAATTGTTAGCCTTCACCTTTCCTTGCTCATTAAGTCTCCCATCACAGTCATATAGAGCTTACAAAAAACATTTGTTTTAGCATTCTGTTGTTTCACCATATATTTTAATAGATTTGTCTGTTGCAGTCTTCTCTGATATAGTACATCTTGCTGTCGAATTTATTCATTTTAAAATAAATCTCCAGGATACTTGATGGCATTGTCTGGAGTTCATTCTTCATGTTACTGACCTGTGACTGAGGTTTGGGGTGATTCTTTTTGAGGTAAAATGTAGCTAGTTAGCAAAATTGTCATGAAAATCTATTAATCTTACAGTGAAATAATATCTTGCAGGTAGACTGATAGTTTTCCCTTTTGATACCTCAGTATAGGAGTCTTAGGTTGAGAAACCCGGCCAAAGTCCTTTTATTATAGAGAAATCCTATCTGATGCTACTAACAATCTACTATATTGATTTGGAATTTCAACATAGATTCTTCTCATGCTCATAAACACACCTTGAACAAAAAGGAAGTTACTGATCTGGATGATTCTTATTTTTAGCCATGTCAGCTTGAGCCTCCTTTCTGCGATATGGCTTGAAACATTTTTTCAGTTTGTACTTTGACAGAATTCCTCTATTACTAATGAAATTTAGCTGCATTTTAATTTTATACGAATCCAGATCCTCAGCAAACAGTTCCATGCGTAAGCTAGTTAGTCCTACTACTCTATGAAAATTTCCAGCTTTACCCAAATTTACATTAGACTCATCTAGCAATATACTTCTGATTGTCAGTTTTAATGCCACAGCCAATGTTTTATGTCAGCAATGAATGAGCAGCTCATTAAAATCACGGTCCTTAGCTATATGCCTAGGTTCAATCCCAGTGCATCAACAGACTCTTGTGACCCCAGATTGATTAATGAAAAATAAGTTATATGACAACTTCTTTTTGAGCCACAATACTGACAAAACCCGTACTTAATAACACGTGAATTTGATAATTGCTGAGTAAGAAGATTAAACATATTAAATAACTTAGTGGCATCATTTCCAGCTAGCTGAAATAAAGTTATAACTTTTATCTTTTAAAATTTTCAGTTATACTTGAGACAAGACTGGACTGCATTTCTATTACCATTGTTACCAGCCGACACAATGTAACACCAGCAACTTGTAAATAAGTTAAGAGAGTGGTCTAATGGTTAAGGTGTTTGCCTTACAAACACAAAGTACAGGGTTTGAGTCTCACAAGGGATAATTGGCTAGGTTTAAAATGGCTCGCAAGGCCAGTTAGCCTAGTACTAATCTATGAATCTATGAATCTATAATAAAGCGGCTCAGCTCCCCAGATACTGCAAACTTTAATAGACCAAAAGAGTGAAAAAACACATATTAAATCTGTACATATGAACAGATAACTTAGCGCTTTCACCCACATACATAGTCAGGCATCATCACCTATTACCATTGTTTCCTGTTTCCTTCTAAATTGCTATGGATTGCAAATATCACTGGAGGAGTGAATGCCACTATGGATTCAATTACGATTATTCCACACTATGTATAGTACAGTATGGTGGATGATCTTACACCCGCAAAAATCTAGAATGTTGACTGAATTCAAAAGAAAATGTCTTTTTATTAGGTCAGTTTTCATTTGTCTTATTTTCCCAAGTAATGTCTTATTTGATGCCTTGTATTGTTTGCTTATTATGTTTTTAAAACTACTTCTCATTTTTTTCACCTACCCCTTCGGCACAATTTTTACTCATTGAGCTGCTTGTTTGTTGGATTTGTGGTTAACAGAATTGTTTTTTCTTTGTTTTGTGCTTGCGTGATTTAACTGTATGCCCATTGCTTTTGTGCTCACGTGATTTGACTGCATGCTCATTGGTTTTGTGCTCACCTGATTTAATGGATGCTCATTGGTTTGGTGCTCAAGTGATTTAACTGTATGCCAATTGTTTTCGTGCTCAAGTGATTTAACTGTATGCCCATTGCTTTTGTGCTCACGAGATTTAACTGTATGCTCATTGGTTTTGTGCTCACCTGATTTAATGGATGCTCATTGGTTTTGTGCTCGAGTGATTTAACTGTATGCTCATTGGTTTTGTGCTCACGTGATTTAACTGTATGCCCATTGTTTTTGTGCTCACATGATTTAACTGTATGCTCATTGGTTTTGTGCTCACCTGATTTAACGTATGCTCATTGGTTTTGTGCTTGCATGATTTAACTGTATGCTCATTGGTTTCCTGCTCACATGATTTAATTGTATGCTTATAGGTTTTGTGCTCACATGATTTAACTGTATGCTCATTGGTTTTGTGCTTGCATGATTTAACTGTATTCTCATTGGTTTTGTGCTCACATGATTTAACTGTATGCTCATTGGTTTTGTGCTCATGTGATTTATCTGTATACTCATTAGTTTTGTGCTTGTGTGAGTTAACTGTATGCTCATTGGTTTTGTGCTTGTGTGATTTAACTCTATGCTCATTGGTTTTGTGCTCACCTGATTTAATGGATGCTCATTGGTTTTGTGCTCGAGTGATTTAACTGTATCCTTATTGTTTTTGTGCTCACGTGATTTAACTGTATGCCCATTGCTTTTGTGCTCACGTGATTTAACTGTATGCTCATTGGTTTTGTGCTCACCTGATTTAATGGATGCTCATTGGTTTTGTGCTCAAGTGATTTAACTGTATGCTCATTGGTTTTGTACTCACGTGATTTAACTGTAGGCCCATTGTTTTTGTGCTCACGTGATTTAACTGTATGCTCATTGGTTTTGTTCTCACCTGATTTAACGTATACTCATTGGTTTTGTGCTTGCATGATTTAACTTTATGCTCATTGGTTTTCTGCTCACATGATTTAATTGTATGCTTATTGGTTTTGTGCTTATGTGATTTAACTGTATGGTCATTGGTTTTTGTGCTCGCATGATTTAACTGTAATCTCATTGGTTTTGTGCTCACATGATTTAACTGTATGTTCATTGGTTTGTGCTCGCATGATTTAACTGTAATCTCATTGGTTTTGTGCTCACATGATTTAACTGTATGTTCATTGGTTTGTGTTCACATGATTTAACTGTATGCTCATTTGTTTTGTGCTCATGTGATTTAACCGTATGCCCATTGCTTTTGTGCTCACGCATTTTAACTGTATGCTCATTAATTTTGTGCTTGCATGATTTAACTGTATGCTTATTGGTTTTGTGCTCACATGATTTAACTGTATGCTCATTGGTTTTGTGCTCTTGTGATTTGATTGTATGCTCATTGGTTTTAGCTCACGTGATTTAACTGTATGTTCATTGGTTTTGTGCTTGCATGATTTAACTGTATGCTCATTAGTTTTGTGCTTGCATGATTTAACTGTTTGCTCATTGGTTTTGTGCTCACATGATTTAACTGTATGCTCATTGGTTTTGTGCTCACGTGATCTAATTGTATGCTCATTGGTTTTGTGCTCACGTCATTTAACTGTATGCTCATTGGTTTTGTGCTCACCTGATTTAACGTATGCTCATTGGTTTTGTGCTTGCATGATTTAACTGTATGCTCATTGGTTTTGTGCTCACATGATTTAACTGTATGTTCATTGGTTTTGTGTTCAGATGATTTAACTGTATCCTCATTGGTTTTGCGCTCACGTGATTTAATTGCATGCTCATTAGTTTTGTGCTCACCTGATTTAATGTATGCTCACTGGTTTTGTGCTCACCTGATTTAATGTATGCTCACTGGTTTTGTGCTCGCGTGATTTAACTGTATGCTCATTAGTTTTGTGCTTGTGTGATTTAACTGTATGCTCATTGGTTTTGTGCTTGCATGATTTAACTGTATGCTCATTGGTTTTGTGCTCACATGATTTAACTGTATTCTTATTGGTTTTGTGCTCACATGATTTAACTGTATGCTCATTGGTTTTGTGCTCATGTGATTTAACTGTATGCTCATTGGTTTTGTGCTCACCTGATTTAACGTATGCTCATTGGTTTTGTGCTTGCATGATTTAACTTTATGCTCATTGGTTTTCTGCTCACATGATTTAATTGTATGCTCATTGGTTTTGTGCTCACCTGATTTAACGTATGCTCATTGGTTTTGTGCTCACAGGATTTAACTGTATGTTCATTGGTTTTGTGTTCATGTGATGTAACTGTATCCTCATTGGTTTTGTTCTCATGTGATTTAACTGTATGCTCATTAGTTTTGTGCTCACCTGATTTAATGTATGCTCACTGGTTTTGTGCTTACATGATTTAACTGTATGCTCATTAGTTTTGTGCTTGTGTGATTTAACTGTATGCTCATTGGTTTTGTGATTGCGTGATTTAACTGTATGCTCATTAGTTTTGTGCTTGTGTGATATAACTGTATGCTCTTAGTTTTGTGCTTGCATGATTTAACTGTATGCTCATTGGTTTTGTGCTCACTTGATTTAACTTTATGCTCATTGGTTTTGTGCTTCCATGATTTAACTGTATGCTCATTGGTTTTGTGCTCACTTGATTTAACTGTATGCTCATTGGTTTTGTGCTCATGTGATTTAACTCTATGCTCGTTAGTTTTGTGCTTGTGTGATTTAACTGTATGCCCATTGCTTTTGTGCTCACAAGATTTAACTGTATGCTCATTGGTTTTGTGCTCACCTGATTTAATGGATGCTCATTGGTTTTGTTCTCGCATGAGCTAACTGTATCCTCATTGGTTTTGTGCTCATGTGATTTAACTGTAAGCTCATTGGTTTTGTGCTCACCTGATTTAATGCATGCTCTCTGGTTTTGTGCTCGAATTATTTAACTGTATGCTCATTGGTTTTGTGCTCTAGTGATTTAACTGTATGCCCATTGCTTTTGTGCTCACAAGATTTAACTGTATGCTCATTGGTTTTGTACTCGAGTGATTTAACTGTATGCTCATTGGTCTTGTACTCATGTGATTTAACTGTATGCCCATTGCTTTTGTGCTCACATTATTTAACTGTATACCCATTGCTTTTGTGCTCACGTGATTTGACTGTATGCTCATTGGTTTTGTACTCACCTGATTTAATGTATGCTCATTGGTTTTGTGCTTGCATCATTTAACTGTATGGTCATTGGTTTTGTGCTCGCATGATTTAACTGTAATCTCATTGGTTTTGTGCTCACATGATTTAACTGTATGTTCATTGGTTTTGTGTTTGCATGATTTAACTGTATGCTCATTGGTTTTGTGCTCATGTGATTTAACTGTATGCTCATTGCTTTTGTGCTCACAGGATTTAACTGTATGGTCTTTGGTTTTGTGCTTGTGTGATTTAACTGTATGCTCATTGGTTTTGTGCTCATGTGATTTAACTGTATGATCATTGGTTTTGTGCTCGTGTGATTTAACTGTAATCTCATTGGTTTTGTGCTCACACGATTTAACTGTATGTTCATTGGTTTTGTGTTCGCGTGATTTAACTGTATCCTCATTGGTTTTGTGCTCATGTGATTTAACTGTATGCTCATTAGTTTTGTGCTCACCTGATTTAATGTATGCTCACTAGTTTTGTGCTCACGTGATTTAACTGTATGCTCATTGGTTTTGTGCTCATCTGATTTAACTGCATGCTCATTAGTTTTTTGCTCACCTGATTTAATGTATGCTCACTGGTTTTGTGCTCGTGTGATTTAACTGTATGCTCATTGGTTTTGTGCTCGCGTGATTTAACTGTATATTCATTAGATTTGTGCTTGTGTTATTTAACTGTATGCTCATTAGTTTTGTGCTTGCATGATTTAACTGTATGCTCATTGGTTTTGTGCTCATGTGATTTAACTGTATGTTCATGGGTTTTGTGCGCACGTGATTTAACTGTATGCTCATTGGTTTTGTGCTCACGTGATTTAATTGTATGCTCATTGGTTTTGTGCTTGTGTGCACTAGCTGAACATGTTTTAAATAATGGGATGGGTCATAAATTTAAATTTATGGTCATAGAAATGATTTTAAAAAACAGTAGATTAGGTAACATTAAAAACTTTACAGAGCAGGAAGAAAATCGATGGATCATTCGCATGCAATCAGATAAAGGGAAAGGTCTGAATGATAGGACAACATTAAAGCCATTTCTGAGTAATAGACCACTGAAACATAAACCATGATACTGCATTTTTCATATATATATATATATATATTTTTGAAGTGTTTTAATGTTTAGAGATATGTTTTTATCTATACACATATATTTATATATTTATTATAATAATAAATTATCTGCTATATTACTTCAATATATTTTATTTTGATATTTATATAGGCATTTAATATAGGCTACAATGGATAATGATTTGATTAATTATATAAATATATGAACTATAAATGGGCATTATTTAATAACTAATGTTTTTTATATTATGAGTTATTATATGAATGTTTTATTTACAATAATTTTTAGTAGATAATTATTTGATTAAATATTGTTTTTAATAATATATATATATATATATATATATATATATATATATATATATATATATATATATATATATATATAAGTGTTTATTGTGCTTAGAAACAGATGATTTAGATAAGCGCTTTTTAATACTGACACTTGTAAATGGTTAATATTTCTTTAAGGCAGACTTTTTGTGCCAATCTTTGATATTTAAATGTTTGTACTATGAGAAATAACTATTTGTCTGATGAAGGGTTTGATTTAACCCAAAAGCGCTTACAAGAAGCTTTTGTTTTATTTTTTTGGTGAAACAAAGAGCTTAAAAGTATCATATTTGCCGTGGTGGTGTTTGGAAGTTTTGCTATAAATTATCACATTTGCTGTGGTGGTGTCCTGAAGTTTTGTTACGGGAGTACTTTATTGTTTCTACTGGACGCTTTTAATCTACTACTGCTTCTCTGCATATTTATCCTTAATTTTGTTGTCACAGTAAGTAGTAACATGGCAAATGAGAATATGAACGAAATTGAACTGGACTATAACCCAGAATTGGGAATACAAAGTAAATATGTAACAGAAATGGAGTTAGCCTTCAAAAGACTAATGAATGCTGAAGCAAATGTTCTTCTTAAATTACATAGAACGGACCTGCTTAATGCAGGTAATAATGACCATGAAGCTGATCATGCACTTAAAATACTGCAGTATACATGTAAAATAGAGAACTTGTTCCATAAATTGAAAAATACACAATGGCAGCGTAAACATATGGAGGCATGTCTTTGCTTCCAAGTAGTGCCGAGGGGACTTAGAATTTTAAAAATGCCAACATTCGGAGCACTTTATCCAGAGCTACTTGCCAAATAGCAACAACTTAATATTGAGACAAGTTATAATTATATGAAGGTGCTTATTGAGCAGTATCTGAAAACTGAAAACAATATCAATAATGAAATCATTGAACAACAGAAAATAATTAAATCTTTCCTTAATGATGCAGACTGCAATGAGTTTTATGACAATATATGTTCTTATGTATATAATCTTGAGTGCAAACTGTTATTTACAAAAACGAGGAAATTAGAATGAGACATCAAAGATTTTGAACTGGGACATGTATTTTCATGGCTAAGAGAAATGCAAAGAATAGAGAGAGCTGGAGAGCGAGAATATGACCATAATGGTCAGCACATTCCTGAACAAAATAGAATGGCCAATAAAAACATTTTGGATAATCCTCCACAAAATAATGGTGTAAATCCATCTGAATGCCTGCAAGAAGTTCTTTTACAACCATCAGAAGAAAAAAGAAGTCGAACAACTAAGGCTTTAGTCAGTAGTTATGAAGCGAAACTAACAACTAATGCCAGTTTATTGACAAAGCTGAATACCAAGAATATCCATCCATTAGAGGAAGATGTGATGGCTTCTACATCTAATCAAGAGAATAATGGAGATATAATAACCCATCAAAGCTGAGTACCAAGAATATCCATCCGTTAGAGGAAGAAGTGATGGCTTCTACATCTAATCAAGAGAATAATGGAGATATAATAACCCATCAAAGCCAAATACCAAGAATATCCATCCGTTAGAGGAAGAAGTGATGGCTTCTACATCTAATCAAGAGAATAATGGAGATATAATAACCCATCAAAGCCGAATACCAAGAATATCCATCCGTTAGAGGAAGAAGTGATGGCTTCTACATCTAATCAAGAGAATAATGGAGATATAATAACCCATGATACTGAGAATTTGTATGCAGATCTCAGAAGGAAAACTATACTAATAGGTTCACATAATTCATCTTTTTTAGATCAAATTGGTCGTCCATTTCCACTTCTCATCAGGGAAATGAAAAAAATGGACCCCCACAAGGTTCAACAAGAAACGGAAAATGTCAGAGGAACTGATGTTTTTGCAGAACAAACAGCAGAAGTAAGTGACTCTGATCTTGTTATAAATTTATCTAAATACACATTGCAGGTCTATGAAAAAACATTACTCAACAAAGGATTGTCTTTTATACCAAACAAGACTGTTGATATTATTGATTTTATTATAGATGTGAAAACTTTTGTTAGGAATACTGCTCTGAGAATGTTTTTTTAAAAATGATTCCATGAATGACGCATGTATTCGCAAAAAGCCTAGTGCATTTATACCCCATTTTCACCCTATCTTGGAAGCTTTTGAACAATCAGTGGAAAGGGATTTAATTAATATGTGGAATAGTAAAAATGGAAAGAATCGTAAATTTTGTAATTTGAATAATAGAGAATATGAGGCCTTAATTAATCTGAGCAATAATGAAGAGATTACAATAAGGCCAGGTGATAAGGGAGGAGCCATCGTTATTCTTGACAAGCAGTATTACGATGAAACTATGAGATCAATATTACATGAAAATGGAACATGTAAACTGATCAATAAGATACAGCTTAATAAAATTATACATGATATGCACAGTAACCTATATGATTTACTCATGTCAAATATTATAAATGCTGATCTTTATAAATATTTTCTGGTAGGATCACCCACTATACCAGCTATTAGAGGTCTTCCTAAGGTACGCAAGCATTTATTTGAACCTAACATGAGACCCATAGTCTCAGGTGGAGGATGGCTGATGGAGCCGCTCTCCATTTATGTCGAAAATCAACTGAAGAATTTAGTTTGGGAAACAAAAACTATAATTAAAGATACACAAGAATTTCTAAATACCTTTATTATAGAAATAGGGAAAGATATTGACGGACTGGATGTATGGCTGGTAACGTTAGATGTTAAATCATTATTTACAGTGATTCCCAATAATGAAGGATTAGAACTTATGAGAGCATTTTATCCCATAACCAAGTTGATTCTAATATGATTATGAAATATATGATGCTGTTGGAGTTGATATTAGAAAATAATGTATTTATGCACAAAGATGAATATTATTTACAGAAACAAGGAGTGGTAATGGGCACACCTTGTGCTAATTCATATGCTAACTTGCTCATGGCTCAATAGGAGAAAACCTATGTTCTTGAATCTGAATATATTAACAACGTCATATACTATAAAAGATTTGTTGATGATGTGTTTCTTCTCTGGAAAGGAAATGACACTGACCTAGAGATATTTATAGATTATATTAATCATGCAACTAATTTTTTGGATTTTGAAGGTAAATGGTCAAAGTCAGAAATTGAATTTTTAGATGTTCTTATTACTAGAGAAGATGGAAGTTTTACTACAGCACTGCATAGGAAGAACTACAGGAAGAATAGTTTACTTCATCGTACCAGCATGCATCCAGGACATGTCTTTCAGAACATTATAATAAATCAAGGAAGAAGAATATCACACTTAACAAGTGATGATAATAAATGTGCTCAAGCTATTTTAAAATTAAAGAATGAATTTTGGGAGAGAGGCTGTTCTCATAAAGAAGTTGATGTTCTCCTAGACCCCCAGGTTATAGATAGAAATGGGAAAGGGAGACCATATCATAAGAAGAATATAGATATACAAATTAATGGAAAGAAGAATAACAGTCAACCATCAACTAAGGTGAGAATGAATATTCCTTTTCCAATAATAATAAAAATATAAAGGAAATTATAGATAATAACTGGGCTATATTGACAGCTATTGATGATATAAGAGACATAGTGGGGCTGAGACCCAGTTATAGCTATCGTAATAATAAATCTCTTAAAAGGTTATTATGCTATGATAATAAAAATAACTATAAAACTAAAGTTTCCTCCAATCGGGAACATTTCCATGTCGAGAATGTAATCAGTGCTCATATATGATGCGACTGATAAGTTTATACATCCAGACACAAAGAGAATATACTACTTTAAGCACTATGCTGATTGCAAAACTAGAGATATAGTTTATCTAACAAGTTGTCAGAAATGTTATTGCTTCTACATAGGTAAGACTTATAGAACATTAAGAGAGAGGGTAAGAGAACATACTTATGCAATAAACTGCGAAGATCAAACTAATGCACTAGCTGAACATGTTTTAAATAATGGGATGGATCATAAATTTAAATTTATGGTCATAGAAATGATTTTAAAGAACAGTAGATTAGGTAATATTAATAACTTTACAGAGCAGGAAGAAAATCAATGGATCATTCGCATGCAATCAGATAAAGGGAAAGGTCTTAATGATAGGACAACATTAAAGCCATTTCTGAGTGATAGACCATTGAAACATAAACCATGATACTGCATTTTTCATATATATATTTTTGAAGTGTTTTAATGTTTAGAGATATGTTTTTATCTATACACATATATTTACATATTTATTATAATAATAATAATTTATCTACTATATTACTTCAGTATATTTTATTTTGATATTTATATAGGCATTTAATATAGGCTACAATGGATAATGATTTGATTAAATATATAAATATATGAACTATAAATGGGCATTATTTCATAACTATTTTTTTTATATTATGAATTATTATATGAATGTTTTATTTACAATAATTTTTAGTATGTAATTATTTGATTAAATATTCTTTTTAATATAATATATATATAAGTGTTTATTGTGCTTAGAAAGAGATGATTTAGGTAAGCACTTTTTAATACTGACACTTGTAAATGGTTAATATTTCTTTAAGGCGGACTTTTGGTGCCAATCTTTGATATTTAAATGTTTGTACTATGAGAGATAACTATTTGTCTGATGAAGGGTTCGATTTAACCCAACAGCGCTTACAAGAAGCTTTTGTTTTATTTTTTTGGTGAAATAAAGAGCTTAAAAGTATCATATTTGCCATGGTGGTGTTTGGAAGTTTTGCTATAAAGTATCGCATTTGCTGTGGTGGCGTCCGGAAGTTTTGTTACGGGAGTACTTTATTGTTTCTACTGGACGCTTTTAATCTACTACTGCTTCTCTGCATATTTATTTTACCTTTGATTTAACTGTATGTTCATTGGTTTTGTGCTCATGTGATTTAACTGTATGCTCATTGGTTTTGTGCTCGCGTGATTTAGCTGTATGCTCATTGGTTTTGTGCTTGTGTGATTTAACTGTATGCTCATTTATGCAACAAAATGCTCCTAATTATCTGCTAGTCTTATTTCTGCTCCACTGGCATATAAGGACAAAACACTGATATGACTGAGAGATAATAGTTCAAATAGCAGCTCGGGCACCTGCTGGCACTGTTAGCCCCGAAAGTAGACACAGTAGTCAAGGATTCAGAGACTCCTATAGATATTAACTGTGCTTTCCATCAAAATGAGTCTAAGGTTGTAAGAAAATTATTCTATGACATTTAACTTATAAGTAAGGGCATGCTATCTATCTCTAGGGAAGTCCTCGTGCCATTGTACTCAGCCATCATCAGACCCATCATTGAGTATAATGCTGCCTTCTGTGTGTACCTGATGTAGGCACATGTAACAGCTGGAACATCCACAGAGGATCATCACAAAAAGAATACAGTGAGTTAGCAAAATGTACTATACTAATCGCCTCAGTGCCCTGTCTCTATTCTGTGTTTCCTACAGACTGCTCAGAAGTTGCTCAATGCCTTGCATACAAGGCATCCTTGGATCCTGCTCTGATGGACGTTTTGCATACATGCAAACCAAACAGCATCAGAACTACTAGGTTTAAATGATTTAAACATTGCTTGTGACTTAGAACATGTTGGAAGGATAAGTCTGGATCTCAGAGAATCCCCATTCTCTGGAATAGACTTCAGTCCATGTGAAGCATAGCCCTTTCTTAAATCTATTGAACGGCAACCTGGACCAGTTGTTGGGAAATCAGAATTTCACCCCTGATCTGACACCTCTGTCTCTGATGGACACAGACAACCATTAAATCATACCTTATCTACCATACATCCTTTAAAATAACCCCTAAGGCACAAAACATAATGGAACACATTTGGTTTGAATGGCTAGGCATATAAAGGCCCTGGTGGTGATTAGCCTATACACCTATGAACTTATGAACTTATGGGAAGGATTCTAAATGATGATATATTTCCTGTTTGCCTCTTCCAGAGAACACAGAGTGATGGAGAAAGCAGAGGAACACATAGCTGACTTCACAAGCACTGGTGGTGAGACTACTACCATGTTGCTAGCTGGGGATGTGTAGGTGGGTGGGTGGATAAACAGAAAGACTACCACAGAGATGGAGTAATTTTCCTCTTTGTGGAATTTCACTCTTACCTAGATTAAATCAGGCAAGCTTTTCATAGGTTCATAGGTACATAGGTTCATACTAGGCTATCTGCCCTGGGGCAATTATAAGCCTAGCCCGATTCTGTATGGCTTACGCCACCCCTTGATTTGAGTATACTGTGCCCTTTTTAAGGTTTAGTTTACTGCGCCTCTGTCTAATAGTGACAAGGGAGTAATCCCTGGGACAAACCTACGATCCCCCATCCACTTATCGAGATTCTTCTTGAAGAGATTCAGTGAGTTGCTCTGCCTCACATGAACTGGAATTCTATTCCAGAGCGAAGGGAGCCTCTGGGTTATTAACCTGTCCCTCCAGCAAGTTCTATTTATTTCTGTGCTGAGGTTCAAGTCCCTCGAAAGGTGGCTCTAAGGGATTTAGATTTACTGAGGTGGAGCATGTCCATTAATTCTGGATTTGACATAGCTTTGTATGTCAGGCATAGATCGCCTCGAAATAGGCGGTATGCAACTGAGTAGAGCTGGAGTTTTTTTAACCGAGCAGCATATGGCATCTGTTTGAGACCCTTGATCCTCTTGGTGAGATACTTTTGGGGTCTTTCTAATTGCTGCAGGTGTCGGGTAAGGTACATCCCAAAAGGGGCATTGTATTCTATGATGGGCCTGATGAGGGATGAATAAATAGGCACGATTACCTCTCTTGATCTAGATGTGAAACCCTTCGTGATGAGGTGGGCTATGTAGAAGGTCTTTCTAACCACTTTGGCAATGTGGTTTTCAAAGGAGAGATTGCTATCAACTTGGGTCCCCAGGTCCCTAATAACTTTTTCTGTACTTAATGGGTTTCCGCCTATGTGGTAATTTGTGGGCACATTGTTTTGCCAAAGGGTATGACTATACATTTTTTGGCATTTAGCTTTAAACCATGGTGCTGGCACCAGTTATCTGTCTCTGTGAGACCTTTTTGAAGGATGTTTGTGTCAGCTGGAGAGCTGATTATGGCGCCCAGTTTGCAGTCGTCTGCGAACTTGGTGAGCCATAGTCCTCCCACGTTTGCCTGTACCTCGGAAAAGTATATACCGAAAAAGAGTGGTCCCAGGACAGAACCCTGTGGGACGCCACTTGTGACCGGTTTCGAGTCTGACATGGTTCCAGCAACTCTCACTATGTGGGTTCTGTCTTTGAGCCAGTTTGCGACCCATCTTGTGACATAGGGGTTTATATTTAAGCTGGATAGCTTATCTATGATGCCCGAGTGGGGTATTGTGTCAAATGTCTTTGCAAGGTCCAGATAGGCTGTGTGGACTACCTTCCCTTTATCTATAGCTTTGGTGACTGTTTCAAAGAAGTCAACCAGGTTCAAAAGGCAGGATCTACCCTTGACAAAGCCAAACTGGATAGGATCTAGTGTCTGTAGGTCCCCAATGTCTTTGTTTATGAGCTCCATGATGATCCTCTCCATAGCCTTGCAGACTAAGCTAGTCAGGCTTATGGGGCGATAGTTTCCAGGGAAGTATAGCTTAAGAAAAAATCCCAGCAAGTCTCAGTGTAAAGGCCACAACTTTTCCACTCCTCTTTCCCAGTTTTTGAGAAATTCATAGAACAATGACCATGAGTTCCTCAAATCTAAAGGGTAGAACAAGACTCACCTTGTGATGAGACATATATAGAGTGTCCCTGAAAGATGTTGTGTATAAAGTGTGCCTGGAAAAGATGTGCCCTGGGATTCAAGAAGCTCAGTGCAAAGATGGTTTTAGCTTTGCGCTGAGCGTCCTCACTACAGATGGTGCAGCAGCGCCATATGAATATGTATGAGGGCACGCCGCTGCACCCTCGACGTGCACAGGAAATGTGTGCGAGTGCAGGGGGCATGTACAAGTGCTCTACAGAGGCGTAAACATGCCTCAACAGTTGCAAAACCTACTATGCCTACTAATAGAGCCCGCCTCTAACAGTATGTCACTAATTCAGTGTCTGTGGCTACCGAAATGTATGCTAAGCATACAAGAGTGTCCACGAACAGTGAAATAAAATCGAATTAGTAAACACACAAGCACGTAGTGGAATGTTGAGCCCTGTCCCTAGGACTTTCACAATTAGATTCCCTGTGTCCCTATTATACATTTGAATTGCTGCAATATCGAAGGTGTAAGCAAAGCGCAGTGTGTTTGTATGTCGCTGCCCTCGCTGATGTAGCTTACACATCAAATTCATTTCAATAGAAAAAAACATGCAGAATCAACGGAAATGTCAATAGTGTAGTGTTTAGAGCATCTGGCTAACGAACAGGCATTTACGGTTCGAGCCCAATAATAGCACATATCATTTTCCATGTGGAATGACTGTCATTTTGCTGTAAAACCGACATAAGAGTATCGCATGAGATATTTAACTTAAATATCATTTAAGCAAAGAGGCACTGTCATAATTAATAAGGCACTAGTAAGCAGGTGTAAGCACAAATAAGCAACAGTAAACACATATAAGTACCAGTAAGCAAGTCTGAGTGCGCTTGCACGGGTCTAAACAGTGCCCAGCATAGGAAAATAGGAAACGTATGTCAGTATGTACAGATATATAATATATATATATATATATATATATATATATATATATATATATATATATATAGATACAAATATATATATATATATATATATATATATATATATATATATATATATATACACATATATATAAATATATATCTATGAAGAAAGAATCAAGTGACAATAAGGCGTACAAAAGGAATGAGAAGGGAATCAACAGCAACCCCAGTATTATATAGCGCTGTCAGCGTATGTCATATCAAGCTGGGCAGGAGTGAGCAAAGCACTGTTTCTCACACTACAGGCAGGATATTACCAGTGGGAGTAACATTGTTGATCTGCTAAGTCTGCTTTACACACAGAGGGTAGTCCCTGGTGGGACTACCCAAAAATTGATAGAATGTTTGGCCATCCAACCATTACACAAGCAAGGGCAGGTATGTTCAAGGACTAAATGGTGGGAGAGCCTGAGAATACATGGGTTGGGACACCATAAGTGTAGGGCCCCTAGCGCTCGGGAGAGGGCAATGTGTGGAGATGTGTCATGGCTATGATAACAACTGGACAATGGATGGTATGAGTGTATGTTGAACTCATGTGGGGTGGAGGAACTATAGGTATGAAATTATGGAGCCAGGCCTGCCAGGGTTGGATGGGCTGGTTCTAATTGGACCGCCCCATGGAGGTCAGCGAGTTCGTTATAAGTATATATGCATACACCCATGCAGATATCAATATGTAGAAGTGCATTCTCTGTAACACATTCATTCTCTTTGCAGACATAAATAACATGAATGTGTCCTTACAAACCTCGACAGTAGATAAAGTAATAGGTTGCGCATAAGAGAGAAGGGACAAAACTGCTAAAATAACAAAGTGTGCACAATGTCCGAAGTCAGTGCTGTGCTGAAAAAAATCAAATGTGAGGGCTTTCCCACACATGGAATCATTCCTGTGATCTGCCTGCTATGGCAATGCCAATTACTAAACCGGTCTATTTGTAAAAGAAATACGTCAAACACGTACATAATTAGGCTCTCATGTGTAACGTGTATGTTACCACATAGTCATACTTATTAATTTATTGTAGTGTCATGTTAAAGGGAGTAATAATCATAATGAATAAGGCACTAGCAAGCAGGTTTAAGCATATATAAACACCAGTAAGCTTGTGTAAGTGGTATGCATTGCTTTACACACACACACACACACACACACACACACACACACACACACACACACACACACACACACATATATACATGTGGTTGCAGACATATACGTATACATATATATATATCTATATATATCTATATATATATATATATATATATATATATATATATATATGTGTGTGTGTGTGTGTGTGTGTGTGTGTGTGTGTGTGTGTGTGTGTGTACACAGGTATACAGCTATGATAGGAAACAGCACACAAGAATGACATATGTTCACAGGCTATGCCAATGGAAGTGAGGGGCCCAAGCAAGAAACATGAAATACGTAGCATGACCGTCCACCCCCCCAGGCCAGTCACAGGAAACATGCACACAAACAATGTAAAGAGTCTACTGCTCCCCAGACCACAGGCAGGATACAACCAGGGGGGTACACAGTGCACCCGTGAATTCTAATCTTGGAACACACACAGGAGCGCCCCTTGCAGGACACCCCAAAAACTGGCAAGACCAAAAGAAGGTGATAAACTGAACATTCTGGTTGGGGTGTATACATACCTGGAATACAAGGATGGGAAAGCATGATGACCCATGGGTCGAGACAATTGTATGAAATGGGTCCCGTGAAGTGGAGAGTGGGCAGTGTGTAGTGGTGTGTCCAGAACCGACCAAGACCCAGAGTAAGGATGGGTGCTGTAGAGGAGGTGTGGGTGGGGGAACTATAGGTAGCTACTTATGGGTCTAGGTGTGCAGCTATTGGCTGATGTGGGCCTATACGGACAGCACCAGGGAAGTAAACAAATGTGTTCATTGAGCAGAGGCATTGCCCAATGAGCAGCCACACTCACTACGAGTCTCACTGCAGCAAAGTGTAATCTATATGGTAAGGAATGGAATAACCAGATGTAGACGTATATATGTAGAGGTATGTGTGTGTATATCTACCCATAGTGACAAAGAGATAAGCCTCTCCCTCTCCATAGTACAAATGTATACATACAGAGACAGACTACATATACATACCCACATATAGATATATACATATGTAGAAACCCATAGACCCATATGTTGTTTATTTATATATATATATATATATATATATATATATATATATATATATATATATATATATATATATATATATATATAGACATATATATATAAATATATACATGTATGCATACATAGTAATGTAGAAATATATATATATATATATATATATATATATATATATATATATATATATATATATATATATATATATGTATGTGTGTGTGTGTGACTGTAAATATACACATGTATATAGCTAGGATATGATACAGCAGTTATGAGTTACATATGTTCACAGGCCATGCATATGGGGGTGAGGGGTCCAATAATACTTTCTAGTTGTCTACTGATGTACTATGTTCTTTATCTGTAAATATGTTGTAAGTAATTGCCATGTTAAATTGTTAATCGCTATGTAATCCAATGTAACTACTGTCTATTTTACTGTGGAGCTTTTTTCCCCGGTCCTCCATTGAAAATGGACCTACATCCAGTCAGACACTCCCGGTCCACAAATTAAAAATAAAATAAAAAATAAAAAATAAACAAATGTGTAAAATGTAGCATCAACCCCCCCCCCCCAGCTAGGCCGGTGAGACATACAGACACAGAATAAAAGTAAACACACCACTGCTTCCCAGACCACTGGCAGGATACTACCAGTGGGGGAGATCTGCCAGGTCTATTCCTGAAACATAGACATCGATGTCCCTTGTGGGACACCAAAAAATTAATGATCATCGGAGTCAGTCCCAGTAATGATTCATCAAACCAGGCTGTAGATGTACACGGACCATTAGGTTGTGCAAGCCTGATAACCCATGGGTTGGCACAACGTACGACATGTGTCCCGACACGTGGAGAGTGGGCAGTGTGTAGTGGTGTGTTTATACCCCACCTGGACCCACAGTAAGGATGAGTGCTGTAGAGGAGGGGCAGGTGGGGGAACTATGGGTATGCAATTATGGGCCTAGGTGTGCAGGTGTTGGCTGGCCCATTCATATTAGGACTGTCCCGGGGATGTAAGTAATATTCCGAAATGGGCATAGCTGATGCCCATACCTCTCAACCCCTAAGAGCAAATCCACTGGACAGGACATAAGCCATTGGGGGAACAACTAGGGACCATACCTCTGAACTGTCCTTGATTTCCAGGGACGTGCCTGATTTTGACTCAGTTTCTAACTCTGTCCCACTTAATCCCTCTTAAAACTAGTGACTTTTGGAGGAAAGGTGATGAATTATATATAATGAATAATGACAACAATTAAGAGTTAGAAGCATCATTTACCTTAGAAAATGTGTATGAATTCATATGCTCTGAGTCTGTGAATGTGTCAGGTTAATAGCTCTATTAATTTAAGTGTGTCCCTGATGTTGTTATGACGTGTCCCTGATTCAGTTGTTATTTTTCCCCAATCGTATGAGAGGTCTGATAGGGACAGAAAGCATATTCCACTGACAACCTTAGAAACATGATGGAATATTAGGTATGCAGTAGCATGACTCAGCTGAAGGATGTGCATTCCAAAACCCAATTACTTGTTTGTATTGAAGAGTATCAGTTCCCATGTATTAGCCAGACAGGTGCAGATTGTAAGATGAACACACCAATAATATGAATCAAACTCTGGACAGGCCGCAGATTCCCTACAGTCGAATGGCATGCTTTCACACAATGGGCAGCCATTCCCGATACTGTAGGCATGTAATCTGATGTAATAGGCATCACAAGGTAATATCGTAGTCCACACTCCCATCCAGGGGTGTGAGTGTCAGATGCAAACACCAAATGCAGTGCATTTGCAAGTGCGGGATCAAGCGGGTATAAGCCTGTTTGGCCACCAGTATGCCAGTATTATACTGGTGAAGCAATGTAGAGGCTAACTGAGTGTAAGAAACTGCAACCGGAGGTTAGCATTGCTTAGCTCTGTGCAAACCCACGCACACCTGCTCGCAACTGCTTTAATGTGCCTTAATCACTCCGTATCCAATGGCCTTGTTCTGCCCAGCAACAAAATAAATGGCCTCCCCAAGGCTCAAAACCAGGACCCTGCACACATAGCTATTGCGATTTACCACTAAGCCATGGCATATATACAGACATCAGATCTTATCACAAGCATATCATCCAGCGCAGTCATTCAACAGTATAGGAAATGTATTCCATCATGTAGATATATGTGTGTGTGTTTATGTCCAGATATACATACATACATATATATATAGATATATCAAGAACATCCCATGTGACAAAAAAGCATTACAAAGGAATGAAAAGGGAAACACCAGCAACACCTGTATTATGTAGTGGTGTTATCCTATGTAATATCAAAACTTCCTCAGACAGACGTGTCATTAATACATGCAAACATTTGTTCACTGGCCAAATACATCACTATGTGCATTTTATTTACATTAACAGAACAGTTCATGTCCAATCATTATGTGAGAACAGTACTCTTCCAAGGTACTGTGTGCGACATCAACATCATGCAAAAGGTAAATGGGGTAACCATAGAGGGGCCGGTAGTGTTGTGTGTACAATGGGGTCGTCTGCATCACGTGTACCTGGAACCTTTAGGAGTCATGTGCATACCAGGATCGTATGCCTGAGAGACAGGGATGAGGACAAATGGAATATGTTGTGATGCATATTAAAAGGGTTACATGTGTCCAGTGGACACGTGTGAAATGGACAGCTATGTATGGGGCAAATGTTGTTCTAGGAACTGATTGGCCTTTTGTTTCCGTAAGGTGAGAGTGGGATGTGAGGGAGGGAGAGTAGGTATGCTCGTGGAGGATAGGTTGGGTAGGATGACAGACAAGACAGCATACAGGGTCGGTATATGACACATGTGTGGGGATACACCTTGGACAGGGAGGGGTGTTCGGCAGTCACAAGCCCATGAGCACCCAGATGGAAACAGTGGGGTGGAGGTCCACAGCCATGGGCAGCCACCACTGCACCAAAACAGCAGCAAAGGTGGCAGGGCTGGGGGCTGTCTAGGAGGGGCAGGCTCACCCTGTAAATGTGACACTCTGCCCTCAAGCTGACATATCTGGCCTCAAAACCCCTTATTAAGACCCCTATGCATCACGTCTGGGACTGTACAACAGTGGACATGCTCCTGTCTGAACCTGTTCCCAGGGGGGACAAGCCCCATCCTCAGTGGTGGTTCCACCAGAAGGTGGTGCAGAGCCAACAGAGGGGGAGGTCCAAGGCTGGGCCCCAGATGTGCTGGTGCCCAGTGCCATGGCCAGCTGAAGTGGGACAGGAGGTTCTGCCGGGACCTCCAAACCGATAAAGCCTATGGTGTTGCAGTTTAAACACAGATATGGCTTAGTAATAGTCAACAGCATTCAGGATTACTTATAAAAGCATGCATAGATATGACCATCAACCCAACACAACAGATGTTATACATATGCAGAAGAAGCACAACACATGCATATATACTGCATGACATCTGTACAAAGTGTAGAAGACTTGTGACTGCAGCTATGAATAGTGGCCCTTTATTGGCATGTCACTGAGAACCCCAGACAGTGTCTGTCATACCACTGTTTCATGTGAAATTTGTCCAATCAGGGATGTGATGGCAGTAACTCATCACTATCACCATGTACTGACTGCAATCCTCACACTATTCTCCTGCAGTTCACAGATGTATGTTCAGTGAGTAACACAGGAAACAAATGGTTCCACACACTGACCAGTCCACAGATGGCCCTACAGATGGGGGTCCCTCACAAACAAAGCACTGTCTTGTCAGTTTTAAAACATGCAGAATAGCCATTACCACATATAACGTCTTAAACTGGCAGTAGTCTCAATGAAGCATAGCTATATATACATGCTGTAGTCATGTCTGGCACATCACCCTCCTGTCTTTAGGCTATTTCCTACTGTGTATATTGTTTGAGGAACATCTTAGATATCATCTGTGATGCTGTTTACCAAACACCAGATCCAGGTACCACTCACAGTGACTGTCATGGGCAAACACCAACATGATGTTCCTAGATATTATACTGTGTTTCCATGCGATTGGCTATGCGAACATCATCACAGCTGTTCCACATGCAATCAGCTAGAGGAAGACTGCAATAGGTGCAGAGGCCTTCACCTGATCATGACCATCACTTACAAAACACAAGCTGCTGTTGAGCAGATGTACAACTCCACATCCACCAGAGAGTGTGTGGGAGCGACAGACAGAGGCAAAGTACATCAGAGAAGGGCTTGGAGACTAAAACCTAAGCATCTCCTGTCACACACCTATCAGTACAGGGGTTCAAACCCCTGACAGACTTGTCATTAGTATTACAAGTGAATGCAGTTACTCCATGTGCCACAAAGCTGACATGTTGGCGTGTTGTAAGAACATATATGTGTGCTGGTGAGCGACATCTGCAACAGAGATATAGTGGACATACATTAGCTGTATGGCACATGGCTGTCCACATGAACGCATGTCATTGTCAACACAACCACACTCTCTAATGGACTCGCATTGACACACTTTGCCAGGCCCACAAATACACTTCCTAACTACTTAGTTTGCCACACTGCAGTAATGCACAGTTACTACATGCACCACAGTTGATATCTGGAGGTTCTATGGGCTAGGGGATGTGAATGTATCTGACATCAGTCGGTATACCAATGGGAGTTATACTGGGTATGACTGTGGTTGGGAGCATCATACCCCCACACATAGACACAAGGTGCCAGTACTGACATGCATGTGTGCATTGCTTCATGGGTGTGTAGTGGTTGGCTGTGTAAGATGGCTGCACAAGGCTGGGTGAGGGATAATCCTTGGCATCACACCACCTGACAATGGTGTACAGTGTGGTATAGGGGTGTATTGTCTGCAATGTCCCACACAGGTGGGTATTGTATGAACAGTCCTGACATCCTTGTTATCATTGTGTACGGCCATAGCTTTGCAATGCATGCCATATCTGTGTTTGATAGTCCTTAACATGGACATTGCCTGGGGTGTGCATGTCCCACAATACTGTACAGTGACATGTACAAGTGTACCTGGTTTGGCTGGCACATGTGTATACAGACTGTTATTCTCAAATATGCCAATACTGGCCTGGTGTGGCAGGACCTGCTTATAGACAGCAGGTTGACCCTGCACCTGCATTGATAGCATGATACAGGTATTCCCCTGGTGTCAGTGGCATCACTCCATACAGGGCACACGTGTAAGGCATTGTATGGCCTCTGTGGATCACATTTGATGGCATCACATATGTTGCAGGCATCCAGTGGGGAACATAGTGAAGGCACATTGTCTGCAATTATGTGCCTATTGTACTGCTGTACAGGGTGCCATGCCCTCTGCAGCCCACTGCAATCACACCATGCCTACTATCTGTCATCAATGTGTAGGGTACTAGCAACATAGCGGGATATTCTAGGCAAGTGTGTTTGTGTATGACACATGGGTTCAGAACATATTCTGGGTAATGTAGGGTTGCATACTTTGTTTACCAGGCCTTTTGCCAGATGTAGGGGTATGGCTTGCCAACATAGTTCCTTAGATGACTGACATCTGTACTCCTTGTGAGGTGAACATTGTGACATATAATACAGACACTATATAGGAAAACTACAAAATCCACTCCAAATATGTCCAATGATTAGACACTCACAGCCACCTCCACACAAGCTCTGACTGTCAAACACACACACCTGCCATGTCTTGGAATAAAATCCCTACCTAACTAGTGTATCACACTACAGCATTAAGCAGTTACAGCATGTGCTATGGAGATTACTGGGTTACAGCAATCCTGGAGGTGTATTACTAGGTGGGTGACAACAGCAGGATTGCCAAAGGTAGTTATGTGAATTGTAAAGAATGTGCATACTCTAAAAAGCATTGTTCCTTTCTCAGGCAGACAGAGACACTCACACACAGTTGGTCTGTCAAGGAATAGAACCCCTACCTAACTAGTTTATCACACTATAGCATTATGTAGTTACAGCACGCGTTATGGAGATTATTGGGTTACAGATGTCCCAGAGGTGTATTTCTAGGTGGGTGACATCAGTAGGATTGCCAAAGATGGTTATGTGAATTCTAAAGAGTGTGCATACTCTAAAAGACATTGTTACTTTGTCAGGCAGAAAGTCAGACACACACAGTTGGACTCGCTTGGAATAGAAGCCCTACTTAACTAGTTTATCACACTACAGCAATACGCAGTTACAGCATGCGCTACAGAGAATACTGAGTTACAGAAGTCCCAGAGGTGTATTTCTAGGTAGGTGACATCAGCAGGATTGCCAAAGGTGGTTATGTGAATTGTAAAGAGTGTGCATACTCTAAAAGAGATTGTTACTTTCTTACACAGATAGACAGACACACACTTGGCCTCACTTGGAATAGAACCCCTACCTATCTAGTTTATCATGCTATAGCAAAATTCAGTTACAGCATACGCTACGGAGAATACAGAGTTACATCAGTCCCAGAGGTGTATTTCTAGGTGGGTGACATCACCAGGATTGCCAAAGGTGGGTATGTGAATTGTAAAGAGTGTGCATACTCTAAAAGGCATTGTTACTGTCACAGGCAGGCAGTCACACACTTGACATGTCTGGGATTAGAACACCTACCAAACTAGTCTAACACACTACAGCATTACGCAGTTACAGCATGCGGCATAGAGATTACTGGGTTACAGTAGTCCCAGAGGTGTAGTCGTAGGTGGGTGACATCATCAGGACTGCAAAAGAAGGGCATTTCAAGTGTACTGCGAGTTGTACATATCTGTTACCTGTGTGTACCCGCTGTGTACTGTCACAAAAGCACATTTATGCCTGCTTACAACTGTTTTATGCAGTCCTAATTGACAGTATCAGCAATGCTTGCAGGTTTTGAACCCTGAACCATGCACATTGAGGTCACTGGACATACCACTAAGCCATTTGGGTTGAATACATGTTGCATGGAGTCTATAATGCACATCTTACTACAGGTATATATATATATATATATATATATATATATATATATATATATATATATATATATATATATATATATATACATATATAAATATATATATATATATATATATATATATATATATATATATATATATATATATATATATATATGTGTGTGTGCATATACACAGACACAGCTATAGTCATACACTTAGTAGCACAGGGCCATAGTGTGCATGCTCATACACTTACATGTACAGAACATGTTGTAATTGATTCCTATTGTAAACACACAGATTTACAACTATGTACATCTTACCTGTCAGTATAGATGCACATCATACTGGTTTACTACCTGATACCTGTATGTGGCCCGTAAATTATATATCTGTGTCTGTGCTGTGTAATACACATGCAAACATGTACATGAAGTACTGACATATATATGTTAAGTATACACATTCATGCATGTGTGGATGTGACAGACAAAAGATTACCTGGGACACACAGGTGGATGCTACCTACAGCATGTGTCACACACCTTGCTGCCCTGAAAGGCATACATTGTTAGCAGGTTTGGACAGTGGCATTACATGTGGAACCATGGCATGTGCAAGCAGAATTTGTGAGCCACATTGTGTAATGGTACTGAGGTGCAGGTGCCAAGATGACCTCCCCCGTCTCTGTTAGTAGTTATCATTATTAGCAGGACTGCTACCCTAAGTATATCTCACATTGGTCATATACACTATTTCTGCTGCTGTCCATCACCTTATATGAGGCATTTGCTACCAAGCACATTACTGCCACTCACAGTGATGTCATGGTACGAGTGGCAACTGCTAGACCAAAACAATGAGTCAATGTCCTGCTGTTATTATGAGGTTGTCCATTGTCTGTCATTCCGGGCTGTCATGACTGAATGAAAAGCCTTCAACACAGAGCACATGCATCCATGTTTCACATATGTGTGGATAATACCTAGGTTGCATTTACCCATATAGCCACATTCCAAGGCAAATGTCCTACACCCAGAAGTAACACCCTGACACCTACAAGACAATTGCATTGGATGCTTACGCTAACCAGTGCTAGATTTGTGGTTTTAGTAATCCATTTGCACAATGTAGAACCTACAATGGGGAATACTGACATCTGTGCAGTGAGGAACACCTGGCTGAAGGCTCTGTAGTGCACAATTGCACTACCACCATATAACTCAGATCCAGACATGTGGGCCATAACAGTGGTATGGACCATTCCAGGTGGTGGTGTACACATATTCATAAAGGCTACTCACATGCAAAGACCACTTTTCTGACATAACGCATCACAGATGAGTCAGGTACAGGTGACAGTGGCAAATGCTGCATTCTAGGTTGTATCCTCATATAAATCCACCACCTTGTCCCCAGACTACCAACACACATCCATATGTGGTATGACATAGTATGGTAGACCACCAAATAACCCTCGATTGGTGGACTTTAAGTAGGCCTACATCAACTGTGCAAAGTACCCATGTACAGACACAGCTGCATAATGTGTTATGCAATGCAATAATACCACTGTTTGTAACCAGCTCAGTTGTACACATACCAGGGTCCCTCAGATGTTGTCAGCATTAACATGGTAGACTGTTGCTGTAGACCAGTAAACAACACCCTCATGGTTGGATATGACCTAATTGTACCTGTCCTGGATATGCACATCCCACACTCATACAACATAACTTACATTACCATAGCTTTCATTATCCTTTCTACATACAGGTGGCCACAGTCATTACACACATGCACATGGCAGATAACATGCTAACAGTACATAAGGTTTGATATCTATGTTAACAGAGGTAATATTCCCTCTCTAATGGTCACCCATGACACCTGTCATATCATACAACACCCCATGTGGCATGTATGTCTTTAGACATGTCCACCTAATTGCAAAGCCTACAAACATACCCAAATAACAGGATCATAGGACCTACGCAAGGCCTGTATTGACAGACTCAGGGAAATCCAGCTCTGCCCTGTATGTTCCTGAGTAGTCACAGGTGATATGTTCATGACATGTACAGCCATGGGTGGCCACAGCTCCTACATATACCCCATGTCAACAATTGCAAGCCATGCATGCTGTGTGCTGTCTAGACATTAGTCTTAGTACCACAATAGCCAGTACATGCTGGGGTGAGATGTTTACAAGCCACAGACCTCGCACATGCTTATAGATAGATTAATAGGTTAATAGATTAGTACTAGGCTAACTGCTCTTGTGAGCCATTTTAAGCCTAGCCAATTATCCCTTGTGAGAATCAAACCCTGCACCTTGTGTTTGTAAGGCAAACACCTTAAACATTAGGCCACCCTCTTGAATGAGTGTACTGCCTAGCTCTAACAGAGCACATTGCTGGCACTTTTCCAGTAAACATGAGGTGTGTGTGGCAAATATGATGTGCTCACTGTTGACAATTACAGTGCCCTGGCTTCACCATGGCACTGCAAGTAACAGTTTGTAGGAGCATGACATGGAATAATGCTGTGTGTGTCTCACTGATATGTGCTGTTGTCATATATGTACACTTGGCTACTCGGTGAAGGTGGTGGTGCCCTACCAGTACATGAATACAACATCCATTATGGTGTAATGCTTGGCTATATTTCACACATGTCGTGGGGAAGGTGTGGAATGTATCCTCTTGACCTGCTAGTGCACTTACTGATGTAGACCACATCTGTGTACATGTATTGATGTTTGTGTAGATTCCATGTGTGTGCAGTGTCTGATATCTGAAGGTGACTGTTGTATTTGTACATCATGCTGTTGCAATACAGCCTCAACATTGCCAACTGTATATGGTGATATGCTATAAGTACAGTAAGCCATACATAATGTATGGACAGATGTTTGTACATGACTACTAAATGGTGGGGCTTCTTTGCAGATGAATGATTACTGAGGACAGCTCACTGGTGTGTTACAACCAGTCCTACAATAACCTGTGTAACTGCTAAGGTCAGGTTGTGTTAACTGAAGTGGAAGACAGACAATGTAGAATGCTGTAAGGGTGACACTGAAGGCAAACCTCATGACACCTGTAACAGTAATACCTCCCCTGTGCATATATTGTGCATATATCAGCACAGTTGACAAAGGAAAGAGTCAGTAAGCTTTGTACCAGATGCAATAGTTTTGTACTTCTGTAATACCTATCATGAGATAGGCAGGTGTTTGATTCACAGTACTGGCATGTGTGGGTGTGTGTGTGTCCATATGTGTCACGTATGGTTGGGAATACATCCCACATGTTATCACTCTCCTGAATACTGTTGTTGACACCAGTACAGAGTGAGGTGTAGAAAGAAAGGCATAGGCAAGTGGTTGAACCTCACACATCTAAAGTGTCTGTATGTGTGTGACATAGGTGTATATCTTTGTGAATGCCACAGTGTGTGTGTGTGTGTGTGTGTGTGTGTGTGTGTGTGTGTGTGTGTGTGTGTGTGTGTGTGTGTGTATATATGACTGTCCATGTGTATGGCTGTCCGGTCCCTGGAGACAGGCTGTATTTTACCATAGTGAAATGTTAATGCCTCCTCCCCCCATCCACTCAATGCAATCTAGGATCCCTGTTGATATCATCAATCGTAGGCGGGCATTCTAACTGCCTGTTAACATGTACACCCTGGGGTGTGACCTGTTGTTACATAGCCTACTGATGGACCTCCCTCCCCACATACACTCACTGCACTGTAGTATCCCTGTCAATGTCATCGATCTTAGGCCATTCTGACTACCTGTACATGTGTAATCTCTGTGGTGCATCTTGTAATTGTGTAGTACTATAATGATGATATGCACATAGGCAGGGGTTCTCATCCAAACACTGGCAATTGTGTGTGTGTGTGTGTGTGTGTGTGTGTGTGTGTGTGTGTGTGTGTGTGTGTGTGTGTGTGTGTGTGTGTGTGTGTGCGTGTGAATCCCTGAGTGTGTGGATGTGTCTGTGTTTGCATGCTGTCATGGCAGTGTGTATTACTACTTCCCAATGAGAAACCACTATTTCCACTGCCCTTTTCCCTAGTCATCCGGCATATCACTCTTTTACCTCCTCCCTGTTCCAGGCAACTATACCTGTGATGTTACCCACTATGGATGTGATGACTCTGAACACAGTAGCTTACTACACACTATCATGCTCTTGGATCATAGAACAGTAAACATGATTGAAAAGAATATAACTGCGATGTGGAAGCTACAAAGTACATGCAGGTATTGTCCTAATGACCTGTGGGTAGTCAACATGTACATATGGGACACTAACTGCAAACACCAACATCCCCTGGTACATACACCTGAAAGAGGAAGGCAGAACGTCAAGATCAACATGCTGTTAGTGTTGTTACACATAATACATACTGTCAAATGTACAAAATGCATTCTAAAACTGTAATACATGGTATGTCTGCTGCCTGTCAGCACTACTCAACAATATTAATCTACAACTGTCTACCTAGTATGTTCACCCTGTGCATCAGACCATATGAGCATGTCCCTGCACTGATGATGTGGATGACAGGGATGCTGCACAGGCATCATTATATGCACAAGGTGATAAGGTTTGCCAGAGGCCTAGTCTGCACCATTGGATGACATCATGTGTGTGTGTGTGTGTGTGTGTGTGTGTGTGTGTGTGTGTGTGTGTGTGTGTGTGTGTGTGTGTGTGTGTGTGTGTTAGGGCCTGTGATATCATTAGGCATGTGTGGCTGTTATGAGTGTGTGTGTTGAGGTGCCCTACATTTGTTTCCGGTGTGTGTGTATGCGCACAGGTCTGGCATGTGGCTGGCCTACACTGGGGTATTATTGACAGCTGCAGGCTGTACAAGGCAGATTTCACAGTTCATGGTGTCCGGCCACGGCCATGTGACCTGTGCCTGCCAGGGGTTGCATGGGACTACCAGGCAGACGTCCAGATTGGATACTGTCTGATAACACATGTGCACTGGAATCGTGTCCCTGTTGGGACCATCCAGGACCACGTGTATGCAGCCTGCTTTTTCCTGGTGTGGACTGCACAGCACCAGCTGCACTGCTGCTGCTACTGCCAGTATGGGAGTGGGCATGTGCAGTAGCATATTCACGTAGACTTTCAACAGGTGATGTAGCTGACCTACATCCACGTGCCCGACACCACACTCCCACCAGATGTTCCAGCACAGACATTCCACACTCGAGGATTGACATACCACTGTCAAGGACTCCCACCATGTCACCCAGTTGTGTATCCAAAACATCTGCAAGATGATGGTGAGCATTTGCAAGTGCCTGGATGCTGTCAGTTAATGAACGGACAGCAGCCCTCTGAAGCCTCAGACCTTCTCTGTTGTTCCATTCATCACGTACCTGTGCCTCCATTATAGCCTGAAACATGCATCTGCTGACTCCAGCTGATGTACTTTGTCTCACAGGGGCATGTCGTCCAGTGGTCCTCCTACGAGTAGTGCTGGGCACATGCCTGTGTGGGACATCACCATTCAGTTGACTGGGATCATGGTGTGCAAGCACACCTTCCATAGTCTCCACACTTCCCTTCTCCATGCTACCACCTGCCAACTGTCCTTCCTCTATGGCCAGTGGTGATGGGGTATATGTAGGCAAGGGAACTGTGGGCGAGGATGAGGGGGAGACAGGTGGCATGGCAACCAGTGGCACAGATTCAGCCCCTGACAACCCTGCTTGTGCCTCAGTCATACTATCATTATCACTGCTAGAGTCTGTGGGGACACTAACATCAGGTGAACCGCAGGAGGTTAACGCACCTACATCAACACTTGTGAGGGGAAGACAAAAACTGTACATTACAAGTTATACCAGACACACACACAGGCAGATAGACAGACAGACAGACACACACACACACACACACACACACACACACACACACACACACAGACACACACACACACACACACCGACAGACACACACAGACAGACCGACTGACACACAGACAGACACATACACACAAATAGACACACACACAGACAGACAGGCACACACAGACAGACAGATATACACACACAGAGTCAGACACAAACAGACAGACAAACACACAGACAGGCAGACAGACATGGACACACATGGACACACACACAGACACAAACAGACACACAGACACACATGCTACATGCAAGTGATATGGCAGATGGCATTCAGCTTAGACAATTATAGTTTCAGCTTAGACAATTATAGTGGTAGTTATCATACATCCCTGAGTTGCACACAACAGCATACATGTGTTAAAGCAGACAACATACACCTTACACAGTTATAGTGGTGGTTAGCAGAAATACCTATATTGCACCATTTGTATTAGTCGCCTATGCCCCATACCTGCAACACAATGCATGCACTTTGCACTGTTGCACCACACTGCTATGGTGTGTGCAACATACACCACATGTTAACAGACCATCGCTGACATTTGTATATCTGCCACTGATGCTATGTGTTGGCCACTGACCAAATGTGTGAAGACATGAGCAGTAGGATATGTTGACTGCATACTATGTTTGCCTGAGCCCTAGCTTGCATATCTCCCCCAAAGCAGTGCATGTCTGTTCAACATTATTCCACCTACCCCTGAGCTGAGTCTAGACATTATGCATGTGGCTGTCCACACGTTTGACCTGGCTGTCTCTACTTTGCAATGGTGCCACAGACCAGCACAGGATTACAGTACACCAGCCTGCTGTGTGGCATATGACCTTGCCAATCACATGTAGTATGACATGTCTTCTGCTGATGTGTTGAATTGCATGCATACATGTGTAACACAATGGTGTCCTTTCCAATCTACAGTATGGTAATGGTGTCTCAATGCAGGGACGTGTTATACTAACATGGGCCTTCAGCTGATGCAATGTTGTCTGTCCACCCTACAAATATGCAGGGACATACTGCACATTGAGCTGATGTGCATAGCCATTGCAGGGCATCATGTGGCTTCACAATTGCTATACAGTGTGAGCTACTGACACAGTTCATAGCCATGACTATGTTCACATACAATACATATCTAATGTGGAATGTGACCCATGTCACTGAGGTGCATACACACTAAATCCTAATGTGGAATGTGTGACACACGTCACAGAAGGGTGTATGGATGACACCCCTGCACATCTGCAACCATATTACTGATGCCTGGCAACTATGCCCACACATGGCTAACTTAGCAGTACTCGATGTCCCACATGCCATCTGTGCATCTCACACATGCAAGGAACAGGCATGACAGTGATGTCTGACACCAGCAAGGTGAATGTACTGTATCTGTGGCCTGATGTGTTTGTATGTGTATGTTGTGCAACACATGTATGTATTTGGATACTGTATAAGTGAATGCTTTCATGTCGTGACACACTCAAGATGTTCAAGATGTTATATGGTGGTTTCATGTTATGCCTACACAAGCTGTGCACAGGCCTGTATGATGTTTAGTGATTTACATCTGCAATATCACCATTACACAAAGGCCATAGTTGTATTGTGTCGAGCCAATGTACAATAGGGTGTACACACATGTACATCACTTCTACTGTGTGTGTTGCTTCCTGTCTCTGGCCATACTCCATAGCCATGTATACACAAGTTCTGTCCAATGGTTATGATGGTCATCTTATTTCACATGTCAGTGTTATCCCATATGACATACACCCATAGAAGTCATATGCTCCACTGAGAACAGGGTTATGCAGACAAAAGGTGGTATGTATGGGATGTGAGAAATGTTTTGCAGGATAGTTGAGCAATTTTGCAGTCAGCCCACTACATGTCATGGACATGTCAGATAGCACATGACATTGTGTGACATTCATAGCAAGGGTATAATCCACAAGGGTGTAGCCTGTGGGCTGGTCATACTCCAGCTCCAACACATTTAGAGTGTGTGCACACATATGCTCTCTGTACAGTACTGTTTGTATTATCAACATGTGTAATGCTGATATGTAGTACCTGTCCCTACAGTGGAACACACCACCACCATTGTATTCACTGTTGTCCATACATCTGGCAATGACAGTTTGGAAGGTTTAGTGTAGGTGTTTCATATAGTCTTCAATTGTTTCACAAGGGTAAACACTGTGATGCACTGCAGGTCTGACCATTGTCCACACCATACATTATGTGCATGTGTGTTATGGCAGATAGCATGCAATTAATATGTTCTGTGCATTATCAAGCCTGGTAAATAATAACAATCACACCTGACACAGGCTGCTGTCACTGCAAAATGCCAGAGGTACCTAAACAGGAGTGTCACAGCAGTAAGATCATTATCCACACCTGTGTGATAGCTACAGGTTGCAATACCCATGTTAGCACATAAGCCAGTGCAATACACTATACTATGGAGTATGCACATCTGTGCATACATAGAGTAGCAGACTATAGTATGTGGCATGTGTGCATACATGCCTTGCATATGATGTTACATTACATATTGTACAGTAACACATGTAACTATGTGAAATATAGTTGTGTTATATGTGCAGTAGTGAATTACCAGGCAATTCCAGGCTCAGTGGCTGAGAGACACCCACCTCCACAATACCAGCTAAAGCTTGTGGATGGAGGTCTGCAGGTGTCACCAGGTTGGCCAGTAGCTCCTCGGTTTGTGTGAATGGGGGCTGGGTGAGTGGCCACCCACCTGTTTCACCTTGTTCCCTGCGGATTGCATTAGCACGCTGTTTCACCCATCTTATGAGGTCAGTGCAGTGTCGGCACACCTGCTGATAGGTGTGACTGTGACCTCCAACATCATTTACCCTCCTGCAGAGTTCCTCCCACAGGGCATCCCGCTGCTGTTCATCCTGTGGCACATGGCTAAAGAGTGTTGTATGGTTGTTGAGGAGGTATGGGACGAGGACCTCATCCGCCAAGTGTCTGTATGCCAGCAGTCTGCTACGTGGCAAACCTGGAAGACATAATGATGGAGACAGGTCACAGTAACTCACAGAGAAGTACAGCAGTACAGCTGAACATACATGTGTATCACATTTATTAAGATTACAAATGTGTCTTTGCAAATCTATATGACACTTACACAACACCACTGACATGTATAAGTCACACACATTTGACACTTACTGGTGATGTGATCTTATCACCATATATGTGTGTGTCATGTGATGACATTGCTCATACACCATGTGGATGTTGTCTTGACTTGGGCATGTCTGTTTGCCTGTACTAGTGTCTTTACTTATCAGCACATGCCTGGATGTTTTCACATTAATGCAATCGACCTTAATGCTGAGTATATGTCACATATACAGTCATACATAGCCGTTAGGGACATGACCTGTGACCCTGCAGACTTGCAAGCATGTATGTGTTTTGCCATATACATCTACATGACACTGTACAGCTGTATAGCATCCTGCCATGTATTGCCTGTGTTGCACATGTGTAACACATGGGCCAGTAGCTAGCCTGATGGTATTTGCAGGGTTGTATATCAACTATAGCATGTATGGTCATAGTCATCTTATAGGCTAAATGCCCTGCCATTTATGAGCCTAGGCTGACAGGTTACCTAGCTGTAGGCAACAGACAGGTAAGTTTCAGTGCCCAGTCCAAGCAGTGCCAGAGAACTGATCCACAGGGTTACTGATATATTTGACATGCAGTCATCACACCATGTCACAGAGAGGGGCAATGTGCAGCTTCACTGGACAGGGATGCATGGTATGGCAAGAGTATGTTAAGTGTATGGGACAGAGATCTGTCAGGCATGTTGTGATCCTTGTAATAGAAAGGTGGATGTCCATGAAGTATGTGTTTATTAGAGACCAGGATGTTTTAAGTGTAGCATGTCCAACACCTCTGGGTTGGACATGGCTTTATTCAGGGTAGTCTGCATGCTACATGGTGCAACTAGGGATTGGGAAGGACAGTTTAGGCTTTACACATGGGCAATAATCCTTAAAGGAAATATGTGATCTATTATGGGTTACATGGGTGTTGAGTATGGCTGAGCAATTATTTCTATATTCCTGGATGGCAACCTGTCATGATTAGGGGTGCCACATAAGACTACCTGTCTGGTGTGGTGAAGTAACTATCAAAGGAAAGAGTACTGTCCAGCTGCATCCCATACACACAGTTGCCATTATGTTGCCCGCTGCCTAGGTGGTAGTTCATGAGTACAGGGTTTGTAACAGAGGGGATGACAATGCAATACTTAGCTGTCAGATTGTGGCCATACGTCATGCACCACACATCTGACACACTAAGGCCCTTCTGTATCTTGAACGCAGCACACATTGAGTCGACTATTGCTCCTAGTTCATAGTCATTTGCAAACATCAATAGGCAGATGCCTTCTATGTTAGTCTGTGTGGTATAGATAACAAAGAGGGGGGTACCAGGAATGAACCCTGTATTACTGTAGCTGGCACTGGTTTGATGTGTGTGTATTAGTCAGACACATTCTGTAGTGTTGGTTCTGCCAGCAGTCCAGTTGCCAACCACTCCTGTGACATAGGAATATACACCTAGTTTATTGACTGCAGCTGGAACACAGTATGGGTGACACTGCCCAACGACCTGGCAAGGTCATGATATGCAGTGTGAATCAAACCTACTGTCATCTACATATGTACCGAGTACATCAAATACATTGATCATGGTTCATGGCCTTATGGACCAGACTCAGCAGGGTAATTGTGCACTATTTCCCATTATCAATGGTGTCTCCCTCTTTGTGGGGTGTGATAACTGTTGCTGTGCACCATTTGGTGTGTACACAGTCTCACATGGAGCTATGATTGAACATGATGTGTATGTGGATAGCTAAATGTTCTTACATTTGTGTAGGATACACCCTGGGATGTTGACAGGTCCCACGAAAGCTGTATGTATGGCTTTAGAGAGTGCAGCTTGTACCTGCATAGTTATTATTACAGGGGCTCTGTAGTGTACATGTATATATTACTAAGTGTACCTGTTGGGGTGTGGGAGTGGGTTTAGGTTCTCAGAGACCTGATATGGATGAACGGGTGCTATTTCTGTAGGTGCAGTACTTCCCATGCCATAGTGCTGTGCAGCATGGCAGGTCTTGTCGTTGCCATTACGATTAATGACAGCTATAGAATTTTCTGTGCTTGGCCTCATAATATGTGGCTGATTAGTTTCACAGTAGCTTTGTGTGGTTTTATATGGTGTATCTGTATCTTACTGAGGCTGACCAGGAATCACCTACACTCATGTGTGTTCACTCTTGCAACAGTTACTACCTAATGTGGTACAGTTTAAAGCATGGTACCGCCAGTTTGCCTTCATGTTTGTGTTGGGATGAATCCTGGTTCTCTTTCAATGGCACAATCACTGCACATATGTGACTGCTTAAGGTTGATTTGTGTAGGATTCAGCATTTGCACATGCATTGTCCATCTGCATAGGTGTCGTGACAGTCACCACTCTGCTCTTAGGAAACATAACATTTGCATTGGAGACTAAATATGCGTAGCATACTGTTAGCCCTGTTTGTGTGACTACTGTGATCCAGGTCAGTGGGGTCGATGGAATCCAACATGCATTGAGCACAGGTGTTGGTACATGAGGAGTCTTCCCAGTTCATAATGGAATAGGAGAGAGTAGCCATTATTATGGTTCTGTCTCAGACCTAATCTTCCCCATTACAACACATTCTGACAGTTGGGAAATCTGCGGCCTGGTGGGTGATCTGTCTCAAGGTGCAATTTGAATTCCACTTTGGCACAAAGGTAGTTGCTCAGCATAATGCATCTGAATTTATGCAAGAGCAACTAGCATGGGGTGTACATATCCTTCAGGAATATGGACACACCTGAGGCCCGTGTGTTCCAATAAAGGATAATGGGCAAAAGATGAGATATGTGTTATAACATGGTCATGCAGGTGTGCTCTCCGGAGCATTGAAACATGTCTCAGCCACTGCACAGATATGTTCTCCATGTTAGGGATTGCCATATGTATGTCCGTATAGTGTTTCTGGCATGTATCATTGTGTAGTGAGACCCGCAGTTTATTTCTTGGCTGTCCCTGTAACAGCAGTGGACCTTCACATGAACTGTGCATGATGAAGGCACTATAGGGGAAGCATGAGCCCTAGGCAGTATCCAGATTCTCAGGGTTAAAAGGTGCAGGCCCTGTCTGGCAAAACATCATGGTCTGTCAACCATGTTATCCCAAGCAGACAGATACTGGATACCTTTTGACTTACACCACTACACTAGACAATTGTGGAATACAATCCTTTTGTCCCTATACTGCAGTATCATTCTGGCCAATGGCAGAATGCTACCCAGGCCTTGGGACATACCTGCATGGGGTACAAGACCTGACAGTTCCTACATGTGTTTCCATGCAGTCCAGACTACTGCATCACAGGTCCTGCACAACAACATGGATTATGCCAGAGCCATGTGTATAGTTCAAAAGGTGGTCTGAGTGTATGGGTATGTGGCTAATCATGGCAGACAGGCAGATGACAGTATGTATGCCCTCGTATAGGTTGGTGTGTAACATAGTGCTAGAGTTTGCATTCACAAATGAGTACTGCTGGGCATGTTTATATTCATGTGTTCTGAGGTGTGGCACAATTATGCAAACTATGTCATACAGTTTGTGTATTTTTGTGTCTGTCTCTTCCTGCTTGGGGGGTCACTTGTTTGGCCAGATACTTAGAAGCGTCTGTGAATGTGTGTGATTTCTGGTAGTGTGTGTGGGTGTCCTTACTGTGTTCTGGTAAGGGTATATGTTGGTTGTGTTGATGAGCTGCATGTGTTAACTTACACCTCATGACTGTCCAGTCCAGTCATGGCTGTAGACTGTGCTGCCTTCCAGCTTACCCCTGTAGCTGTATCCCAAATGATGTGTGGGGTATGGTGTTAGGTAGGTTTGGCTGTGTAAATGGCATAGACATTATATTCCCCCAGGATGGCCACTTACACAAAGCTGACATTAGTAAACACCAGTAGCTGACTAGTGGACATGCCTGTATGAGCATTCAGTACTACAAGTACCAAGTACTGTATTTAGTTTACTTATTGCTTATGAAGATGTTTTAGACAGTGATGCTCACATGTAAATATTTGTGTTATGGATGTGACAACACTGGCTATTATGGAAATATTGTAGCTACCTTTAGCAGCAATCCTCCTCTGAGGAGCACATCACATCCTGTTAGTTGATTACAGATGATGCAAGTGTCTACAGGTCTGTTTCCTTTTCTGGGTATATACTCACATATCCACCAGGACCATGAGCTCTGTTGGCCACAGACACCCACTCCCAAACAGAGTCATGTATCAATAGACTCTGATGCCACTATCAACATCATCAGGATATAATCAACTAGTATGAGCCATCACCTATGATGCAGCTATTACACATGGGCAGCTCTTTCCTACATCTTACACTCCTACTGCAGATGTTACACAGGAGTTAAAGATGATATGCAACATGTTTCATTACCAGTGCTGTGCACTACCTTACATACAGTATGTGCAGGCCACTGTTAGGTTGACAATGAGAGGCAGGGCTACACAAACCTGGTAGTTCAACCAGTGTGTCTCTACTCTCAATATCCACTCTATGTAGGTTTGCACATAGCCATTTGGCCCAGCCCTGTAACAAGGGTCACTGCACATTTGCATAACATGTACACATGCACAGC
>NC_056726.1:1508688736-1508713736 GCF_019279795.1 Protopterus annectens
AAAGACCCCAAAAGTACCTCACCAAGAGGATCAAAGGGCTCAAACAGATGCCATATGTTGCCCGGTTAAAGAAACTCCAGCTCTACTCAGTGGCATACCGTCTGCTCAGTGGTGATCTGTGCCTGACGTATACAGCCATGTCCAACCCGTAATTAATGGACATGCTGCACCTCAGAAAATCCAAATCCCATCGAGCTACGCGCTCAAGAGACTTGAACCTCAGCACTGAAATAAATAGGACATGCTGGAGGGACAGATTCATAACCCAGAGGCTCCCTTCACTCTGGAATAAAATCCCAGTCCAGGTTAGGCAGAGTCCTTCATTGACTCTCTTCAAGAGGAATCCTGATGAGTGGATGGGAGATCGTAGGTTTACCCCGGGTATCACTTCTGTGTCTCTGTTAGACAGAGGCACAGTATACTAACCTCGAAAAAGAACATAGCAAAATTAATTTAAAATGGGTGGTGAAAGCCAAACACACTCTGGCTAGGCTTATAAATGCCCTAGGGCAGATAGCCTAGTATGAACCTATGAACCTATATATATGTGTATTTGTATATACATACATATATATATATATATATATATATATATATATATATATATATATATATATATATTATTGCATATGTTTATCTGTACCTCCATAGATGTGTAGATGTTTTTAACCTCTCTACATATATACATAGATATGTAGACCTGTATATATCGACATGTCTCTATGTATGTCTCTGTGTGTGTGTGTATATATATATATATATATATATATATATATATATATATATATGTATATATATATGAGCATACACCTTTAATTGGGTACATGGCGGGTTGTCCTATTTCAGCACTGTCCTCCCTTTTGTGTTTTAACCTGTTTGCATGCACAACTGGGGTAGGTACATTCCAGGTAGCTTAGTGTTAGGTTACTTTGAGGATGGAGTACATGGTTGCGGGTTCTATTCCTGGAAGGTGTTATTATTTTACCTCTCAGAGTAGGCACTGGTAGGGAAAGTGTGAATAACGCACATTTACATGGTTGTAAGCAGGTTTGCCTGTGGTCTGCATGACATTAAGCAAAGGTTAAACCTGTAAAGCGCTTCTCCGTTTACTGCGTTTCAACGCCGCTTACCATTGCGCAAACCTATAGAAACCCGCTTACAACTGCTTAAGAGTGCTTTAATCTACCTGCATCCAACAGCCTTTATTCTGGCCCTCAAAATAACCTAACAGCCCTTGCAGGTCTTGAACCCAGGGCCATGAACGCCACAGTCACTGGCTTTATCACTAAGGCATCTAAGATAGGTACAAATGTTATGGTGTTTAGAATATACATTGTACTACAGACATTCCTCACTACTGAAAACAAATGTGACAGTCAGTTGGTGTACATATGTCTGATACATGTTAATGTTCATATGTTTGTGAAATTAGGTGTTGCAATGTGACATGACAGGGTGTATTATGAATGAGAAAGGTTCTTGGTTTGTGTCCTTTTTATATTGTCCCCAAACTCCATGTATACACCTCCAGTTCACTTATTGGACATCCGACCCAGGCTCTCCTTGATGCATGATTGCATTACCCATCATTCCTCCCCACCCCAATCTTCACATACACAACAACCACCTATGGTGAATTATGTTAATATTTATTGTTATAATACCAGAGCTGCATATGTTTTATGTACACTCCAGTTCCATTGGAGTACTTCTGTATCTCGAACTGTGTTCATAGATGTTTATATATATGGCTATTGATGTAACTGTATAATATATATATATATATATATATATATATATATATATATATATATATATATATATATATATATATTTCATATTAATTTCTAACATTAATACATATGTAGACTGGAATGTGTTGGTTCACAAACTACAGTACATTACAATGTACTGTACATATGTACACAAAGTGACTGTCCCATTTGTGAGCATTACAGTGAAATGCATATGGTATAAGGTGTAGTCTCAAGATCATGAAACATGTATACACCTCGGATGGCTTAGTGGTAAGTCCCATGAATATAGTGTGCATGGTCCAGGGTTCAACACCTGCGATGCTTTACAAATGTTTTTTACTCCAGAATAAGGCTCATTTAAGTAGTTGTAAGCATGTTTAAAAGTGTTTGTGTGACATTATAGCAGCGGTTAAACACAGTTAAACAAACTTTGTAATGTATAACTTGTGTGCGCAAACACAGCCACATCCGCTAACTACTCAGGATATATACATGTCAGTGAAGTAACATCTTTCTATGTGCTGATATAACATTACATTCTCTGTTGACTGTACTCTCCAGCACACGTGGGTTTATATGGGTATTTCGAATGTTTATTATACAGATGATTGCTACCTATATATGCAAGCTGTGGTTAACGTATACTTTTGAACATGATAAACATCCCTGCCTTTATTGGGATTGGAATCTTGAATGCACAGACACTATGCGGATGCTGTAACCATTACACTGTCGACATTAATGTTGCTTCCGCTTATTTCCTATTTAGATGATTTCTACGTGTAAGTTAGGCTAACAAAGGGCGGAGGCCCTCAAACTCATTGAGCTTCACGTACTCTTGAAATAATAACATATACCAAATTTACTGTGAGACAAAAGCTGGAACCTTCCTGTGTCCTGACAGAGTGCTCTTCAAACTATCTGGAGATATACAGAGCTGAATATATTTTTATGGCACTTCAGAGTTGTGTACTGGTAATTGTTGTTTGACTAATTTTATATCATTGCTGGCTGACTTCAGAGTTGTGCACTGTTATTTTTGCTTCACTGTATAGTTTT
The DNA here is from genome assembly GCF_019279795.1 of Protopterus annectens. Classification (NCBI taxonomy): domain Eukaryota; kingdom Metazoa; phylum Chordata; order Ceratodontiformes; family Protopteridae; genus Protopterus; species Protopterus annectens. The sequence continues at coordinate 1,508,691,553 of NC_056726.1, forward strand.
TCAGATCTCTGCTGAAGGTGTTGGTTTTCCCATACCCATCCTCCCTATTCCTGTCTTGTTGTTTAAATTTGGAGGCTTTTGCAGTTGCTCATCCCCACTGTAGATTTGATCTGGGACACTCACCACAGTCCCATCTCTTTACCTCATTCTACCTAATAGACTCCTTCTGCACTTGTTTTTAGTCATTTTTAATTTAATTGCATTTTTTAAACTGTTTGGTCTAACATTGCTACATACTCAAGTGTGCTAGCTTGCACTGCATTTGAATTGTTTTTACTGCTGTTTTAGCTACTTTTCTGTGTGTATATATATATATATATATATATATATATATATATATATATATATATACCTTTCCTGTAACTAGTGTAGTCCAGATTCAGATTTGCTGTATCCAGGACTGTATGTAAGCTTCTGAGTCCCCACCCCCTACAGCTTTCTGTGTTTGAGGGAAGCCGTCTAGCTTATCAGTGGGAGTGGTAAGCACTAGTTAACCTATCTACCACATAAGGAGTGGTTCTGGCCCAGAAATTGTAGTTATTGGCCGTTTGGGCAGTTTTTCCATCTCTCTCAACTTTCTGATTTAAAAGCCCACATTTGCACTTGTTTCCCCCCTTTCCTGTAACTAGTCTAGTCCAGATACAGATTCTTAGTTTTAGCACTTGAATTTGCTTATTCATGATCAGCACTTGTTCAGAACCTGTAGGCACTAAATAACCTACTAATTACTACAGCACTCAACCTTCCTCATTACCTAGAGGAAAACAGTTTTGGTACTTACTTTCCTCACTTACTTAGAGAATAAAGGCTCTTGTACTCACTTTCCTCACTTATCTAGAGGAAAATAGTTTTTTATTCAGGCATGTCCAAGGGTCAGCTCCCAGTGTTCTCTCCTGTCTACCTGATGAATATGGGCATTGTGGGGCAATGTTGAAATTGCCTCATGTACACAGACAAACCTCTCCTCCTACCACCCAACACTACAACCTGTGAGAGATGCACTTATCTAGCCAAACTGGAGGTAAAGCATTCTCTAATCAAGACTGAACTTGACAGTCAAGAGGAGAAGGTAAACACTTGCACCACACCACACTCATCACATAGTCTCACTAAATCTACACCACCAAAATCCACACATAGTAACACAAAAACATTCGCAGAGGCTCTCAGTAATAATATATCTAAGCAACAGAGACCTCCAAAGCAGAAACGCAAGCAACCTCCATCCCCCAACACAACCCAAATGACACATAGCCCACAGACTGAGTGTGCCACTCAACCACAGCCAATAAGGCAAAACAACGTACCCAACACACTAGTCATAGGTGACTCTATAGTCAGGCACACTGATGTCCCACTCACCAGGCTAAACAAGGAGAAGATTACTGTCAGCTGCCCGTCGGGTGCCAGGATGCACCACATAACCCACGTACTCAGGTCACTCCACAACAAGTACAAATATAACTCTGTCATTGTCCATGTCGGTGTGAACAACCTGAGATGTATCTCCCTGGACTACATGAAAAGAGACATGGAAGAGCTCTTCAATTTTGTAGCCCAGGCAGGTATGACCCTAGCCCTAAGTAGCATTCTGCCATCACCCAGAATGATGCCGCAGTACAAGGACAAAATGACTGACTTCAACAATTGGCTAAGCTTCTGGTGCCATTCTAAAGGGATCCAGTATCTTTCTGCCTGGGATGACATGGTCGACAGACCACGATGCTTTGCCAGAGATGGCCTGCACCTGTTACCCCTGGGATTCCGGATACTGGCTAAGCTTCTTGCCGCCCCTATAGTGCCTTTTTTAGGCAAGGATCAAATGACAAATTCACCACCATAACAGGAACAGGCAAGTAAAAACTGAGGGTGATGCTACTCAATGCTAGAAGTCTAAATCTCAAAATGCACTCACTCGAGGCACTCCTTAAAATGGAGAACATTGATATCTGTGCAGTGAATGAGACCTGGTTCAAGGATCCAGAGAGCACCATTGCACTACCAGGCTATAACTCATACCACACTTTTCAGCCATGTAACCTGGACTGAAACACCAAAGGCGGAGGTGTGTCTATATTCATTAAGGATATCCACACCCCCAGGCTAGTTGCTCTGCATAATGCAGCCGAGATTATACAAGTGCAACTAACTCTGGGCAAAACTGCAATTTAAATTGTAGCTTGCTACAGATCACACACCATGCCCCAGGATTCCCACTCTTCTTTTCTTGATGTACTGGAAATTATTAGGGTTCAACCAAACACCCTAATAATGACTGATTTCAACTACCCTAACATTAACTGGGAAAAGAACTCATGTACCAACTCCTTCGCTCAACGCTTTCTGGAATTCTGGAATTCATAAACTCCAATGCCCTGGATCAACTTATCTACACCCCCACCAGGGGGTCACCCCCACCTAGTCATTACCAACATGAATGACTGGTGCTCCACACCTGAAGTCAATGCCTCATTGGTCCGATCTGACCATAAGCTAATTACCGTAGATATCCACAACCAGCCACCACCCCCCATTACGGAAACCATGGTAAAAAATTTCTCCAAAGCCAACTTCATGCTTCTTAAGACAGAAGTGGTGAATTTCATGACACCCATGCAGATGGACAATACAGTTACAACTACTGAATCCTACATAATTGCACTTTATAAGCACTTACATGAGTGCATGGATCATGCTATCCCAAACAGAACCAAGATGCTATCCCCCAAAAAAGGGAAGCCAATCTGGTGGTCCCCTGCCATAAACAAACTGTACAACAGAAGGAAGAAACTGTTGCAAAAGAGAGTAAAATCCCATGAGTGGAGGAGCTCCCTGGTCAGCCTCAGTAAGAAGCTGTAATCCCTGATAAAATCCTCCAAAGCTAGTTCTGAACACAAAATCATCACTGATTCTAAAGACAACCACAAAGCATTCTATAGCTATGTCAAGAATCTCAATGGCAGCACTCAGATCTGCTCTGAGTTACAGCACAATGGCACTAAATATACAGACCCAAATGATTTTGCCAACATCCTGGCAGATAGGTTCAGTGCTAACTTTAACCCCCTTTCACCCCCTTAAGAGTCCATCTCTATACCGGAAGAATGCAAAGATCCTGTAATGATGGCTGCACAGGTAAAAACCACACTCTCCAAAGCCAAGAACACAGCATCCATGGGACCAGACAATATCCCAGGCTGCGTTCTACATGAACTACAAAATGAACTGGCACCCCACCTAAGTACCATGTTCAATCAAAGCCTCACCTCAGGCTTTGCGCCTGCTGAATGGCGACAGCAACGGTTATCCCACTTCACAAGGGGGGAGCCACCACAGACCCCGGGAACTACTGCCCCATTAGCCTGATGAGCCTGGTCTGCAATGCCATGGAATGTATTATTATGGAACTTATAAACAAAGACATTGGTATTCTCCAAACTCTGGACCCCACCCAGTTCAGGTTTGTAAAAGGCAGATCATGTCTCCTAAACCTGATAGACTTCTTTGAAGCAGTCACCAAAGCCGTTGACAAGGGTAAGGTGGTTCACACAGCCTATCTAGATCTTGCCAAGGCTTTTGACACCATTGCCTACTCCAGAATTATAGATAAACTCAATAAACTAGGTATAAATCCCTATGTCACAAGATGGGTTGCCAACTGGCTCACTGACAGAACCCACACTGTGAAAGTAGCAGACTCCAAATCCGACTTCAGACCAGTGACAAGTGGAGTACCACAGGGTTCATTCCTGGGTCCTCTCCTGTTTGGTATCTACTTCTCTGAAGTACAGGCTAACACAGAAGATCTTTGGCTAATGAAGTTTGCAGATGACTGCAAACTAGTAGCCATAATCAAAACTCCTAACGATGTGGACATCCTACAAAAGGGCCTCACCGAGAAAGATGTCTGGTGTCAAAGCCATGGCCTCAAGCTCAATGCCAAAAAGTGCATTGTCATCCTCTTTGGTAAAAACTCTGTACCCATGAACTACAACATAGGCAGTAGTATGCTTAACACCGAAAGTGTGATAAGAGACCTTGGGAAACAGGTGCACAGTAGTCTCTCCTTTGATAATCACATTGCCACAGTAGTCAGGAAATCCTTCGACATCGCACACGTCATCACAAAAGGTTCCTCATCCAGAAAAAAAGAGGTCATTGTTCCCCACTACTCATCACTCATTAAACCCATTATAGAGTACAATGCCCCTTTTGGTATGTACCTCACAAGACATCTACAACAACTGGAAAGGCTGCAGAAATACCTCACAAAGAGGATTACCATCCTCAAACAGATGCCCTATGCAGACCGTCTCAAAAAACTCCAGCTTTACTCTGTCACATATCACCTACTCAGAGGGGATCTATACCTAACATACAAAGCTATGTCAAACCCAGAGCTGTTGGACATGCTCCATTTAAAGAAATCCCAATCCCTGCAAGCTACATGCTCTAGGGACATAAACCTTGTCACCACAATAAACATAACATGCTGGAGGGATATAGATTCCTGTCCCAGAGACTTCCCATACTCTGGAATAAACTAGCTATCTATATCAAACAAAGCTTCTCATTAGCACTCTTCAAGAAAAATCTTGATAATTGGATGGAAAATAAGAAATTCACCCCAGGGATCACCTCTGTGGCATTGCTCGACAGTGGCACAGGAAAATAATTTTCTTGGGTGGCAAAAGCCAGGGTACCTTTTTGGCTGGGCTTGTATAGGCCCCAGGGCCGATAGCCTAGTACCTACCTATGAACCTATGAACAGTACATTACATTCCTAACTACATTAGGCATAGCCCCTCACTGACACACTTCAAGGGAAACCTTGTTGTGTGAATGGGTAACAGAATATACACCCATGGGATCATGTGTCCCAGAACCATACAGTCAGGGGGTGGGGGAGCCTGTCCAGTTTGATAGCTGCGAGACCTGTTGGGGGAATTAAATGTTGTTGAATTGTCACATTAACATTCCCTCTTTAGATCACTAAGTGCCCCTATCACCCTCTACAACCCCAGTCTTCAACAGCTTCCAGCAACTCTGCCTGGAATTGCTTCATTGGCTATGCTTGACAGATGGTCAGTTAGTTCATCAATGGTGCAGGGAAAGCCAACACACTGTAGCTATGATTCTAATTGTCCTTGGGCAGATAGGTAGTAGGCTATCTGTGAACTTCTAAAGTGCAGGCCATCACAGCTATAATATGTGAATAAACAGACCTTCAGATCACAATATACAGTGAGAAATCACCATGTAGTCAGTCGCCCTGTTAGACAGGGGTCCAGGGAAGTAAATAGTGTGGGAAGAGATAGCCAGGGAATTATTATGGCTAGGCTTGTATAGGCGATAGGGCTGATAGCCTAGTACCAACCTATTAACCTATGAACCTATGAGCAGTTAAGTACAGCAAGAACATACAAAACACTGATACTTAGTCACTCCAAAAGCCTATTTTGGAAGCTAGAAGACTTGTATAAGTTTAAGGCTTTCTATTGCTTACCAGTAGGTTACCTACAAGAGAGATGAAAAACAAGCACAGATTGGGAACATGCATGCAACGATACCATACCGGCCTATGTGTCAGCCTTAGGCTTTGGAACACTGTCCAAGGCTATTGGTGCCCCCATGGTGCCTTATTTAGGAAAGTTTCAAAGGTGAATACCAGCTCTGTAAACAGCACAATAGCAGATTCAATGAGGGTTATGCTACTCAACACCAGGGGTTGTGATCACAACATGCTTGCACTTATAGCACTCCTCAGGATGGACAACATCAACATCTGTGCAGTAACTGAGATCTGTCTTAAGGCTCCCAAGAGCACACCATCACTACCAGACTACAACCCATACCACACATTTCAGCCACAGAACATGGACTGACAGACATGGATGAGCTGTATCCATCTTCATCAGGGATACCTACACCTCCAGGTCAGTGGGACAGCATGATACCTCTGAGATCATCCATGTGCAGCTAACAAAAGCCACAACTGCAATGTAAACTGTGGCCTGCTATGGATCACCCTCCATGACCCAGGACCACCACTCTACCTACCTAGAGACAGTGGAGAACATGACAGTCCTAACTCACACCCTGGCATTGGTCGATGTCAACTACCATACCATTAACTGGGAAACTTACTCCGGTACTTACTTCCAGGCCCGGCACTTCCTGGAATTTATCACCTCATATGCCCTGTATCAGGTGGTAACCTCCCTAACGTGGGGTGGGAACTACTAGAAGTGGTCATCACCAACATGGGCAACAGGTACACCACAGCAGAGGTTAACCAGTCAAAGGTTAGATCTGATCATGAACTATTCACTGCTTCCACACCCAAGCATCTCCCCCACCCATGGATACCACAGTGTATACCTTTCCTACAGCTAAATTTACATTACTAGTGACAGGGGTGGGGGGTTTCACAGCCTCCACGCTAAGGGGAAACACTGCTCAAGATACAGACAGATTTACAAATGCACTCTATAAGCACCTACATGGATGTATGGATCGTGCCATCACTGGTAAACCAAGACTCACTCCTCCTAGACAAGGACACCGGTCTGGTAGACCTCTGTAATAAACAGGCTATACTGCAGAAGTAGGACAGTGTTCCAGACAAACAGCAAATCCCACAAAGGGCAGACATCCGTGACCACTATTAGTATGATATGTAGGTCCCTCATGACATCATCCAAGGCTAACATCAGCAGGAGAATACAGAAGGATTCAAAATATGACCACAAAGCCTTCTTTGGCTATGTCAAGGATCTATGTGATGACACACAGATTTGCACTGTGCTGGTGAAATATAGCACAAAATATGCTGACCCTACTGATATCGTCAACATCATTGCAGATACATTCAGTGCATACTTCATCCCCTAAAGAGCACACAACACTACCAGAAAGGTACAGTATCCCACACATCAGAGAAACACAAGTGGAAATGGCCCTCTCTAACAGCAGAACACAGCATCAGTGGAGGCAGATGTTGACCCAGACTGCATCTTGCAAACTGTACAAGACAACCTGCCCCCCACCTAATTAAGCTTTTTTTACCTCAGCCTCTCCACAGGCTACATGCCCATACAATGACACGTGGCAACGGTTATTCCACTCAATCAAGGTGGAATCACAATGGACCATGGTAACTACCACCCCATAAGCCTGACTAGCCTGGTCTGCAATGGTATGGTTCGCATCCTCATGGCACTCATTAACAAAGACATTGGTAACCTCCAAACACGTGACCCAACCCAGGTCAGCTTGGTTGAGTGCAGTTCATGCCTACTGAACCTGTTTGACGTCTTACATGCAGTCACCAAGATGTTAGATGATGGGGGAGGTGGTTCACACATACTACCTGGACCTCGCCATGGCTTTTGACACCATGCCTTACTCAGGTATTATTGATAAACACACCAGCCTGTACATACACCCATACATTACAGGTTGGGTTGCCAATGGGCTTATACACAGAAGCCACATGGTACGACTAGCGGTCTCCAGGTCCTACTCTTAACCAGTCATGACTGGTGTCCCACAGGACTCAGTCCTGGGAGCCCTACTGTTTGGCATATACGTCTCAGAGGTACAGGCAAACACAGGTGGACTACGGCAGACCATGTTTGGCAATGACTGCAAACTGAGAGCCATGATTGATAGTCCAGCTGACACAGACATCCCTCAAGGGGCCTCACAGAGAACATCACAGAGTGTCAACATCATGGCCTCCAGCCAAGTGCCACTAACTGCATGGTCATTCCATTGTGGAATTGGCACCCACATATTAACACATAAGTGGCAGCCACTTTAATACGGATGAGGTAATGGGGTATCTGGGGACTAAGGTAGATAGTGATCTCCCCTTTGACAATCATATCTCCACAGTAGCTAGGACATCCTTCTATGTAGGCCATCTAATTACTAAAGGATTCCCATCTAGGGTTAAAGTGTCCCTTTACTCATCACTCATCAGTCCCATCATAGGGTATAATAACCCATGTAGGATGTACCTCAGAAGACACTTCCAACAGCTGGGAGGTCCACAAATGTACCTCACCAAGGGGAATACTGGCCTCCAACATATGGCCTATGCAGCTAGACTGAATAAACTCCTGCTTTACTCAGTGGCATCTCATTTACCCAGAGATGATCTCCGCTGGCCAACACAGCCATGTCGAACTCAGGCTTGATGGATATGCTCCACCTATGGGAATCCATGTCACAGTGAACCACACATTGTAGTGAGCTGAACCTTGCCACAACAATAACTGGAAGATGCTGGAGGGACAGCTTCCTGTCATAGACACTCCCCATACTTTGGAACAACATCCTTAACTACATTATACAGAGCCCCTCACTAACACTCTGCAAGAGAAACCTTGAAGAATGGATGGGGAACAGTAGATGCACCCCAGGGATCCCACCATTGGCTCTGCTCCACAGAGGGACAGTTAATGAATCAATGGGGTGGCAAAAGCTGACACATTTTGGCTGGGCTTATGAATGGCCTCTAGCAGTTTGCCAAGTACCTACCTATGAATCTATACATACAGTATCTGCATATGCTGATAGCTTAATTTACTGTTCAGGTGTTGACTTATCTTGTGCCAGTGGCAGTTGTGTGTGCAATAGTTAAGGGCTGCCTATGTTGGATGCACACAGTAGACTGCCTATACATGACAATTTACAGGTAGTCTTGTGTGTGCGCCATCCATTTTTACTGTGTGTGCAAGAGGAGAAAGGTGCCAGTCCCTAGGTGCCTACAATGTCAGTGTGTGTGCTATACTTTCCCTCTTTGCCAAGGCATGGGCATACTGGGCACGCCTCCATCTGCCTACTGGGGCTGGCTCAGGGTGTTCATGGCCTGAGTACCTCTGTACCTGTGGGGCCCTTGGCAATGGTGGTGGGCTGTGAGGGCCTTCACCATTCTGTCTCTGCTGCAGCTGTTTCAGCAGGACCATATTGTGTAGCATGGCACACACTATGAAGATGTGGGCACATGTGCCTGGAGAGTACTGCAAGGCTCCACCAGATATGTCCAAGCAATGGAACTGTGATTTCAGCATCCTAAACACACACTCTAATATGATTCTGGTTTGTGCATGTGCCTCATTATGATGTTTCTGCATGGGTGTGTGTGCATTTCTGATGGGAGTCATCATCCACGGTTCCAGTGCATAGCCAGCATCCCCCACCAGGTGGCCATTTGGGATGTCCCTCCTGGCAAATAACTGATACAGCTATGAGTCATGCCAGATATGGGAGTCGTAACTTCCAGGGCTGCCAGCACACACATCTATGATAATGCCCTGGCCATTGCACACGACCTGGCAGTTGATGGAGGGGGTATCCCTTGCGGTTGATGTAGCACCTACCCTGCTCATCGGGTGGTGACTTGGTGTGTATGTGCATGCAGTCTATTGCACCCAGTACCTCTGGGTATTTTGCCACATGGTGGAAGAGACGCATATTGCTGGCCAACTCCTCCTGCGTTCGGGGGAAGTATATGTGCTCATTGGCATGTGGTAACATGGCATCCAGGAACTGGTGTAATACCCTGGATGCTGATGCCTGTGAGATCCCCATGATATCCCCAACTGGTCTTTGAAAGGTACCTATAGCTAGTATTCTCAGGCTTACACATACCTTCGTATCCACTGGGATGGTTTCCCCTCTGTTTGTTCTGGCTCTGAGGCATGACCAGCACAGCTCCACAAGTTGCTGTAGGATGTCCCTGTCCACCCTGTAATGCTCTACTATCTCCAGATCATGTAGCCCCTGATAGGTTACCCTGGGTCTGAACAATCTCCTCCTCCTCTGGTGCCTGAGGTGGTCATGTGCATCATCCTTCACACCACCTTCAGTCTCCATCACATGCTGGTGGATCAAAGCTATGGCAGCCCCTAACATGTACATAATACAATTTCCCAGTCTGTAAACACCACTGGTACAGAGTGTATGCGAATACACAAATGTGTGTGAGGTGCTTTCACACTTTATAGTATTGTGCTATGGATGCTGCTGATGTCAGTGGGTGTGTATGAGCTATTCCAGCTGCAGCGTGTCTTAATTACGGGTTTTGCATTGAGTACTGCAAGTGTGGGGCCTTTACTGCGGAGATCTACTTGCCTGCCTTCATTAATCTGTTGCCCTTTTATTCACTTTTAGACCTGGATCCCCTCCCATTATCAGGCATGCATCCACCTGCCATCTTTCTTGTTTTGTACTTTCCCCTACCCAGTCATGGCAAAATGTGCCTTGTAGCTGATATATTGCAAATCGGCTTTGTTCTTCTTTGACACTTTACTGTTTTCTTTTCAGTACAGGCCCTCCTTTTTCCTGTTCTGCAGGTAGCTGCTTGCAACCTTGTTAGCTGTTGTCAGTGGCCCACTGTAGGCTGCTAATTGTTAATTAGTCATTTGTACTTCAATTTCACTGCTGCAGCATTTCCTTATTTCTTTCCTATATCCTTCCTGTTTCAGCTGCAGTGCGCACCGCACATACCCGTTTAATGGGTTTTCGCGCATTTTCATCACCGTTCACATCCATACTCGGTTACCTTGTGTACTATCAGCTAAGCATAGCTATGGCCAGTTCGACACAGCCCTATCCTGCAGCTTTGCCTAGCTAGGGGCAAACCAGTTTAGCAATGCTCCAATGTGCTTACAGCAATGGCGACACACCCCTCTCTTGATGTCATCTTTATCTCAAGGGCACACCTCGGTGTTATAAAGCTACACTGTGAGTGCATCCTTACACCAGCGGGGAATTTGCAACTCACTATTACGCCTCTCATTTGCATGGCATTGCCTACTAATTCCTAGCTACTGCGCATAACACTGTCACTGCTCCTTAGCAACCCTTGCACCATATGTATGGTATAGCATGCCTGCATTTGACTATTATGGGGAAATCGTGATATGTGTTTCATTGCGGTTTTATTCTATATTTTTATATATTCCTCGCAATCCCCTTTGCGCACCACTGCCCTGCGCTTCTACGTAGCGATAGTGCGACTACATATTAAATGTCAATATTATATTTTGTACATGTTTTCTTATGCCAATGGCTATATATTTAGCCATTGGCATATATTAACAATATAATACATGTGTTTGGTTGGCTGTCATGGTTCTGATTTTATGTTTGCAAAAATGTAAACCGTTTTCTACGGTTTACATTTCTGCATGCTTACACTACACCTGCACCACTTACTGAATCGCTACATACCTTCATTTGCATGCTACACTGCTGCACATAGGGTAACTAGCATACAATTTCGGGAGTTGTGCAGGCGTAATGTACGCAGGTAGTGCATGTGGAAACAGCTCGTACCTGAATCGCTCGGTGGCCATATTTCGTGTTGGAACGCTGACGCTACGCCTGCACCTGGCCTAAGCTTCATGAATCCTGGTGGTGGTGTCCCTAGAAGAGAAGAAGCTAAAGCCTGGGAATTCTAGTTAGTGGTATCTAATCCATTTTTTTCAGTTTTTACTCTTTTTATACAAAGTCTTCTCAGAGAAGCTTTTTACCAAGGGAAGGATAATGCCTTGAGTCATTTATTCAATGTAAATAGCAAACCTGAGTAACCATCAGCTATTTCAGTAAATGTTACATTCTTTCCACTGTCTGTCTCTATGTAAGAGTATGTGTTTCTGCATGCACGCTCATGTCTGCATTTGTGTGTATTTATACTACCATATGATACTGGTGATCTTACTTATAGTTAACATTTGATTATTTAACACAATTTGTATGAATTAACAGATGATCGACAGGTATGCAAGATCAACAATCCCTGGGGTTAGAGGATATGCCCCTTTCTCAGTATTGCTTGATCTCAGAGTTAGTATACATAATTAGCAGGGAGTGTGCGAGTCCCTTACATAAAAGTAAATTTTTGTTTTTGTTTTGTTTTGTTTGCATGTACTGAAACATTTGATACATATAGATTGACATGTTAACAGTTTGTTGTTGACATTAACAACACTGATATCTATGATCTTATTAAGTACACTCACACACACACACACACACACACACACACACACACACATATAAAAGTTGTCTCAGGTTTCAACTTTTTGTTACCTAAGAAGTTAAGTTGTGAGTGCTTCTGCCATTTCACACTGAGCTAATCGAAGGAAGGACACTGAGCAAACTCGGATCTATAATATATAACATTAAGTATCGTGTTTTTTTGCTTATTTTTTCAAGTTAATTATAGCACTTTGTGTACTGTATATTTTTCTAGCTCGTTTCACTGTGTGTGAGGTATTAACTGGAAATTGTCCACTTTTATTAAGCATCTGTTGGGTTGTTTGTTTCTGATAACTTGTTGCAGTTAAACGCTTTCTCTAGAGGCTCCTTTAGCTGTTTAAAACTTTCATTTAAAGGCTCACTGCTGCTTTTCTGCTGTGAGAAACATTTCTGCAGTTTGTTTCTAAGTAGTGTGGATATTTGTAGCATTATCCATATTCAGGCTTGTATTTGGGCCTAGTGTTTGTGGAGGCTGTGTGTCTGAGAACATATTCAGGGACATCTTGGTTTAGCCAAAGCTATCAGGCATTTCAGTGAGAGAGAATTGTTTAAGGTCATTGGCTGGCTGAGGTCACCTGGACTACAGCTTAGACTAAGCACCTCACTGGTTCTTTTGAGCTTTTTGTTTCTTAAAAGTTGTCTCAGGTTTCAAATTTCTGTTACCTAAGAAGTTCAGTTGTGAGTGTTTCTGCCATTTCACACTGAGCTAATAGAAGGAAGGACACTGAGCAAACTCGGATCTATAATGTATAACATTAAGTATCCTGTTTTTTTTGCTTATTTTTTCAAGTTAATTATAGCACTTTGTGTACTGTATATTTTTCTAGTAGTTTCACTGTGTGTGAGGTATTATCTAGAAATCGGCCACTTTTATTAAGCATCTATTGGGTTGTTTGTTTCTGATAACTTGTTGCAGTTAAATGCTTTCTCTAGAGGCTCCTTTAGCTGTTTAAAACTTTCATTTAAAGGCTCACTGCTGCTTTTCTGCTGTGAGAAACATTTCTGCAGTTTGTTTCCCACCCTCCTTATTAGTATGTTGTTCTTATAGTTGGTGGCTTTGCAGTTGCCCGCCCCCACTATAGGTTTATCTGGAACCCTCCTCCCAGTCTAGTGTCATTACCTCATTCTACCCAATACAGGGGGAACATTTGAGAAGGCCAATCAGCTTAGTTTCTCCTTTCTCTCTTTCCACTAAAAAAACAAACAAAAAAAGAAACATTCTAAGCTTTTTTCCTGCCTTTCCTGTGGGTAGTCTAGTCTGGATATAAATTTGCTGTGTCCAGGAATATTTGTAGGCTTCTAGGCCCCAAAGCTTTTCTGTGTTGGAGGGAAGCCTTCTAGCTTAATTTTGTTTCTTAGAACTAGCCAGTTTTTTGTTTCAGCAATCGTCTGTTTCTTTGAGCTCAGCACTTGTTCAGAACTTATTGTAAGCACTAAATAAGCTACAAATTACTACAGCACTCAACTTTCCTCACTGTCTAGAGGAAAACAGTTTCTAGTACTTAACAAATAAGCACCTATCCAGGCATGTGTAAGGGTCAGCTCCCAGTGTTTTCTCCTGTCTACCTGATGAATCTGGGCATTTTGGGACAATGCAGTAATTGCCTCATGTACACCGACAACTCTCTCCTCCTACCACCCAACACTACAACCTGTGAGAAATGCACTTATCTAGCCAAACTGGAAGCAAATCTTTCTTCACCCAAGACTGGACTAGACAGTCAAGAGGAGAAGGTAAACACTTGCACCACACCACACTCAGCTCATAGTCCCTCAAAACCTACACCACCAAAATACATACATAGAAACACAAAACACACACCTACATTCACGGAGGCTCTCAGTAAAAACATGCCCAAGCAACAGGGACCTCCAAAGCAGAAAAACAAGCAACCTCCACCCCCCAACACAACCCAAATGACACATAGCCCACAAACTCAGTGTGCCACTGAACCACAGCCCATAAGGCATAACAACGTACCCAACACTCTAGTCATAGGTGACTCTATAGTCAGGCACACTGATGTTCCACTCACCAGGCTAAATAAGGAGAAAGTTACTGTCAGCTGCCTGTTGGGTGCCAGGATCCACCACATAATGCATACACTCAGGTCACTCCACTACAAGTACAAATATGACTCTGTCATTGTCCATGTTGGTGTGAATGATGTGAGACGTACCTCCTTGGACTACATGAAAAGAGACATGGAGGAGCTGTCCGATCTTGTAGCCCAGGCAGTTATGACCCTAGCCCTGAGTAGCATCCTGCCATCACCCAGAATGATACCACAGTACAAGGACAAAATGATTGACTTCAACAATTGGCTAAACTTCTGGTGTCATTGTAAGGGGATCCAGTATCTGTCTGCCTGGGATGAAATGATCGACAAACCACGATGCTTTGCCAGAGATGGCCTGCACCTGCTGCCCCTGGGATTCTGGATACTGGCCACAGCTCTAGCCACCCCTATAGTGCCTTTTTTAGGCAAGGTTCAAATGACAAATTCATCACCCTAACAGATACAGGCAAGAACAATCTGAGGTTATTGCTACTCAATGCTAGAAGTCTAAAGCTCAAAATGCACTCACTCGAGGCACTCCTTAAAATGGAGAACATCGACATCTGTGCAGTGACAGAGACCTGATTCAAGGCTCCAGAGAGTACCCCTGCATTACCAGCCTATAATTCATACCACACCTTTCGGCCACCTAACCTGGACCGAAACACTAAAGGCGGAGGCGTGTCCATATTCATTAAGGATATCCCCACCTCCAGGCTAGTTGCTCAGCATAATCATCCGAGATTATCCAAGTGCAACTAACTCTGGGCAAGACCACAATCCAAATTGTAGCTTGCTGCAGATCCCCACCATGCCCCAGTATTCCCACTCCTCATTTCTTAATACACTGGAAACTATTAGGGTACAACCTAACACCCTAATAATGGGCGATTTCAACTACCCTACCATTAACTGAGAAAACTACTCATGTGCCAACTCTTGTGCTCAACATTTTCTGGAATTCATAAATTCCAATGCCATGGATCAACTTATCCACACCCCCACCAGGGGCAGCAATATCATAGACCTGGTTATTACCAACATGGACAACCAGTTTTCCACACCAGAGGTCAATTCCTCGTTGGTCAGATCTGACCACAAGCTAATCACCCTAGACATCCACATCCCTCCCCTACCCCCCATTAGGGAAACCACAGTAAAAAATTTCTCCAAAGCCAACTTTACGCTTCTTAAGACAGAAGAGGCAAACTTCACAATACCCATGCTAATGGACAGTAGAGGTATGACTGCTGAATCCTACACAAATGCACTTTATAAGCACTTACACGAGTGCATGGATCATGCAATCCCTAACAGAACGAAGATGCTATCCTCCAAAAAAAGGAAGCCAATCTGGTGGTCCCCTGCCATAAACAAACTCTACAACAGAAGATAGAAACTGTTGCAAAAAAAGAGTAAAATCCCATGATTTCAGAAACTCCCTGGTCAGCCTCAGTAAGAAGCTGAGATCCCCCATAAAATCCTCCAAATCTAGTTATGAAAACAAAATCACCACTGATTCTAAAGACAACCACAAAGCAATCTATAGCTATGTCAAGAATCTCAATGGCAACACTCAGATTTGCTGTTTGTTACAGCACAATGGCACTAAATATACAGAACCAAATGATATTGCCAACATCCTGGCAGATAGGTTCAGTACTAACTTTACCCCATTCTCATCCCCTACAGGGCCCATCTCTATACCAGAAGAATGTAAAGTTCCTATCATGGCTGCACAGGTAAAAAACACACTATCCAAAGCCAAGAACACAGCATCCATGGGACCTGATGACATCCCAGACTGTGTTCTACATGAACTACAGAATGAACTGGCACCCCACCTAAGTACCATGTTCAGTCATAGCATCACCTCAGGCTATGTGCCCACTGAATGTCGCACAGTGACAGTTATCCCACTCCACAAAGGGGGAGCCACCACAGACCCTGGAAACTGCCACCTCTTTAGCCTAATGAGCCTGGTCTGCAAGGCTATGGAACGTATCATCATGGATATTCCTCATATCTATCTCTGTTGAAACTGTCTTCCCCACCCCCCTCCCTCATTTTAGTTTCTATAGCTTGTGTGTTAACTTAAGGTTCCCTTAA
Organism: Protopterus annectens; assembly: GCF_019279795.1. NCBI lineage: Eukaryota > Metazoa > Chordata > Ceratodontiformes > Protopteridae > Protopterus > Protopterus annectens. Next base: position 1,508,707,776 of record NC_056726.1, read on the forward strand.
TTTGCTGTTAATAGCAGCCTGCATTTAAAGTGGATTGTTGAGAGACAGCCTTACAAGACTTTCTGCAAATATATAGAGCTGAGTATATTTTTTGTATTATTCTGTATTATAGAGCTAAATTGTTACTTAGATATCTGTTGTCTTACTGTTCTGCAAATATACAGATATCAGTATATATTTTTTGGTTATAATTTGCACTGTGATTCCTCATATCTATCTCTGTTGAAACTGTCTTCCCCACCACTCCCCTGTTCTTGGTTGTAGTTTAAATTTGGTGGCTTTTGCAGTGCCCGCCCCACTGTAGATTTGATCTGGGACACTCCCCCAGTCCCATCTCTTTACCGCATTCTACCTTATAAACCCTTTCTGCACTTGCTTTTAGTCCTTTTTAATTTAATTACATTTTTTCAAACTGTGTGTGGACTAATATTGCTACATACTCAAGTGTGCCAGCTTGCACTGCATGTGAATTGTTTTTACTACTGTTTTTGCTACTTTTCTGAAAAAAAAATGTTTCTGCTTTTACTGTATTTGTGTTTCTTCCTACTTTATTTTGCTTTTGCGTCATCTTAAAAGTACTCAGTTGTATTTATTACTGCTTGGTGTAACTCATTCTAAGCCTTTTAGTTTAAGCACTTGGGCTTCAGACCAGTTGTTTTACATTAAGAAGGTTTGTGGTCTGCACTGTAGTGGCAGAACAGGTAGCTTACATCCTTCTAAGTTGGGAACTGCTGATTGAGGGCTCAGTGTCTGTTATTCTAAAAGTGTATTAATTCTGGTTTAAGCACTTGGGCTTCAGGACAGTTATTTTACATTAAAAGGGTTCGTGGTCTGCACTCTTGTGGGAGGAGAGGCTGGACTCTGCCCTTCTGAGCTGGGAATTTCTGGTTAAAGGCTTATAGTGCCTGCATATTTGAACTGCTTCTTACTGAAATTGGTACACCTTGTTTGCTGTAGCGTAGACTAGATCCAAGCCTGCTGAATCTAGCTTTGTTTGTATAACTTGAGCACTAATCCAGGCATTCTTTAAAGTATTTAATTGTATTTACTACTGCTTGGTAGTAACTTCATTAAAGTGTAGCTATCATTCTAAGTCTTTTGGATTAAGCACTTGGGCTTCAGACCAGTTGTTTTACATTAGGAAGGTTTGTGGCCTGCACTGTGGTGGCAGGACAGGTATTCTAAGTTGGGAACTGCTGATTGAGGGCTCAGTGTCTGTTATTCTAAAAGTGTATTAGTTCTGGTTTAAGCACTTGGGCTTCAGGCCAGTTATTTTACATTAAGAAGGTTTGTGGTCTGCACTCTTGTGGGAGGAGAGGCTGGACTCTGCCCTTCTGAGCTGGGAATTTCTGGTTAAAGGCTTTTAGTGCCTGCATATTTCAACTGTTTCTTACTGAAATTGGTACACCTTGTTTGCTGTAGCATAGACTAGATCCAGGCCTGCTGAATCTAGCTTTGTTTGTATGCTTGCTGTTTGTTTGCTTGTTATTTCCCTGAAACTCTAATACCACCTAAAACGTGGCTTTTCAGCGCTTCTGTGGATCCCTGGTGATATCTGCATTGCTTACTGTACTTATTTCCTTGTTTCACTTAAAAGAAAGTTACTGTTTGTCGTTTTTGCATTTAAGTTACCTGTAACACATTGCATTTAAGTTACCTGGCACTTGCTCACTAAAGCAATTATATAAGTCAGCACTAAAAAATTAAAAGCACTACACCCTCACAAACTCAACTTGAGTACCTTGTTCCCCATTGGCCCTTTGTTTTAAATTATAAAGGAATTCCCAATACTATTCTAGCATGTCTAAAGGTCAGTTGTCAATCTCCTTTCTGGTCCAGCTGGTGAATCTGGGAATCTTGAGGCAATGTTACAACTGCCTCATGTAAACAGACAATCCTCTCCTCCTCCCAACAAATTCCAACACATGTGAAAGATGCATCCATATAGCCAAACTGGAGGCTAAGCTCTCTCAACTCAGTACTGGCGTAACCAGTCAGGAGGAGAAGGAAACCACACTCACTACAATTCCAGTCTCACATAGACCTACCACGACAGCAAACCAAACACATAAACACACAAAAACATACTCAGAGGCTCTAAATACAAATCTGCCTAAGCAGAAGAGACCTCCAAAGCAGACACCCAAGCAACCGCTACCCCAAAGCAAAATACATGCAACACATAGCTCACAAAGCCAGTGTGCTGAATAGTCACAGCCCTTAAGGCTAAACAACACACCTGATACACTTGTAATAGGTGACTCTATCGTCAGGCACAATGACGTCCCGCTCACAAGGCTGAAAAAGGAGAAGGTCACGGTGAGCTGCATGTTGGGTGCTAAGATCCGCCACATAACACAAGCACTCAGGTCGCTCCAAGGCAAGTACAAATATGACTCAGTCATTGTCCATGCTGGTGTGAATGACCTGAGATGTACCTCCATGGACTACATGAAAAGAGACATAGAGGAGCTCTCTGAGCATGTGGCCCAGGCCGGTATGACCCTGACCTTGAGTAGCATCTTACCCTCACCAAGAATGATGCCACAATATGAAGACAAGATGATCAATTTCAACAATTGGCTTAAGCATTGGTGTCATTCAAAGGGGATCCAATGCCTGTCAGCCTGGGATGACATGCTCGACAAGCCACAATGCTTCGCTAGGGATGGCTTGCACCTGTCACCCCTGGGCTTTCGGATATTGGCAAAGGCTCTTGCTACCCCCATAGTGCCTTTTTTAGGCAAGGCTCAAAAGACAAACCCACCTCCATAGGTATCACAAGGGATAAGACACTAAGAGTAATGCTACTCAATGCCAGAAATCTAAACCTCAAGATGCACGCACTCAAAACTCTCCTTAGCATGGAGAACATCGATATCTGTGCAGTAACAGAAACCTGGTTCAAGGCACCCGAGAGCACCCCAGCACAACCAGGTTATACCTCATACCATGCTTTTCGGCCCCAAAACTTGGACCGAACCACAAAAGGAGGGGGAGTATCAATATTCGTCAAAGATACCCACACCTCCAGGTTGGTGGCACAGCACGAAGCATCAGAGACTATCCATGTGCAACTAACAGTGGGTAAAACTGCCTTCCAGTTTATAGCCTGCTACAGACCACCCTCCCAAACCCAGGAACCCCACTCGGCCTTCCTGAGAACACTGGAAAATATGAAGGTCTCTCCAAACACCATTATATTGGGCGACTTCAACTACCTAAACATAGACTGGGAGCATTACTCTAGCTCCAACACCCTAGCCCAAAGGTTCCTAGAATTTATAAACTCATATGCTATGGAAGAACTTGTTACCACTCCTATAAGAGGGGAAAACATACTGGACCTAAATCATCACCAACATGGGGACTCTATGCTCCAGACCAGAAGTGTATCCCTCACTGGTAAGATCAGACCATAAAATAATCTCACTGGATATTCACATCCTGACCCTACCTCCTGCCCAGAAAACCACAGTGAAAAACTTCTCTAAAGCAAATTTCACACTCCTCAAAACCAAGGTGGAATCCTTCAAAGCCCCCGGGCCTGTGGAAAATATGGCCCAGACCACAGAATCCTTTATAAATGCATTCTATGAACACCTTCAGGAATGCATGGATCATGCAAAGCCAAATAAAACCAAGACCCAGTCCTCCAAAGGCAGACGTCCTGTCTGGTGGACCCCAGCCATAAACAAACTATACAATAGAAGGAGGAAGCTACTAAATGATAGAGCAAAATCCCAAAAAGGGAAGGCACCTCTGATCAGTATTAGCAAAAAACTACGGGCACTCATAAAATAGGCCAGCATCGAGAGAAAAATTGCACAGGACACTAAGGATAATCACAAGGCTTTCTTTAGTTATGTTAGGAACCTGGGTGGGAATTTCCAGATATGCTAAGAATTAGTCCAAAATGACAAAAAATACACTGAACCCACAGACATTGCCAACATCCTTGCTGACAGGTTCAGTGCAAACTCCCCCCCCTCCCCACCAAAAGGGCAAATATCTATCCCAGCAGAGTGCTGCCCTCCTGACATCTCAGATGCTCAGGTAAGAGCCGCCCTCTCCAAAGCAGAAAACACAGCATCAATGGGACCAGACAGTGTCCCAGGCTGTGTCCTACATGAACTTCAAGAAGAGCTAAACCCAAACATAAAACTACTGTTCAATCTCAGCCTTACTACAGAATATGTACCCAAAGAGTGGCGTACAGCAACAGTGGTCCCTCTCCACAAAGGTTGTGCCTCAACGGATCTTGGAAACTATCACTCCATAAGGCTGACTAGCTTGGTCTGCAAAGCTATGGAAAGGATCATCATGGACCTCATAAATAAAGATATTGGGGACCTACAGACACTGGATCCTACCCAGTTCAGCTTTGTTAAGGGCAGATCCTGCCTCTTAAACCTGGTTAATTTCGTTGAAACAGTCACCATGGCCATTGATGAGGGGAAGCTGGTCCACACAGTCTACCTGGACCTCACAAAAGCCTTCGATACAATACCCCACTTGGCCATTATAGATAAGCTCACCAGCATAAATATAAACCCCTATGTCACTAGATGGGTTACAAACTGGCTCAAGGACAGAACCCACATGGTTAGAATTGCTGGAGCCATGTCAGACTCCAAACCAGTTACAAGTGGCGTCCCACAAGGCTCAGTCCTGGGACCTCTCTTGTTCGGTATATATTTCTCGGAAGTACAGGCCAACACAGAAGGACTGTGGCTAACCACATTTGCAGATGACTGCAAACTGGGTGCCCTAATCGACTCTCCAGCTGACACAAGCATCCTCCAAAAGGGCCTCATAGAAACAGACAACTGGTGCCAGAGCCATGGCCTCAAACTAAATGCCAAAAAGTGTATAGTCATCCCCTTTGGCAAAAACAAAGTGCCCACAAATTACCACATAGGTGGTAATCCATTAAGTACAGAAGAAGTAATTAGGGACCTGGGGACCCAAGTTGATAGCAGTCTCTCATTTGACAACCACGTGGCCAAAGTGGTTAGAAAAACATTTTATATAGCCCACCTAATCATGAAGGGATTCACATCTAGATCAAGGGAGGTCATTGTGCCTCTTTACTCATCCCTCATCAGGCCCATAATTGAGTACAATGCCCCTTTTGGGATGTACCTTACCAGACACCTTCAGCAACTGGAAAGACCCCAAAAGTACCTCACCAAGAGGATCAAAGGGCTCAAACAGATGCCATATGCTGCCCAGTTAAAGAATCTCCAGTTCTACTCAGTGGCATACCACCTGTTCAGGGGCGATCTGTGCCTGATGTATAAAGCCATGTCCAACCCGGAATTAATGGACATGCTGCACCTCAAACATCCAAATCCCATCTAGCTACGCGCTTGAGAGACTTGAACCTCAGCACTGAAATAAATAGGACATGCTGGAGGGACAGATTCATAACCCAGAGGCTCCCTTCACTCTGGAATAAAATCCCAGTCCAGGTTAGGCAGAGTCCCTCATTGACTCTCTTCAAGAGGAATCTTGATGAGTGGATGGGAGATCATAGGTTTAACCCGGGTATCACTTCTGTGTCACTGTTAGACAGAGGCACAGTATACTAACCTCGAAAAAGGGCATAGCAAAATTAATTTAAAATGGGTGGCGAAAGCCAAACACATTCTGGCTAGGCTTATAAATGCCCTAGGGCAGATAGCCTAGTATGAACCTATGAACCTATGGAACTTATAAACAATGACATTGGTAATCTCCAAACTCAGGACCCCTCCCAGTTCGGGTTTGTAAAAGGCAGATCATGTTTCCTAAACCTGATAGACTTCTTTGAAGCAGTCACCAAAGCCATAGATGAGGGTAAGGTGGTTCACACAGCCTATCTAGATCTCGCCATGGCTTTTGACACCATCCCCCACTCTGGAATTATAGATAAACTCACTAAACTAGGTATAAATCCCTATGTCACAAGATGGGTTG
>NC_056726.1:1508718736-1508898736 GCF_019279795.1 Protopterus annectens
GACCATTTGGCTATGAACAGCTAGCCTCCATGTATCTAGAATGCAACAACGTAAGGAAGAACCTAGGCATTATCATGAGATGCATTGCTGGGTATAACTAAAGGGCAGAAAAAGTTGGTTCGTAAGACTGTTTGAGAATTTTTTGTGCCTATGCTTATAAAATGTTTGTGTTTCAGCTAGTGTCACATGTTTGCCCAGGTCTACATTGGATTGTCAGCAGTGGTTATGTGGGAAAGTGGCAGATTTTAATAAAGGTATGTAGTAGCCATCATACCTCTCAACTGTACAGGTTTTCGCAGAATGTCCAGATTTTTGCCTCATATTTTTGGTGTATTCCTCCTAAAATCTGTTCCTTTCTGGCAAATAGCTGAGGACTGACGTAATTAAATAATGACAAACATTTAAGTTTAAGATTCCACATCCTTCAGAAAATTCATGCTAATACAAAACCTATTTTTCGATCAACTTTCTAAGTTTGTAAGAGTAATACTTAAAATCTGTCCTTATTTGTCCCCCCATCATTTCAGGATTTTTTGCTCTAAGAGGTTGAGAGGTATGGTAGCCATGCTTCTTAAGATAGGTTTTATTACCCATATGCATTTCTGATGTTTATCGTAATATCTCTAATTAATCCCACATTAGAACCATCTACAAATTGCGACTTGAAGTATTTATCCTGGAAAACCTAATTTTTGGTTGCTATTACTTTTGCTAGAAGAATATCTGAGTTACAGGCATACTTCTCAACCGTACCAAATTCCTTGGTAAAGTCCCAGTTTTGAGGGCAAAATAATGGGGTGCCATGAATTCCTGAGTGGCCCCTTGAAATCCCGATCATTTTCAGTTTTTCGTTACCACTCATGTCATTATGTATTGCCAGTGTGTGTGATGAGATCAGCATTGTGAGGCAGTGCCTGTCTGTTTGACACTGGGAGAACTTAAAAAGAAAAAAAGTTGCTTATGGCTTCAGCCCGCCCGCAACTTCTGGCATCAGCCAAACAAAGAGGATGTCACATCAACACAAATCAGGAGTGCAAAAAAAAATAGTAAGTACTAATGTAAAAAGAGTAAGCCGTGGTGGTACAGCGGTAGCGTTGTTGACTCACAGCAAGAGGTTCTCCTGTTCGATTCTCGGCTGGAGTGCCGTCTGTGTGGAGTCTGCATGTCCTCCCCGTGGTCAAGTAGCCTCCAAAAGGCATGCTTGAATGGGTGTGTCTTCGCTGAAGGTTTGGTGTTGGGCTGGCAACTCGGCACCATAAAAATCTGCTGCCAATCATTAGCGGACCGGAGTTCCGCTGTGGCGACCTCTAACCGGGAAAAGCAGAAAAGACCAACATCATAATACACTAATTCTTTTGTTATAGGTTCATAGGTTCATAGGTTTAAACAAGGCTATCTGCCCTAAGGCATTTATAAGCCTAGCCCAAAGTTATGTGGGTTACGTTAGAAATAATGTGCCCATTAGTTTGTTGTGCCTCTGTCCAGCAGTGACACAGAGATGATTCCCGGGGTAAACCTACGATCTCCCATCCACCGGTCAAGATTTCTCTTGAACAGAGCCAGCGAGGTGCTCTGCCTCACATGGACAAATAAATTCCTACTGTCAGTCTCGAACCCAGGACCTTGGTAACACTAGTCTGTATGACCTACCACTAAGCCATGACTCTCATAAATTAACAACGTTTGCAAGGCTCGAACACAGGACCCTGCACACCATAGCCAAATTGATTTACCACTAAGCCATCTCAGATATTATGCAAGCTTTTCCTGATGAATTTTGCTTACTCATGAAGATACTGGCTGTATGGATGTTTGACTTTGCTCACCTTTGTTACTGATGTCCATTTTGAGATTAACGATGAGTCCTTTGCAGTCCGTTATTTAATGTCCCTTCGGTAAGAAATGAATGTTAACAAGGAGTCTCATTCTACTTCCAGGTATTATAAATCTTAATTTCATTTGGCTCTTCTAATTATGACCAGCCAAATTGATCTTTTGTATGAAAAAGAGACAAGACTGATTGAATCTAAGGAATGCTTCCAAATTTCATTTGAGAAAAGAATTGTTACACCTTATGTTGACTTGCTGAGTATTTGAGATAAGTGGGTTTGACCATTGTTAGCTTGCTCAAAATGAGATTCAGCATTTTTGTAAGTCTAATCCCACGTTATAGTATATTGTAATTTTATGGTTTTCTAGATTATGTGACTTCGGCTTTAAGAACGTGTTTTTGTAATCTTGAAGAATCACATTATTATAATTTGTACATTTGGAAATGCAATGATTTAAGGTTTTAGTGGGACTTTCACCCCCACCCCACCCCTTCAAAAAGAATGCTACTTATTTGTCTTGCCATTGAAATTCAGCTTTGCATGGTATTAGCATTACTTTTTTCAGCATTTTAACAGTAATTTAATTATTGCTGGTCGATTGCTATGTACCTATCTTGCATTTTAAGGAATATAGAGTATCTTTATTTGGCCCAGGAAAGCAGCAGCAAAAATTACAATATATTTTATGGAGTATAAAAAAAATTAGGTAGAATAAATGAAATCTCATTAAGTTGATTGTTGCTGCTGTTGTGTTTGTACTTTCCTGCTGCTGATGCAACTGTTAACGTGGTGCATACGCTATACTTTGTCGTGTGATATTTTGTACATATTTATTGTACCCTCATTTTCACAGTAACCATGAAAGACATGAACAAAATTTTAATTTTTGAACTGTGGATGGTTAGATTAATAGAAGTATCATAAGGTGAATGTGTTCTTGCTTTTGTTTCATGATATTTTGAATCTAACATACATGTCCAGCTTTTGGAAGATGATTCATTGTGAGCTTTCTTTGACAGCAAAAGCACTGTATCATCATGTTTCTAGTAATAATTCTGTTTTCTTACTTGAAGCTTTTACTCTCTGCAAAACAGCTTATACATCAAAGAGAGAAGTCCATCAGAAGACAGAGATTTTTTTTTGCCATCTATCTCATAAAAAATCGCTACTTTTGTTAATATGAAGTACTTGACTCATGCAAAAGTTATGCAATATGTTTGGTTGCCATGATGTTAAAGAAAGTACTATTTTGTTTTCTAAGTTTGTCTAAAAATGCTGCATATTTTGTCTTTAGCAGCGGCCTTTTGTATGAGCTCTGTTCCTATTTCCTGTTTACTATGTGAGATTTAGAATATGTGCGTAAGCAGTGACCTTGCCACTGTTGGAATGTATTTTTACAAATGTTTTCGCAAGTATATTGTGTACAGGCTGCTAAAGAGTTCTGTACCAAAATATTTGTTTTAGTTTTCTTTATATGAAACAAAGGCTGTTTTTATCTTCTGCAGATTGACTATGTGCTTGATATTTATATGCTACTGCGTACTCGTGTTTTTCCCTGTTGTGGCTTTAATTAACTGCCTGTTATTCTGTTCTCCAACAGGAACTATAATTAACTGAGATGAGACCTTATTTTAACAGCACATCCAAAGGGCAGGTGTTCGTGGAATGTGTCATTTATTTATTTAGTTTGTTGTTTCTGCATTCAGATTTGTTAAAAGTCTGACTGAACCAATGGCCTATTTTTAGAGGATATTTAGAGAGAAGATTTCTTGCTACACTGAGAAAATTGTCATTTATAGCTTGTAACATTATACAAGAAAGCACAGACAAAAATGAAGGAATCAATGAAAACACCAAACACAGCAGGAATGATGACATCAGATGGCGACACCTTTTATGAAATTTATATTTGTAGACGTGAGAAGAACAAGATGCATTATAACACTAGAAGCAGATGTAACATGTTTAAACCACAAATTAGGGCAGAGGATGTGAATACAGGTAAAAGAATGCAGGTAAAGTGTTGGATTCAGTTACTCTGAAATGCCATATTTAACACTCTAGTTAGTAAATGATTTTGTAATCTTAATTTTGTACTCGTCTTGAAAGGAGAGGAGACTAATGTCCTAGAGAAGTGAATTCCAGATCTGGTAAAGACTATGCTGAAAGTGAAGTCCATAATACAACTGGTGCTATAAATATGCAGCAGCCATGATTCTAAAGACTATAAATCCATTGAAACAGTAATATATACTTTGGTACAAGAGAGTTACATTTGCATTATGATTAGAATGTGAAAAGTATACAAATGCAATTTTTGGGGAAGTATAGTCTAGACAAGCTGTGCTGAGGCTGTGAAATGAGACTTCTTTTTTCTGATCAGCAACAGTGCTCATGTTAGCGGTTTCAGGTTTGTTTATTTCAGATGGCTTAAAACTAATCAGAATAAGGGATGTGAACATTTAGATAGAAAGCAGTACAGCTGATGCTGTTATCAACCATTTCTGCTGACAGACAGAATTTGAGCCTATGGAATAGGTCACCTTTCATGTGTGTCTTTTTGATGAAAGTACTTGCTCAGAATATGCCATTTCTTCACCAAGCACTAGCAGGAAGATTTTTAGTTTCCTACAAAACTTTAAAGTGCTATATATTTTGGCATCAGCTCTTGAGAAGCTTTCATGTGTTGTTTTCTTGAGTCCTGACAAAAATACATCTCATCTTTTTGTTGCCTGTATTTGTTCTGAGGATAGAAGAATACCACCACAATTCAGGGTCACTGAGGCCTACTTTTAGTACTCTTTGGTGACCTTTAAATCATGTGATGTGTATAGTAACACACTGTAATCTGTGCAGCAGTGCAGTGGTTAACATTGTTGCCTCACAGCAAGAGGTTCTCCGTTTTTATTCTTGGCTGGGGTGCCATCGGTGCAGAGTCTACACATCCTCCCTGTGGTCACGTGGGCTTCCTCTGAGTACTCCGGTTTCCTTCCACATTCCAAAGACATGTGTCTGGAGCATTTCTCCCCAGGTCTCTGCTGAAAATAGGCTCTGTCTTAGTTGGACATTTCTGGTCAACAAATGTTAAATAAATATTAATCTATATTTTTGGGAAGCCACCTCTCTTACATCTGTTGCATTTTGCATAAAAATACTGAACATCCATGAATGCAGAGCATATCTGTGTAGACCAGAACAAGTTACTGCCCTCTAGCCCAGTGGTGCAGATAGCTAAACCTCTTACTGAGCCCCAGATAACCCTTGTTAGACTAGTGTCATAGGCAGTATGTGGAAAGGATAGGGTAGGGTGGGATGGCAATGAGCGGCCTATGCCGGCTTGTCTACCCTGAGGGTAGGAGGCAGCCTACACCCACAGCAGTAGCAACATGAAGAGTCTGGTGAGCTCCACAACACAGGCTGGACACTGCTTGGCTGAGAGGCTGAACATGGGTGAAAGCATGTGTGCACCACCCAAAGGCAGCACGTGTAGATCTTGTTAGGCAGTCTGGGGATATTAGGTAGTTAGGGCACACTCCCCAGCAGTACAATGGTGCATTTGCATCCACAGTCTACACATGCCTTGGAAGTGGGTCTAGCCAAGGACAAGCTAAGATGGGCCCAGTAGACACAGCAAATCAGACCTAGTTGCTGATGGTGGTCATTTGCAGTGAGAAAAAAAAATAAATGGACAACCCTGACAACAAAGATAGTAGTGATCCACATAACTCATATTTATCTTGTGCTTAGTTAGCTAGTGAGCTAACTGAATGAATTGTCTGATAGTATGAAAAGCAACTGCTGTACAAGTAGTGTACTTCAGTCAGAGGTAAAGTCTGTAGAGAGATCTAAATGACTGTTTATAGCTTCAGCTTTGTAAAAACCATGAAAAATTAGACAAGGTTCATAGGTTCATAGGTAAGTACTAGGCTATCTTCCTGAGGGTATCTATAAGCCTAGCCAGAATGTGTTGGCTTTCTTCGCCCCCTTAGATTATTTCCCTGTGCATCGGTCCAGCAGAGCCATTAGTTCCCTGTGCCTTTGTCCAGTAGAGCCAATGCAGTGATCCCCAGGGTAAATTTTCTGTTTCCCATCCACTCATCAAGGTTTCTCTTGAAGAGTGTTACTAAGGGGCTCTGCTTAATGTAGATTGGAATCCTGTTTCAAAGCATAGGTTCATAGGTTCATAGGTGGGTACTAGGCTGTCTGCCCAAAGGCATTTATAAGCCTAGCCAGAATGTGTTGGCTTTTGCCGTCCCCTTAGATTAGTTCCCTGTGTCTCTGTCCAGCAGAGCCACTGAAGTGATCCCCGAGGTAAACTTTCTGTTTCCCATCCAATTGTCAAGGTTTCTTCTGAAGAGTGTTAGTGAGGAGCTCTGCCTAATGTAGATTGGGATCTTGTTCCAAAGCATGGGAAGTCTCTGGGACAGGAATCTATCCCTCCAGCACATGCTATTTACTGTTGTGGTAAGGTTTAGATCCCTAGAGCGTGTGACTCGAGGGGATAAGGTTTTCTTTAGGTGGAGCATGTCCATCAATTCTGGGTTGGACATGGCCTTATATGTCAGGCAGAGATCACCTCTGAGTAGGCAGTATGCAACCGAGTACAGCTGGAGTTTCTTCAGTCAGGCTGCATAAGGCATATGTTTGAGGCCGGTAATCCTCTTGGTGAGGTACTTCTGTGGTCTTTCCAGCTGTTGCTGGTGTCTTGTAAGGTACATCTCAAATGGGGCGTTGCACTCTATGATGGGTCTGATGAGTGATGAGTAGAGGGGCACAATAACCTCTTTTGTTCTAGATGCAAACCCTTTTGTGATTAGGTGGGCCACATAGAAGGATTTTCTAACCACCTTGGCAATATGATTATCAAAGGAGAGAGAGAGATTACTATCTATTTGGGTCCCCAGATCCGTTATTACATTTTCTGTATTTAGGGGACTACCATGTAGTTCCCAGGTACTTTGTTTTTTCCAAAGGGGATGACTATGCACTTTTTGACATTTAGCTTGAGGCCATGACTTTGACACCAGGTATCTGTCTCAGTGAGATCCTTCTGGAGGATGTCTGTTTAGCTGGAGAGTAAATTATGGTCCCCAGTTTGCAGTCATCTGTGAACTTGGTCAGCCATAGTCCTCCTGTGCTTACCTGTACCTCTGAGAAGTATATACCAAACAGGAGGGGTCCCAGGACTGAGCCCTGGGGACACCACTTGTAACTGGTTTAGAATCAGACCTAGAGCCTGCAACTCTCATAGTGTGGGTTCTATCCATGAGCCAATTGGCACCCCATCTCATGTTGTAGGGGTTTATGTTCAGGCTGGTGAGCTTGTCTATAATACCAGAATGGGGAATGGTGTCAAAAGCCTTTGCGAGGTCTAGGTAGACTGTGTGGACCTCTTTTCCCTCATCTAAAGCCTTGGAAACTGTCTCAAAGAAGTCCACCAGATTTAGGAGGCATGATCTGCCCTTAACAAAGCCAAACTAGGTAGGGTCCAATGTTTGAAGGTTCCCAATGTCTCTATTAATGAATTCCATGATGATGCATAGCCTTGCAGACCAGGCTAGTCAGGCTTTTAGGGCGATAGTTCCTGGGGTCCGTTGTGGCTCCACCTTTGTAGAGTGGGATAACTGTTGCTGTGTGCCACTCTATGGGTACGTAGCTTGTAGAGAGGTTGAGTTTGAACAGTGTGTTTAGGTGAGGGGTTAGTTCATTTTGGAGCTTGTGCAAGACACAGCCTGGGACACCATCTGGTCCCATTGAAGCTGTATTTTTGGCTTTGATAGGGCTGTTTTAACCTGTGTGTCAGTGATTGCCAGGGCACTACATTCTTCTGGTATGGTTATGGGCCCTTTAGGGGGTGAGAGGGGGTGAAGTTTGCACTAAACCTGTCTGCCAGAATGTTGACAATATCAGTCAGTTCAATGTATTTTGTGCCAACCTCAGAGCAGATCTGAGAGTTTCCTCTTAGGTTCTTGACATAGCTAAAGAATGCTTTGTGGTCATCTTTGGAGTCCTTGGCAATTTTTCTTTCGAAGCTAGTCTTGGATGATTTTATGAGGGATCGTAGTTTCTTGCTGATACTGATCAGGGATGTCTTTCCTTCTTGGGATTTTACTCTTTTCTGCACTAGTTTCCTCCTTCTATTGTATAGCTTGTTTATGGCAGGGGTCCACCAGACTGGTTTCCTTTTCTTGGAGGAGTGAGTCTTGGTTTTTCTTGGGATAGCACAATCCATGCATTCTTGCAGGTGCTCATAGAGTGCCTTTGTAAGGAATTCAGCAGCTTGGACAGCATTGTTCTTTAGCATTGGGGCTGTGACCCTTCCATCTTGGTCTTAAGTAACGTGAAGTTTGATTTTGAAAAGTTTTTCAGGGTGGTTTCCTTCATTGGGGTGGGGGCGGAATGTGGATATCCAGAGTGATTAGTCTATGGTCTGATCTAACCAGCGAGGGTTTGATCTCTGGTATAGAACACCATTTGCCCATGTTGGTAATGACCAGGTCCAATATGTTGTCACTTCTGGTGGGGGTGTTGACCAGTTGATCCAGGGCATTCAAGTTTATAAATTCTAGGAAGCATTGGGCAAGGGAGTTAGTACTTGAGTAGTTCTCCCAGTTAATGTTTGGGTAATTGAAATCACCCAATATTACGGCGTTTGGTAGGACCTTCATGTAAGATTATGCTCAACAGGGTTTTAAGGTTGAAAGTAATTTTGTTACAAATATGTAACATAAATAAAGTATAAAATAAAGCTTGCTTAAATGCAGAAACAGAGTAGTAATATGTGATCAGTATCCATACTAAATGACTGTGGCTTGTAAAATAAGGAACTTGCTGAATGAATATCTTTTTTACATATTTAAAAACAGGATGTATGCATTTCATTGTCAGTGAGAGAAAAAATTTAAAATCTACTTTTTTAAAGAATGGGCAACATGACCTGCTTCTATCATATGACACTGTTACAATGTGTTTCCTTAAAAAAATGCTTTTCTGCACTTATCAGCATTTGCACAAGAACAGATGTTCTTATACAAAGATCCAAATAGAATACAGGATGTTCAAACTGTCAGAAAAGCTGACTTCTTATAAATTCAGCAAAAATGTGACAGGACATTGTTAAACAAGGAAGCTTAAAAATAATATTATTAAGTCAGCATTTGCATCAGTATCTGTAACAATCAGTATTGTTTCTACAGGATGAGCAATTCTCCAAAATAGAATGCCAAGAGGAAATGTATATGTATATGTATGTGCATGACTAAAATTGTATATAAAGATCTGTATTAATCAGTTATGTTTGGGGTATTGGTAGGGACACATTTGTCCTGAGGTAAATGTTATACCTCTCACATCATCTGTACTATATCTGTATAGTTGTCTCCTCACAGCAAGAGGTTCTCCGGTTCGAGTCTTGGCTGGGGTGCCTTCTGTGTAGAGTCTGCATGTCCTCCCTGCATTCATGCGGGTTTCCTCCGGGTGCTCTGGTTTCCTCCCACATTACAAAGGCATGCATCTGGAGCATTTCTCCCCGGGCGTCCGCTAAAAATTGGCTCGTTCCAAGTCGGAGTTTCCCAGTTAACAAATGTAAAATAAAAAATAAATAAAAAGTAAATAAATATATGAGAAGTAAAGTGGAACAGTACTTTAAGCTGCAATGTTAGTCCATCTGGTTTATTATAAAAAGTTATTTGTTACTGCTCTAAGTTGATGCTGCAAAGTATATTCTCTCATCAGTGTATATTCTGCAAATTTCTGTATGCAACAGACTGTGAATGCAAATATAACCAGACTTTGATTTCAGCAGAATCCAGCCAGCAAGACTGAGTGTCTTAAGAAGACTTCAAATCCATCACAGTAAGCAGCACCATATCATTTTTCAGTGGCAAGCTATCCTGCATTTGAACACAGAGGGAGTGGTAAGCCCTGCAGAGGGTCACTTCAGTCAAATTGCAGTAACTAACATTTGTACGTATGTGTAAATCCTAAACAGAAGTATTCCAGTTTATGCAACTTGCAGTAGTAACATTGTTTTAGACGTCTAATTCCAGAGTGAGACTAGTTCAGGAAAGTCGCAGTGCCATAAATTCTCCAAGAAAAGGTGGATATCTACTTTGTACAGCAGTCCGCTACCTGTTGTGCTTCACCAGCTTCTCAAGTGACACTGAAAAATTTCCAACCATCAGCAACAACAGCCTGATCACCTGTTTTCTTGCTACCTGGTAAGACTTTTTTCTGTGTCACATTTTTGTATGGATGCTATTAGACAGTTTGGATGTTATTAGACAGTATGGATATTATTAGACATAATTCATGCAGGAGTAAACCAAGCTTTAGTAAATTGCAATGTTAGTATACACAGCACATTAGTAAATGTAAAACCTTATTAGGGCAGGTTGATAGTAAGGCATTATGCAAATGTATTACTATATTTGACTGGTATCTCAAAGAAAACCATGTGGGGTATGACAAATGTTTGTGTGATTCAACAAAAACTGCATTTTGTGTATTATGCCATAAAAATGTTTTGCATCATATTGCTAAAAAATAGACTTTGAAAACAGATCTGTTCATGATACAGAATTAACTAAGAGTAAAGTGTTTATATTATATTCAGACGTTGAACAGTTATGTCCTGTCACCACATGCAAGTCAAATCAGTTACTGACAGGACCTCTAGTACATTTTGTTACAAAAGAATGTAATAAACTTCTAAAAGACAGACACAATGAGTTCAGGAAGTTTAGACAAGTTATACATACATTTTTTCAAAAGTGCTTAGGAGTTTCAGATTCAGCAGAACAGGCTCCTGAGACATATCAGAAAGACCATGCAACATTGCAGGAAACTCTTGAACAGCAGTTACAAAATAAAGAAAATAAATTAGTTGAGCTTAAGAGAACATTGGGAAAGAGCAGGAAACTACAGCTGATCTGTGCAAAAGAAATATATTTTATAATATGTTTGTGTTTTGAAAATGGTTAAGCATACATGGTAGGATGGTAGGATCTGATGTCTGGACAAATCATTCTCAAATGTTTAACACTTCCATTCAGTTAAAGCAAGACATTTATCAGTACTACAGTAAAGTAGAGCCTATGACTGTCATTCTTAGCACAGTCAAAAGGTAAACAATACTGTTCTAGTGTATAAAATTAAATAAAAATAGTTACACAAAACAGTTCTAGTGCATAAAATTAAATAAAAATAGTTAATAAGAGTAAAGATTTAAAGTCACAAGACTGACATGCTTAACTAAAGATTTAAAGTCACGAGACATGCATGTATTTTCTTTTCATCTAAAATACATCTGTTACAATGCACAAGGATAACAGGCAGACAACAGTAAATATAAATAATGTAAATATAAACATATGTTAGTTAAGCTAATATCTATTTGTTTTTTACAATTTTTATATAATTGTATACTAACACCACACCAAACAGTTAAAGTTCTGAAGTTTAAAAGGAAATAAAATCACAAATGGTATTAGTCAAACAGTTTTTGTAATGTTAATGGTAGGGCAGTTAAATAAATAAATAAAAAAATACTGAAATCCATGTAAGCTAATTATAAAATAATGTCTATTTATGTAGTATAAATGCATAGTTATGCAAATCACAAATACTTATTAACTGAAATGTGAGCTCAGACCTTCCTAGGCTAGATGAATAGTTACAGGAAATGTTGGAAAGATAAGATAGACAAGACTGATTGCCAGACAAGTAGCTTGAGTTTTTCTAAAGCATTATTGTTATTAAAACATAATTGTTAAAATGTTTACAGGCAACACTATTTGGTAATTGTAATAAAATGTGACTATTGTGCATAGATGTCACTAATAATCTGTTTGCAAGTAAATGTTAAAAGTAAAAAAAGTTGCATCAAGTACAGCCAGCAAATGGGCTATAGTATACATACAGTTCAAATCAATTGTGTAGGAGGGTGTAAATACCTACTAGTGGTAATAAACAGCAAAAGCTTTATGAAAATGATCAAATCAGACAGGGGTCTATAGTTTGGTAGCCTAGTGGAAAAGATGTGTGGCCAAAGTATTGGGCTGGTGTACATTCTAAAGCAAATAAACAATACTGTAGTATACTACAGGGGGAGGGGCACTCTCTCAGTTTTACACTGACTGTATAAGCAGTACTGCACAAGGGACTAAAATAAAGCTACAGGAAAAAATATCTCATTCCTTCCTGACAATACTCTTTTAGGGGGAGGGAAAAACAGGTATTAGTGTATTAGAAATACTGGTAAACTGAATTAAACCTGACAGAATAAGATATTTTACAAGATGTTAATAGCTATCATAATGGTTATTATTGTATTGTTTAGTATTAAATTGTATTTACAACCTGTTAAACTGTAAAGCTATACAAAAGATGGTTTAAAAACAAGAGAAGACTTAACATTGTTTTATTACAGCTATACAAGGGAGAGTAAAGATATGTAAAAAATTGAACAAGACTGGTCACTATTCACTATTTTGATATGTTTTTGGCAAAACAATGTTGGTATAAAAAAGCATGAATGTTTCTAATTGCTGAGTATGTAGTTTAAAATAACAGGACATATGCCTTTGGTGCCAATTTCACTAGATATTTCTAAAGAGACATAAACATTTTCCAAGATTTTGCTTAATATTAATGTTATTAAATTTGTAAGATTAGACTAAATGTACTTTATAATCTTTGTATGTACAAATGCAGAAGAATTCAGTACAAATTAAATTAATGTCTAGTAATGAATATGTGTAAAAAACATGTTTAAAAAAATGGGTCCAGGGTACCTACTAGATTGAAATGCATAAATAGCAAACAGTCTGTGTAAATACATACTGTATAGGATACATTGTAATAAGTTCAAAAGTAATTTGTCAAGTTGTAATATCACTAATATGTACATATCATTCTTTAGTGTATAAATCATGTTTTTTTTTAAATCCTCAAGTATTAAATATACTGAAATAATTACATTAAAATATCTAAGCCCAGTTCAGTCCTTTATGTTCACTTTACTGTCAACAAATATGTTAATGGGCAATTCAGAGACATGACCACAATGTGATGGTTAAAATGACATTAAAACTGTATATTTTCAGCAATAATAATCAGTGTATAAATGTTTGCAGTAGCATGTAGTTTTTGTCTCTTATAAATATTAGTCTATTTCTAATCTTTTGATATTAATAAAAGTAAAGAGTTAATTCAACAGTTGCAAAGAGTTAATAAAAGAGTTCTAAATCATAAATTAAATTCTGTGATTGCAAAAGAATAAATTAATCAAGTTAAAAAATAAAATGAAAGCAGACAAAGCTCATAACTGATAAAATATTTTCACAGAATGGTCTGTAAAAGAAAAAGTTGTTAGATACATTCAGTTTTGGTAGTAATACTTGATATCATTGTAAAATTGCATTTTGATTTGTTGTATCAAAAGAAGATGAAAGGTTTTGTTTCTTAATGTGTTTTCTAAATAATATGATCAAAATACATATCAATATAAAGTGTTTTAAGTATGTTTTAAAATAAAAGAGGAATTGAAAGATTATGCTCAACAATATATTAAGGTTGAAAGTAACTTATGCTACAAATATGCAACATAAATAAGGAATAAGATGAAACTTGCTTAAATGCAAAAACAGAGTTTAGTAATATGTGATCAGCATCCATACTAAATGACTGTGGCTTGAAAAATAAGGAAGTTGCTAAATGGACATCTTTCCTTACAGACTTAAAACAGGATGTATGCATTTCATTGTCAGTGAGAGAAAAAATGTAAAATCAGCTTTTTTAAAGAATGGACAACATGAGATGTTTCTATCATATAACACTGTTACAATGTGTTTCCTTAAAAAACATGCTTTTCTGCACTCATCAGCATTTGCACAAGAACAAATGTTCTTATACAAAGATCCAGATAGAATACAAAATGTTCACACTGTCAGAAAAGCTGGCTTCTCATAAATTCAGAAAAAATGTGACAGGACATTGTTAAACAAGGAAGCTTAAAAATAATATTATTAAGTCAGCATTTGAGTCAGCATCTGCAACAATCAGTATTGTTTCTACAGGATGAGCAATTCTCCAAAATAGAGTACCAAGAGGAAATGTATATGTATGTGCATGACTAAAATTGTATATAAAGGTCTGTATTAATGCAATTATGTTAGCGGTATTGGTAGGGACACATTTGTCCTGAGGTAAATGTTATATCTCTCACATCATCTGTACTATATGAGAAGTAAAGTGGAACAGTTCTTTAAGCTACAACGTTAGTCCATCTGGTTTATTATAAAAAGTTATTTGTTACTGCTCTAAGTTGATGCTGCAAAGTATATTCCCTCATCAGTGTATATTCTGCAAGCTTCTGTATGCAACAGACTGTGAATGCAAATATAACCAGACTTTGATTTCAGCAGAATCCAGCCAGCAAGACTGAGTGTCTTAAGAAGACTTCAAACCCATCACAGTAAGCAGCACCATATCATTTTTCACTTCATATTTTCCAGAGTCTCCAGAAATGCGGAATGGGGGTCCTGGGTCATGGTGAGTGATCTGTAGCAAGCTAAAATCTGAATTGTAGTTTTGCCCATTGTTAGTTGTACATGGATGATCTCTGAGGCATTGTGCTGTGCCACTGACCTGGAGGTGTGGGTATCCTTGATGAATATGGATACACCCCCACCTTTTGTGTTTCAGTCCGGGTTCTGTGGCCGAAAAGTATGGTATGAGTTATAGCCTGGTAGTGCTGGGGTGCTGTCTGGAGCCTTAAACCAGGTTTCTGTTACTGCACAGATATCGATGTTCTCCACACTGAGGAGTGCCTCGAGTGCATGCAATTTGAGGTTTAGACTTCTGGCGTTGAGTAGCATTACCCTCGGTTTTTGGTTACTTGTGCTATTTACGGTGGTGGGTTTGCCTAAAAAAGGCAGTATGGGGGAGGCAAAAGCCTTGGCCAGTATTTGAAAGCCTAAGGGTGACAGGTGCAAGCCATCTCTTGCGAAGCAACGTGGCTTATCGAGCATGTCATCCCAGGTGGACAGATACTGGATCCCCTTTGAATGACACCAGAAACTTAGCCAATAATTGAAATTGATCATTTTTTCTTTATACTGTGGCATCATTCTTGGTGAGGGTAGGATGCTACTCTGGGTCAGGGTCATACCGGCCTGGGCTATGTGATCAGAGAACTCTTCCATGTCTGTTTTCATGTAGTCCAGGGAGGTACATCTCAGGTCATTCACACCAACATGGACAATGACAGAGTCATATTTGTACTTGATCTGGAGAGACCTGATTGCTTGTGTTATGTGGCAGATCCTGGCACCTAACAGGCAGCTAACTGTAACCTTCTCCTTGTCCAGCCTAGTTAGTGGGACCTCAGTGTGCTTGACTATAGCGTCACCTATTACTAGTGTGTTGGGTATGTTATTTTGCCTTAAGAGCTGTGATTGCATGGCACACTGATTATGTGAAGTATGATTTTCATGGTTTGTGATGGGGTGTGGAGGTTGCTTGGGTGTCTGCTTTGGAGGTCTCTGTTGCTTTTGCAGATTTTTTTTAGAGCCTCCAAGTATGTTTTCATGCATTTATGTGCGTTATTTGCCGGTACTGGTTTAATGAGTCTATGTGAGACAGGTGATGTGATGCAAGTATTTCCTTTCTCCTCTTGACTGTCTGATCCAGTCTTGGGTTGAGAGAGCCTTGCCTCCAGTTTGGCTGTATAATTGCATCTCTGTCATATATTATTGTTTGGTGGTAGGAGGAGAGGGTTGTCTGTGTACATGAGGCAGTTGTAACATTGCCTCAAAATGCCCATATTCACCAGTTGGACTGGAGAGTACACCTGAAACTGCCCTTTGGACATGCCTGAACAGGTAAAGTGAGCTGTTATACTGATTAGCTGGTAGGGTATTTTGATAAGTCATCCATCATATCATGCTCCTTTCTGAATCCATGGTGGGAGGATATACATGTTATATACAGGTCCAGATAGAAAAGGTATGACTGGAACTCTTGGAGTATTACGTTTTCTGGTGCATTCACAAGTGGATTCAGTAGTGAGAAATATGAATAGCAGCTCGCAGGTGCTTTATTCTGTCTTGTGTAAAGGAATGTCATACATGTCTTTCTAGATGTGGTGCCTAGTGTACAGTATGATTAAACATAATACTAATTAGGTATGCAACTGGTAATGCAAGTAACTTGATCGTTGGTTCAACCTTCTCAGTGAAGAAAAGGATCTTCTATTAATTTGCTATACAACCTTAAACAAATCTTCAGTGATCACAACTCTGAAGTAAAAAAAGTGTAGCATGTTGCTGGTGTGTGTGTGTGTGTGTGTGTGTGTGTGTGTGTGTGTGTGTGTGTGTGTGTGTGTGTGTGTGTGTGTGTGTGTGTGTATGTGTGCATGTGTGTGTGTGAGTGTGTGCATGCGTGTGTATGTGTGTAGGGAGGGGTGAGATTCTTGGGCACATGCAGCAAAGTTAGGGAGTAAGCTTTAAGGAAGAACTACGCGGAACTAGTCACAGAACAAAGCTGCAGCTCTGCAGCTATATCATCAAAGTGAGCTGACTTCTGTAATGACCAGTTTGTATTCTTCTAGAACAATTTACTGTTGTTAAGTCAAGGTTCACTGAAGGCTTTGCTGTAATCAGGCATGCATCTTCTCAATAACAATTTGTTTGGTTGCAAAGCTGCTTTTAGTGTGCACATTTACTGTTTTGTTACATAGTATATACTGTAGTAAAATAGTTTGTTTACAATGACTATCCTTTTACTACATCCACCCTGGCACTCATTATAATGAAGGCATTACGTCCGTCATGTGTAGCCAGTAAGAGTGATTAATGTGATCATGCCTTGACAATTCCAGGATGGGACCGTGACTAGTGATGCAATGTCATGGTAACCTTATGTCAGTGGCATAGTAGGTTACACTCCCATCTTCCATGTCTAGATAGCCCGTAGGTTAGGTGAGTCCTCACAAGCAGTACACTTATGTTTATGTTCAAGTACTGACAGTGCAGTACAGTATGGTTGGTATGATGTCATTGGATTAAAATATTAAATCAATCCCCCCATGCACACACACAAGCACATTGCTAGTAGGAGCTTACAAACATTTTAATATCCATGATTACTTATGGCAAAGAGGTACAGGGAATTTCCTTGATGACCTGGCCATATTCTTCTTGTCTGTATAAGCACCATCATAGGTCTCACTTCAAAAAGGTATTTTACTTTGTGGTATCAAGCAGTCTTATAGACATAGACAAAGTGGCCTATTGCAGTTTCACCATGAAGGCTACGTTTGCAAATATTGTGCATGTCTACATGTTTAATTACAATCTTCTTCAGCTGTACTACCCAGGTAAAGCATTAGAAGACAAAGACAGCAGTGTAACAAACCAGTAATCACCATTGTTATTTGCTTATATTGTCTATTGTTTTACTTCTGTAATGTAACAACTGTATAGATAAAAGGAGCTATATCATTACATGTGACTGTAGTTCTCATATATTGCTGTGCTACATGCTGCTTAGGGTGTGGCTGAAATGTTTTCCCCAAGACCAGCCTGCCAGGTCAACAACCTGTCACAAAAAAAGAAAGGAAGGAAGGAAGAACGAAAGACAAAGAAAGAAAGAAGAAAGAAAGCAAAAGAAAGAAAGGAAGAAAGAATGAAAAAGAAAGAAAGGAACAAAGGAAGAAAGAAAGATAGAAAAAAGAGAGAAAGAGAAGAAAGAAAGCAAAAGAAAGAAAGAAAAAAGAAAGAAAGAAGAAAGAAAGCAAAAGAAAAAGGAAGAAAGAATGAAAAAGAAAGAAAGGAGCAAAGGAAGAAAGAAAGATAGAAAAAGAGAGAAAGAGAAGAAAGAAAGAAAAAGAAGAAAGAAAGAAAGAGAGAGAAAGAAAGAGAGAGAGAAAGAAAGAAAGAAAAGAAAGAAAGAAAGGAAAAAAAAAAGAAAGAAAGAAAATTACATTTGGTGCTCACTTCCATAGGAGGAACTCATGCATATGGCTTTACTGACATATTTTTATTTTCTTCATTAGTGGAAAGTAAGACAGGCAAGTGTCTAACCACTTTTCTACATATAAATGAGTCACTGTGATCTGATCTTTGCATTCAACTGTTTCTCTACAGTCACATGGTGCTTCAATCATTACTACAGGAAAGTCGGACAGATCAACTTCACTGGTCACATAAGACTTTGGACAGTATTTTAGATGTTGCCATACTTGAACCTTAGAGCAGAAGATCTGAGATTGTACTGGCTATCAAAAACGTAGGTCTTTGCGTACACCAGCACCACCATTTTTCCACACAAAACAAATGATCTATATGTTGTTACCAGACATTAGGAGGAAGTTAATAAAGCCTATACGGCCTTTTCTACCATGTAAGCATTGTGCCATGCTGATTACATGAAAGTATGCAGGTTTGCAGTCCAGTAAGTACTGCTGGGTGGCGCTCATGCATGTGCCAACACGGGAAGTTCTGTGGCATGCAAATCACCTCATAAGCAGGCAAACATCATACAAACAAGGCAGGTAGAGCAATCCAGCAAGCAGATAGGCAGCCCTGCAGACCCTCTGTTAGTGTCCATAATGTACATGGCAAGATTCTGTATAGAGAAATGTTGACAGACAAAAGGGGCTGTAAAAATGTAGATAGATTGATAGAAATGGCATACCACACACATATATGTATGAAAATATCATCTGTGTGTCTCAAAAGTTACAGAAAATATGTTAAAGTCATTTTTTTTAAATAATCTTGGCATGTTTGTGGGGCAAATCACAGTGTGCAAACATGCCTTAAAAAACATTTAAAAAAGTGGAAATAAAATTAATATTATGAGACAAAAATGTATTACAGAACCCTGCGTGGAGTATCTACAGTAGTGCTTTGGTGCTGTTGCTAAAGTGGTAGGGCTTGGAAGCGTGTAGTTTCCAGGTTGTGAGCACGGATCCCTATGCAAATGAGGTGGAGTTATTGAATAGCATAATGGGGCAATTGTGTCCGCATATCCCCTCCATGTAGGCACACAACCATGTTGGTGTCAATACAGGAGGTAGATGACATCAGGGGAGAGTGTGTCCAGTAACTACAAAGCTGATAGAGCTTAGCTGGCTTTGTTTGCGTGGCACACCACTGTGCTGAGCATGGAAGTCTAGGGGGTGTGTCCACTGACTGCTAAGCTTTGTTCACCTGTGGAGTGCCCATTTGCGTGGCTTGCTTCTTTGCTCTGAGTATCTACAAGACAATGATTCATTAATTAGTTTTGACCCTTGTTTAACTTAAACTAGGGCCGTTGAATGATGTTAATGATATACTAGGCAGGTGGAATGCCTTATAGGTAGCCAATCACACAGTTAGCACCTAGAGTAGAGCACTATAAAATCTGCATACACCCTACAATCTGATTTTTCCCTCATACCCTGCACCATCAGTGTCCAGACATGGAATTTTAACTGAAGGAATGCTAGATCGCTACAAAATGGACAAGGACATATTACAAGACCTCACTGAGCTCTACCACCCTCAACTCAGACCCAGAGCAGACAGGGGGCACCTACCCTAGTGCAAAAAAGGTATGTGTAGCCCTTAGGATAATAGCCACAGGTACCTTCCAAAGACCAACTGGAGACATGATGGGGGTCTCACAGGCATCAGTGTCCAGGGTACTCTACCAGTTCCTGGATGCCATGCTACCACATGCTAGTGAGCACATTTATTTTCTCCTCACCCCTGAGGCGAGGGTCAGCAATATGCAACACTTCTACTGTGTAGTGCAATACCCTGAGGTACTAGGTGCCATAGATTGCACTCCTGTGCACATCAAGGCACTACATGGTGAGGAGAGTAGAATCTACATCAACCGCAAGGGGTACCACTCCATCAACTGCCAGGTTATGTGCAATGCCCAGAGCATTATCATGAATGTGTGTGCTGGCAGCCCTGGCAGTTATCACGACTCCCATGTCTGGCATGTATCACAGCTGTACCAGATGTTTCCTAGGGGGACATCCCACACGGCCATTTACTGGGGGATGCTGGCTATGCACTGGAACCATGGCTGATGACTCCCATCAGAAATGTGCACAGACGAATGCCATAATGTGGCACACACACAAACTAGGAACATCATAGAGCATGTGTTTGGGCTGATGAAGTCATAGTTCCAGTGTATTGATATATCTGGTGGAGCCCTGCAGGACTCTTCAGCTACATGTGCTCATATATTCACAGTATGTGCCATGCTACACAATATGATCCTGCAGATACAGCTGCAGCAGGACCATCAAAGGGAAGTGTCAGTCGTCTAGTCAGGATGAAGTAGAAGAACATTGTGGGTTCTTGTTGAAGCAGCTTTATTATATACAAACACATACGAATTGAGGCTAAGTAACTAACTTATATACAGACTAGTTAACATACATATAGATGTTCACACTCTGGTTGTACTTCTTAAAATGGCAGTGAAGCTAGCACGTGCTTGTGATTTATATGCAGTTCTGTCCTTGGAAATGCATGTAAAAGGTACAACACACATGTCATTTTACAGGAATGGATACACAGCCCTTCACCAGTGCCTAGGTCACCACAGCCACACTCACAGGATGACGTGGAGGAGGAAATCCTTGATGATGACCCTGTAGGCGGACATAGGTGTGTCCAGTATGCCCTGGCATTGGCTAACAGGCAACGCATAGTACACTCACTGACAACCTAGCACCTTTGGGACTGACACCTTACTCCTACTGACATAAATATATTAAAATAGCTGGTGCCAGGCAACTCACACACTTGTACCTATCCATGTATTGGCTATGTACTGCTTGCATCACACAGACTCAGCCCTGAACTACAGGTCTGTCAACTGTTGCATTTGCAATGTAAGTCTCTAACCTATACACTAATTGTAAGGATTATAATAATATGGGATCATATGTATGTATGTATGTTTGTATGTATCTGCTGCTGTTATGCTGTTATGCAAGGAAATATAGTGGGCTATTTGGACAGATGTAACATCCACATGTGACTACAGATACCCAATCCAATAGTATGTGTTCCTTAATATTAACTAGGCCTCATGGTTAGAATATTCACGACATCAGGCAAGGGAGATGTTAAACAGTGGCCACACATGATATGTGGACAACTGTCTACCCAAGCTGATTATGTGTTGTTGTTGTTCCCCCACCCCCAACACAGCAGTGTACCCATATAACTGCTTTAGCAGAAAATCAGCTATGGTATATCAGTGGACCAGGTAATCTCAGGGCTGTAACATAGATATTGCTCACACATTGTATATCTCTCTTCACACAGGATAACAATGTATATATTTATGCTGTTGATTGTGTGATGAATGACTCCTCTCTGTCAGGTGACCTGTGTGGCTCAGTGGACTAGGGAAGCTAGCATGGGTGATGGTTTTAATGGTTCTAATCTGGAATTAGTCACATTTTTTGCATGTGAGGTAGTACTATGTTGGTGTTTTCATAGACTGTCATACCTCTCAACCTCTTAGTGTAAAAAATCTGGACAAAGCCAGAAAGACTGTGGAGGACAAAGGCCCAAACATAGGGACAGATTTTAAATATTGTTCCCATAAATCTAGAAAGTTGCTGGAATTAAAGGTGTTGCATTATTACATATTTTCTGAAGGATATAAAGTCTGAAACACAAATGTTTGTCTGTATTTAGTATAATGTAGTGACATCAATATTCAATAATTCACCAGAATGCCACAGATGTATAAGGAACAGACCAAACATATGAGGCAAAACAGTGGACATTCTGTGAAAATCAGGACAGTTGAGAGGTATGCAGACTGTCAATCTGTTGGTGCTGTAACATTACCAACCCCAGTAACATATTAAGTACAGCAGACGTCTGGGGAATGCCGTGGATATTTTGAGTGAAGAGCAGTACTGCAGAAATTGGGGTGAATGTTAATGTCTGTAACATACAAAATTCTGGACCAGAGTACAGGTATGTGTGGCCTGGAGTCATTTTATAAGTGTTATTCCCACTGGGCATGCCCAGATACTGTTAAAATAAACGCAGTTCTGTTGCCCCTTCATCAAAATTACCTGTTATGTATAAATGTCTATACATACAGACATATATGTACACATATCCATCTGTTACTATCTTTCTCTCACATGCATAGTATATGTATCACTATGTAGTGTCAAATAGATATATACTGATATATATATATATATATATATATATAGCTATATATATATTAAAATGATACATACACTCCCTCAAATATCTAAATAACACATATACATGGCATACACACACACACACACACAAACACAGCTACATTTATATATATATATATATATATATATATATATATATACATATATACACATATATATATATATATATATATATATATATATATATATATATATACATATATATGTATATATATATATATATATATATATATATATGTAGTACATCCTTGTTATATACAGAAATATGTGTGTGGATGTCTGTATTGTCCGACATGCCCTAATAATGCTGAGTAAATCTGCACTATCACACAGTCACAATGTTGCTCAAAAGATCCAAACTAAAGGCACAACAGTACATAACCTTCTAATCTACAGACCCCTATGCCTGACATAGACAGACACAGGTGAGCAGATGGTGTGGGTCTATATTGCATGTTCACCAGCTTAGGTTGTCGAATGTCTAAACATCGACACCTAAGTGTTGAAACTGTAAAATCGTGAACGGCCATTCTTTCCTTGGGAAAGAATTTGCTAGGCCTTCGAGAAATAAAATAAACTTCTGAAACCAAACATAGTGGGGGGCTTTTCCCCCTCACACCCTCCAATGTGGGGGGCTGCTCCCCCACACCCCCTAACTAAATATACCAACTCAGAGATCACTGTGCATTGAGTAAAGGGCAAATCCCCAATAATGGCCAAGCAAATTCTTTCCGAGGAAAGAATTTGCATATGTGGCCATTCACAATTTTAAAGTTTTGACACTTAGGTGTCGATAATTAGGCATTTGACAACCTAAGCTGTTGAACATCTAATAGGAACCCAGTGGTGTAATGATTAATGTTGTCATTGGACATATGGACAGGGCACATTGATCCTGCCCACAGGTTTGTCTATCTAACTGCAAGCAGCCACATATGGCATTACTGGTAACTGTACACACATAGCTAGGATAAAAACAGTTATCTCACTGCTAGGATACTAGATGCAGATAACAGTATGAAGCAATATCACTCAGCAGGTCACAGATGCTTTTCAACACAAGCCTAGTTTGTGTATTGCACAAGTACTGTGCTTGCAATCACATATAAGACAGACATAACGTGTGGTGCATGTGATTAGTGCTGTGATCTGCAGTGTATAAAACTAGCTGGAGAGGGGTTCTAATCTCATGCCAGCCTGCAGTGTGTGTGTGTGTGTGTGTGTGTGTGTGTGTGTGTGTGTGTGTGTGTGTGTGTGTGTGTGTGTATTCCCCTGAAAAACAATGGACATGCTCTCCTGGACTATCCACCTGCAATGGCTATGCACTTTTTTGGGCCTGTAACTTGCTGCTGGCTTACAAACTGCTCTCTTCTATAAAGCCTGATGATGTCAGCCGCCTTAAGACTACTGACAGAGTAAAAAGAGATGTAAGCTGTGGCGCATGTGATAAGTACCATGATCTATAGTGTATATGATTAGACAGGTAAGGGTTCTAATCTCTCAACAATAGACTTGGTGCATGTATATATATCCATATGGCATAACCTTGGTGGTAGCCTAGACATATGTAGAGCTTTCCAGTGTTTTATTTGTTGTGGGTGATGTGCCCCCACAAAGGACTGATCACAACAAGACCTGTTTATGTTATCAAGCATAATATGTCCTAAACTGATAGTAGTAGCAGACATGAGGTATGTTGCATGCAACATGTACTGTGATCTGTAGTGTGCACCATTACATAGGTAAGTCTTCACATCTACGTACTGCCAACTTCCAGTATGTGTGTGCCTTGGCATGTCCTGTATGCATTGATTGGAATTGGTGCTACCCTCAATGTAACCATGTTTGTGTGTGAGCCTGTTAGAGCATTGTATATCATTTTATGGAACCATAGGATGTTTGAAGTGAACTCAAATAATGGCCATACAACCTTCACGATCATAGACATCATCATACCCATAGATACAGGATCAGCACATATTGCCCCAGTCTGAGAGGGACCCAGGCAGATGTCCTGTGTTGAGATGATGGTCACCCAGCCAATCAGACAGATGGCATGTGCTGAGGTGCACTGAGGTGCTCTGTTTGCCATTAGGCAGAGTTCTGTTCCAAGGGTGTGCTTCAGTCTGCTAGACAAATCTCTCCCACAAGCATGTAGTACTAACATCACATACTAGGTTAATGTCCTTACAGTGGGTTATCCATCTACTATGTTTCCTACAGATAGGCAGCATATGCAATCAAGCAGGGTCACACATTGCCCTATATGCAAGGCACAGATCACCTCTGAGTAGTCTATATGCTACTGACAACAGTCAGTGACACCTATTGCAGATGATCCCCATTGAACAAATAATGAAGACATGCCTATGAACCCTACCATACCACTGTAGAGACATGGTGATCTGAGGTACATTAGATGTAAACCTGGGTGGCCAGGTCTGTATGGCCAGTTCTTTCACCCCTGAGTATATACAGCACATGTTGCAACTGATGTGCTACTTACCAGGTACATAGGTCTACCTAATGGACACAATACTACATATATATTTGTTGGGGTTTATAGCCATTAGTATGTCAACAGACATTTGTTCATCAATATCCTCTTGTAGGCTATTCACATAACTCACATACTATATGAATGCTCACAATGTGCAGGCATTAGCCAACATTGTTAGCCACAGTCATTCAGTATTCGCTTGTATTGTGGTTACATGGACTCCAAGCAATAGAGGACCCAGGACTGCACCCTGTTGAGCACTGCTGCTTGGAGGAGATGTCCCTATGTTGCATACATGTGCAATCAGTGGTCCATTTAGTGATCCCTACAATGACAGTATCATGGATGCCTAAGTGGGTGCTCTGCAAATGCTGTCTGAGGAGGGGATGTAGTCAAATGGTTTGTCTCAGTCTGGGGATTGTACATCCTGATGTACCCTCACCCAGGTCCATGGTGACTGCCTCAGAAATGTCCAGCACATGTAACAGTCATGATCCCCCTGTCACACATCCAATCTGTGTACAGTCAACTGTGTGTAGATCACATACATGTGTGCTGATCAGCTCCATGATGATTGTCCCTATAGGCATGTGAATATGGATACATAGACAAAGAGGTGTATAGTTATGTTGGTCAGTGAATGCACCATCTCTGTGCAAGGGTGGAACAGTTGCCATTGTCCTTTCAGCTGGTGTGCAGCCAGTGGTGTTAGTACGATTGCAAGGGTTTCCCAATGATGTTAGTAATCCTTGTGAGATCACATGTGGAATGCAGCCTGGAATGTTAGCATGTGGAATGGATGCTGTGTATGATCCATTGAGATGCCAGTTACAAACTTCTCTGTGAATATGGGAGTTATGGGGCAGGTTCTAGGAATGTCATGTGTCACATGTGATGGGGACTAGGGAGTGTAGTTGATGCACACAGTGTGGAAGTACAGGTTAGGTATGAGTACAGACCCATCATATGTGGCATCATTACATCTGAGGTCAGCGGCATTCTGGGCCTGTCCTTTGAGGTTACACATGTAACTACACGTTGCATTGTGGTTCTGCTTTGTGTGGGTGGTTAATGTTGTCATTTACCATATCTACACAACATCACAACAACACTATGTGCTTCATTTAGTGGAGGAGGTTCTGCCTGCATTTTAGGGGCGCCCTCACCCCAACTGTCACACAGCAATGTCCAGCTGTTATTGCACAGCCTGCTAATGGCAGTTGTCCACCGCTCAGGTTTGCTGGGCCATGACAAGCCTATGTCCCACTTGTCCTGTGCAGCTGAGTTCATGCACTTGTAATGCTGCTGACATAATGCATGGGTGTAGAGCTATGCATACCTGCCTGTCCCATCTGTTGTGGGATGCCCAATCACACTATGTCAACCATCCCACAGGAGTTCATATGTGGTTTTCTTCACATATATGTCTGTATTGCCTGCAAGGGGGAGGTATGTGCTGGTAGTTTCAAAGAACATAATCTGTGGCAGGATCAAACCAGATAGGACCTCACACTGGGGGTGGGGGGCTGCAGTGGTCACCCATATTGGTAAACACATGATGCAATACATTGGTTCCCCACATATATGATGAAATACATTGGTTCCCCATGTGTGGATGTCACAGCACTGCTCCAAGGCATTGTAGGTAAGGACCAAGGCCATCCTTTGGGCAAGTGAGTGGAAGCATGATTAAGCAACACAGTGTGTACATATTCCTGCAACATGCTGTCAGTAAATGCAATACTTACATGCACAGAGGACAACTAGCATGTAGTGCAAAGCAGTGTTCTCAGATCTCTGAGTCCTGTCACCTGAAATGCCATGATAGGGGTTAGCATGGATATGAGTACTACCACTGTTGTACACCTACTGACACTGGACCAAACATTTATATTTGTTGAAGGCCAGATCATGCCTACCAACTGTAACTGGTGGAGCCCATTGACTGTTACACTATGCAGCGAATGTTGGAATTAAGTCTCACTCCACTAACTATGACCTGACAAGGTGGATGACAATATTAGGCCAGCAGGCCATGTTGGAAACTGTGTACATCATGTACACAGTGTTATATCAGCTGGCGGACAGGCAAGTGTCTGACAGTCATACTCAGGGAACATAGCAATGGGAGATATGCTGCAATGATGCCAGTCACAAGTATGGTTCATTATTGGTGCACCCCTTCTACCTATTCCCTCTCTGCAGTCACAGCCACTGTCACTGACCTTTGACGGAATACATTAGTAGGTGAGTGCATATCAGGAGCTGCCACAAAATCCAACACAGAACCAACAATTATCCAGGATGGCCTAAGACACAGTCAGTTGTTGCCTGAGCCACATGCAACAATTAAATGCCAACTACTGCACAATACTATCCTATGTGGATTCATCCACCCCTGCAAAATATTGTAGTGTCCACACACCACACACAGTCGAGCCATTACACATGGAGTTATGGACACAGAGAATAATGTAGCCTTCTGCTGTCAATGGTTGGAAAGATGTGGATGCATTCACTGTTGTACAATCAATACTGACAGGTTTGGGATGTACATTCCAGACTGTCACTGGTATACTGAATGTGGCAGTCATCCCACCTATTACTGTGTGCAATGGCAGCCTTGCCATGTCACTACACAGGCATATTGTAGAACTGTAGCAGCCACACAGGTTCCATGGTACACTAATACACAGTGTAGATAACATGTCCTATGGAGTCCATGCCATGATTGTACATGTGTAGTCTGTCTCTGAAATACTTTGAAGGGGATGTGTATGGCTTCATACAGGGAGGTATCAGTTCCCACTGTGTACCTCCCCTGTATCCATGAAATGACTAACACATGTGTCATTGTTCTACACACCAACAACATCAGAGTGGTATGCATAGTACATGCTGTTGAGACAGGTATGAAACACAGGCAGTACACCCTACATGAAACAGCTCCCCCATGCATGTAAAGCACACATTTGCTGTGGCACACATCATGTGCAGGTTATACAATGGGATGCAGAACACGACAATCATAACTTTTGTCGGACAGCTGTTGGTACTGGACACAGGATATATATAGATGGGTCATCTCCATCAGCACAGCTTGTAGATGTCTTAGTTCCCAAAACCCTGGTGGCACTTTTCAAGAGTAGCAGACCTTCTCACAGATTAGGGATGCACAGGTACGCTGAATGCTGCCATTGTCCTTGTTAGCCTGTTATACACATATGAACCCATGGAGCCATGCACGTATAGTCATGTACCTGGCTGATGACATATTACTGCTGTGATGTATAGTCATGTACCTTGCTGACAACATATTACTGCTGTGATGTAGAGTCATGTACCTTGCTGATGACATATTACTGCTGTGACGTATAGTCATGTACCTTGCTGATGGCATATTACTGCTGTGACGTATAGTCATGTACCTTGCTGATGACATATTACTGATGTGCTGACATGCCATCCTTTGCTGCTGTACTTCCACTGTGTATCCATAGGATATCCCAACAGACTCCTATAACAGAAACATAAACAGGCCCATGACACACCTGTCATTGTGTAACTATACGGTCAATACAACATCATACAACATATGGTACACAAATGTATGTGGTGTACTCATGACAAATGCCAGTATACAGTATCTGTCGGTAACCACTACAAGTGGCATGGTGAACCAACACTGCATTACACAAGTAAATGTTAATGAATATAGTCACCCTGTGCATCAGACACATAGCTTTGTTTCCCTGCATCGATTGGCAAGGATGATAGGGATGTGGCACAAGTATCATGACTTGCACAGGGTGTTGTGTGGGGTTGCAGGAGGCCCAGGCTGGCCCCAAGTGGTAGACAGCATGTGTGTGAGTCAGGAAGGAAGCATGTAAGATGAACCATAGAAAGGTGCCATGTGTGTCTATAGGTGATGTGCATTTGACAGTGGTGTGTGAGTGTGTGCATGTACACAGTCAAGCTCACTGCTAGCCCTACACATGTGTATGTTGGACAGCTTTAGAATGTACATGGTAGAGCAGACGGTTCACCGTCTCCTGCCCTGAACATGGGAACTGGCTCTGCCAGGAGTTGCACTGGACTCCATGCTCGAGGTCAGAAATGGTGCTAGTGCCTGATGGTCAGTGCTGTCTTCTGGGACTGTGTCCCCCACATGAATAACCAGGACCACAAGCCCATGGCCTGCCATATTGTGGTGTGGATAGCACACTCATCTCTGTAGCACTGGATGTACAGCCTCTAAGGGAGCATGAGTTTTGCTGACCTATGTCTTTCTCAGTTACCTGTCAGAGCTCTGACTCTAATTCCTGCTGTCTATCTGCCCTCTTGGTCTTACTTTCCACCTCTAACTATACTCTCTACTCCTACCCCTGTCTGTATCAGCTTGTTTCTCTCCCCCTCTTTCTTATCACCTTAAGAAAGTCCAGGTAGGTCTATGTAACCTTCTAGGGACTAGCCCCTCTTGATCTATGTACCCGCCTCTTAATTCCCCTCCCCTTCATACCTCACATCCTTTCTAATCCTGTATATCCTTCTGACATGGAAAGTCGCCATCTTTATTATTAGGAACTGGCCCCCTGGCTGCTGCGTGTACCTGGACCCAGCGTCTTTTTTTTTCTGTAAGCTGCTGCAAGTTGGTATTATTGATTATCTATGTTGTCTGGTTAATCTGTTGGCTTTGCTGTTGAATAATTGTGTGTATTCCTGATTTATTGATGTCTAGTGTGTATAATAACCATTAGCTGATGCATGTTTTTGTAACGACCATCTGTTTGTTTCTGGGCGTACCATGTTGAGTTATATTAGGCCATTCCACTTCTGTGAGTTAGAGCCCCTCTTAACTGCAATGTACTACCATAGTATAGATGGTTAGTACTGTTCCGTTCTTGACCTAATCAGAACTGAAAGTTATTTGTAACCAAACAAGCCTGCTGAATGGATATACCCATGCTAACCTCTTAGTTCTGTAGCCTTGTGCATGCCCTAGGATAGCATGTGTAAGCTATAGAGGCTTAGGATACTTGTGAGCAACGTATTGCAAATCCAACCTCCCTGGGCTGTTGAGCATTTGGCTCGCGCATGTTTTTTTTCCCCTATGCTACTTTGGTGTTTCTTTTTACCAAAGCAAATCCAAGCATATAACCATTGCTTGGAGCTTATTTTGCTGCATTTAGCTAATGCCAGCTGACCGCGTGCTATTGCCAAAGGTGCAGTATATAAATATTGTAATATAGCTTATAACCTCTGCTTGGCCCTGAAGAATGCAACATACTACCGTGCTGAATTTAGCAAATGCTAGATAATTGTTATACTATTTCCAAGGGTTGAGAAGCACATTAAAGTGGACATTGTCCATGCACGATATCACTCTGAGCCTCCTTTCCTAAACTAACAAGCAGCACGGCATACTTTTTGGCCTCAGGGCTTGCCAAAGGTTAAGAGCACCGTAAAGGGGATATTTCCATGCACGATATCACTCAGAGCCTCCTTTCTTTAACTAATAAGAAGAACGGCATATTTTTGATCTCTGGGCTTACCGTCTCCTAGCTTCCAAGCTAGTCTGGATCGGCACTTGGGCAAGAACTACAGTAGAGCGAACGCTAGAGAATAGCATTGTATTTTGTATTGTTTGAGGAGAGCTCTTAAGTTAACACTGTCAGAGTGCTAAAGAACGTAGCCGCCCCTCCTAATTATACATTACTGGTATTATATAGACTATTTTGGCTGTATGGCATACAATGTCCTTGCTTTTATGCTAGCCTAGATAGGTGCTTGAGCAGGACATGCATTTAGACTACTTGTGCATACTCCAAACTCAGTAATACACCTATAGAGAGGAAATAGCCTGTAACACCGCTAATCTTTGTAGGTAATGTTTCAGTTAGCCAGCGCTAACTGTCTGAATATATTGGTGTCACCTTAACTTAGCATAAGGTACTATTTTGACAAGCTTTATTGAATTGCTGTATATAACCTGCTTAGATACTGCCTAGTCCTGTTCTTAATGTGATACCTTCTGGACCTGGCTCAACACTGCTGCACCTATTCCTAGCTAGACTGCTGTTTACTACTTAGACCTTTTCCCTTACTTTGTTAAATTACTCGGAACCACATTACTTATGTTTGAATAAGTGACAGTATGCCTTGCTATGTGTCTGTAAACTCTGTAATGAAGGTTTTTCATCTGCTTGTTTGAACTTGAAAGCTGAGTACTACCCAACTGTATTTAATGTCTGCTTGTTTGTTAGAATTGAATGCTCTGTGTACTACCCTAACTGTCTCTTCAATGTCTGTTTTCTTACACCTTCATTGAGTCTCTTGACCCTACGTTCCTAGGTTTGAATCATCTATCCTACACTAAAACCTTAAGAATCTACCTACCTGGTGAAAGGACCTCCTGCAAACAAATCCAGCCAACTCCTCTATAGAAAAAAAAAGACTTGCCATCCTGCTTAAGAACCCAGTTCACTAGGAGGCAAGAAGGTATGTGTTATCCAACAGAGTGGTAATATTTAACACTTGCTTAATATCTGGTGTGTGTATGATATGCTACCTAGCCAGGATACCCAGCAGCCATACTCCCCTCTCTCTCCCTAAATACTTATACATTTTTTTCTTATTTCTCACTCTTGTGCTGTCTCCTGTAACTATCTACAGTAGCCCTCGCAAACCCTTTACCATTTTATCTCTGCTCCTATGTGTCTGTTGCAATACAATATCTGACTACTAGATGGCAATCTAAACTAGGATATCCCCTCATACATCCATCCTTCTCTGATTTCCTTTTGAAATTAAAGTTCTGACCCAGGATTGAGGATTTTCTTCCTGCCCTATCTATCCACTCTACCTTCTTCTTTCCACTAGCATTGCTCTCAGCAACCACTTACGTTCACTGCATTGTTTCCTCTCTTCTTCACCTATCCTTCCCATCTAAGGCACCAAGTAGTTAGCTGTTTGCTGATTGTTTCCTTTTTCCCCCTGACTTTCTCAGTTACCTGTCTGAACCCGCTCCATTCGCCCTGCGGGCTCACTCCGCCCCCTACCCTACCCCCAAGTTCCACCCACCCCCAGTGGTCCTAGCTATATACTTCTGTAGTCAAACCCCCTCCTATTATCGTCATATCGCACACCTCTTCTACTTAACAGCCCTACCCCTAACCTCTACAATTCCTTAATTAAGCTAATTGCCTTTCTTGATCTACTCCCTAACCTCTCCTCACCCCTTCCTGTTTGCTTATATTTTACAGCCTCTCTCTTACAACCACCCTTATTTTACTTAATTGTATATAGCTTCTCTCATATAACCACCTTTATTTTACTTAATTGTACACCTCTTCCCTCAACCTATTCATCCTCTTAAAGCACTCTCTCCTTTCTCACACCTTTAGTTTTACTTACTACACTCCTTCCCTCAATATACTCAAACTCCTTAGCTACATATCCTAATGGCCCCAAAACAAATATCTATACTCACAAACCTACTACTCTTAACCACAACTCTTGCTTCTCTCGCAATACCATACACATTAACCTTTTATGAACACTTCTATCTTGCTGAACACCAACCCTACCAGCAAACTCTACCAATTTCTCCCATAAACTACCTCAACCACATTAACATAACCTCCACTTTTATCTATATTTTACCAAAGTACCTTAGATCTACCCATGTTACTTACTTACTTATCAAAAAATGCCCAAACATTTTCAACAAAATCCTTAAATTTGTACAATATCCTCAACAACACCCCCTATTAGATGGTGATATTCATCCAAAC
Organism: Protopterus annectens; assembly: GCF_019279795.1. Lineage (NCBI taxonomy): Eukaryota > Metazoa > Chordata > Ceratodontiformes > Protopteridae > Protopterus > Protopterus annectens. Next base: position 1,508,751,113 of record NC_056726.1, read on the forward strand.
CCTGGCCCCAATATTGATATTCCCAATAATCTACAAAACCTAGCATCTCCTCTTATCACTACCTTAAATAGACCCTCTAACTCCCTCCTAATAGCTCACATTAACATCCATAGAATTAACAATAAAATTACCTACCTACATGCACTCTTAGATGTGCACTCATTCAATATTCTCTGTATTACAGAGACATGGCTAAAGCCCTCAACGCTGGACCAGGAGATTACCCCTCCTGGATATAATATCCTGAGATGTGACCTCAAAACCAAAAAGGGTGGAGGTGTAGCCATTATGTATAAATCTGAACTCCAAGTTTCACCCTTCAGTGTGCTCCTACCATCAGATACCAATTCAGAAACTTAGTGCCAAAATCAACATCTCCAAATCCATCTATCTAATTTGCACATATCTCCCCCCTGGAAATAATATCAATACTCTTGAAAACTTACTTAGTTACCTTGCTACCCACCTACCTCAGGAAACCATTTTATTAGGTGACTTTAATATAGACTGGGCTACCTGCAGTTCCCCTAATCCTACCAATCATATAAATCTTTACGGATTCTCACAAATTATAACCACTCCTACTAGAATCCATAATCCAAGCAGTAAGGAAACCACCCTAGACTGGATCCTTATCAACAGCCACCTTAATACTTGTAAACCAGGAAACCTTCCTGATGATATTAGTGACCACATGCTAACCTACACTATTAAACAAAGAAAACATAGCCCAACTACCAATAATTTTAAAACCTCCCGTTCCAAAAAAAATTTTAATCCAGAGAGCTTCCAAAATGAACTGAAAGCATGTGACTGGGCACCTATGTCTCATCTTCCACTTGATGAAGCAGTGACCTACTTTAACACTAGATTCCTTCAGATCCTAGATTACCACGCTCCCTATCGCTCTTCCTGAATAAGGACCAACATTGCCCCTTGGCTCACAAAACAAACTAGGCAAAAGATCCTTCTTAGAAATAAAATCTGGGCCAAATGAAGAGTCTCCAAATGTCCATCAGATCACCTTTACTTTAAACAGTTAAGAAATGGCACCAAGAAAGATATTCTCAGAGACAAAAAAGGCTATTACCTTCACCTCCAACAAACCCATGAACAAAAACCACAAAAATCTGGTCTGGCATAAACAAACTTCTTCAGCCAGGGCACTCTAAAACTCCTGCCCCTTCAGGATTCAACCAAAATAACTTTAACCAGATTCCTGATGCCTTTAATAACTACTTTACTGAAGCCATTTGAACCCTAGTCAATACTTTACCCCCTATTACCACAGCCCCATTAAATACCACTAAGACTTCATCTCCAACCTTTTAAATACAACCAGTACCCACATCCCTCATTTGCAAACTCCTTCAAAAACTAAAACCATGCACCCCTTCTGCTGACTGTCTTCCAGCTGAATACCTGCAAATTGCAGAGAAAGCCATTGCCTATCCCATCTCCATGATTATAAATAGAACTATTTTAGAGAGTAAAATCCCCTCCATTTGGAAAGTATCCCACATCATCCCTCTACATAAGGGTAGGTCATCTACTGAACTCTCCAACTTTCGGCCTATCGCCTCACTGTCTCCAATAGCTAAGATAATGGAAAAATGCATCCACAGGCAACTACTTGACCACCTTCTCCAAAATAATCTACTTACCAACTACCAACATGGCTTCAGGCCATTCCATAGCACAACAACTGCCCTACTATCCTTTTCTGACTCTATAAACAAAAATCGTAACAATAACACTTTTTCCTCTGTACTATTTGTTGACCTTTCAAAAGCCTTTGATATGGTCAACCATAATATGCTTATAGACATTCTAAAAGCTCAATCACTTGACCCACAAACATTACAATGGTTTCAATCCTATTTGGAAAGCAGACAGCAAGCATTACTGTGGGGTAATAATCTTTCTAAATCCATCCCTGTGAAAACACCAAGGCTCTATTTTAGGACCTCTACTCTTCTCATTGTTTATAGGTTCATAGGTTCATAGGTTCATACTAGGCTATCTGCCCTGGGGCAATTATAAGCCTAGCCCGATTCTGTATGGCTTGCGCCACCCCTTGATTTCAGTATACTGTGCCCCTTTTAAGGTTTAGTTTACTGTGCCTCTGTCCAATAGTGACACGGGAGTAATCCCTGGGACAAACCTACGATCCCCCATCCACTTATCGAGATTCTTCTTGAAGAGATTCAGTGAGGTGCTCTGCCTCACATGAACTGGAATTCTATTCCAGAGCGAAGGGAGCCTCTGGGTTATGATCCTGTCCCTCCAGCAAGTTCTATTTATTTCTGTGCTGAGGTTCAAATCCCTCGAGTGTGTGGCTCTAAGGGATTTAGATTTACTGAGGTGGAGCATGTCCATTAATTCTGGATTTGACATAGTTTTGTATGTCAGGCATAGATCGCCTCGAAGTAGGCGGTATGCAACTGAGTAGAGCTGGAGTTTTTTTAACTGAGCAGCATATGGCATCTGTTTGAGACCCTTGATCCTCTTGGTGAGATACTTTTGGGGTCTTTCTAATTGCTACAGGTGTCGGGTAAGGTACATCCCAAAAGGGGCATTGTATTCTATGATGGGCCTGATGAGGGATGAATAAAGGGGCACGATTACCTCTCTTGATCTAGATGTGAAACCCTTCGTGATGACGTGGGCTATGTAGAAGGTCTTTCTAACCACTTTGCCAATGTGGTTTTCAAAGGAGAGATTGCTATCAACTTGGGTCCCCTGGTCCCTAATAACTTTCTCTGTACTTAATGGGTTTCCACCTATGTGGTAATTTGTGGGCACATTGTTTTTGCCAAAGGGTATGACTATACATTTTTTGGCATTTAGCTTTAAACCATGGTGCTGGCACCAGTTATCTGTCTCTGTGAGACCTTTTTGAAGGATGTTTGTGTCAGCTGGAGAGTTGATTATGGCGCCCAGTTTGCAGTCGTCTGCAAACTTGGTGAGCCATAGTCCTCCCACGTTTGTCTGTACCTCGGAAAAGTATATACCGAACAAGAGTGGTCCCAGGACAGAACCCTGTGGAATGCCACTTGTGATTGGTTTCGAGTCGGACATGGCTCCAGCAACTCTCACTCTGTGGGTTCTGTCTTTGAGCAAGTTTGCGACCCATCTTGTGACATAGGGGGTTATATTTAAGCTGGATAGCTTATCTATGATGCCCGAGTGGGGTATTGTGTCAAATGCCTTTGCAAGGTCCAGATAGGCTGTGTGGACTACCTTCCCTTCTTAATAACCTACATACCAAAATTCCTCAGGCCACCTGCATACAATATGCAGATGACTCTACTTTAATTTGTTCTGCCAAGACCATAACCTCTCTCCAGTCCCTCACCCAAACAGTATTTAACAGTGTTGAAAATTGGTTCATGCAACACTGCCTCCTCCTGAACCCCAAAAAACAAAATTATTGCTCTTTGCTCCTACTCATAAGTCGCCTCAACTGCACTTCACTATAACATCTAACAATGCAACTAACATATCCCCAGACACTTCAACCTGTCTACTGGAAGTAACAATTGATAATAACCTTAGTTTTGATGACCACATTAATTCTACTATAAAGCCTGTCAACAAAAAACAAGGCACCCTTTACAGAATCAAACCCTTCCTATCTCCTTTAGCCATAATAACTATTGCCCAGACCAACCTTATCTCTACCCTGTTCTATGCATCTGCAATATATACCACTCTAACAAAAAACAACCTTACAAAACTTTCCACCTGTTACAATAACATAGCCAGATTTGCCACTGGCACCACCTATAGAACTCACCATTGTCTCAACCTAAAACAACTGGGATGGCTAGAACTGCAGAACCAACTACTTTGTCAACAACTTGTTATCACCCAAAAGATCCTTTACCATCCTAATAATACCCCTATCCTCACTAATCTGATTACACCCTACAAAAATCTTGCAACACTACACTCAGCTAATAAGCTTCTAGTTTCCACTATTAAATCAAATAACAAAGCTGGGGACTCACTTTTCACCAACACAGTAGGTAAAATCTGGAACCAGCTTCCTACTGAACTTTCTACCCTTGCTTCCCCTCTTCTTTTCAAAAAACATCTTAAAGAATATCTTACAACTCACTGGCTTTGTCCCTGCTCTAACCCAGACTGATATCTCTTTCACCTTCCTGCTCTCTCTATACCACTCTACTGTTTTACGTCACCTATCTGTAATTAATAATTTCCTTCATAGTACTGGGGAAAAAAAATAATTTGCTTTTTTGCTCTCTGTATTTGATCTTAGCTTAAACCTACAAATTACTCTGTAAAATGTTTGTTCTGCACTATGTAGCCAACATACTGTAATTTACTTGACTATTACTATATATTGTATTCTTTGTCACTGCTGATGCTTGGAGCTTTTCTCCCCGGGCATCTACTGAAAATGGACATATATCCAGTTAGACTAGCCCAGTCAACAAATGTAAAAATAAAAAATAAAAATAATAAAAATAAATGTCCATGGGTTTGATGCTCAACTCTAACCACATGTTCCAACACAAACAATGTGTGGTCCAAGACAGACACTATCTCAGCCCACTATCTGTCCAATGTATCAGTAAACCAATCAGGGTCTCCCCAATGTGGTGGAGGCAGTCACGGATGTCAGACTGTCCTGCATCCATACCTCTTAGCATATGTCTGCAGTAAACCAATCAGGGTCTCCCCAATGTGGTGGAGGCAGTCACGGATGTCAGACTGTCCTGCATCCATACCTCTTAGCATATGTCTGGTGTTCCATTCAGAATGAGCTTGTGCCTCCATGATGGCCCAAAACATGCACCAAGTGACCCATGATGTGACACTTGCAACAGGTGGTGGATGGACAGCATGTCTCCTACAAGCACCCCTGTCAATCCACCTGTGTGGTACTTCAACAGGTCTCTGGCTATAGCCAGTGTCTACACTCACTGGAGCTATAGTTGCCACACTTTCCTATTCAATCTCCCCACCCTCTGACTATCCAATATCTGTGGCCTCTGTGGACTTAGTATGTGTGGGCATACAGAGTGTAGGAGAAGAAGAGGGATGTCTACCTCTTGAACAGATTCAGCCCCCAACACCCCCACCTGTGCCTCACTGTGGCAACTATCATCATCAGAGTCTGAAGAGACATCAGGTTGTGTAGGGGACAGACACAAACCCCCATGGTCACCTGCAATAAGAATGAAAAAGCAGCACATTAATACCTGCACTGTTGTGTATGAAAAGCCTCCAAGACTCGTAACAATGAAGACCCACAACTCTACTAGGGGTCAAACAACTTTCTTCTCTGCTTACATCAACAAAACACTTCCTCAGAACAAAATACAAATACAACTCAGGACCTTTGTAACAATCAGCTGAAGTAAATCAAGTCAAACATGACCAGTAATATTTACCTTTTAATTAATCAGTATGACACTATACTTGAAAAAACAACAAATCAAAACCCAGTACATTTCTCTCAATACATATATGGAAATGTACATGTCACTGCCTAATGTATTTACCTTCAACCTGTTGTATTTTAAAAGGCATTTTAGATTCTTTGCCTCATTTAAACCAGGTGCCTTATCTGCTCTTAACTGTAACTGCCAAAGTGTACCTGTTTGTTGAACTACACTCCTGTGACTACCCCTTCTAGAAACTTTAGGTACCTGTTCCAGAATGGAATTTAAAAACATCTTACGCTATTTACACACATACTTATGTTTACATAGGGCATTATACTGGCCCTTAACTGTACTAGAATATAATTGTTACTTAAGAAAACAAGTATCGGACTTACCAGGAGCAGCACCATGGCCTTGGGCAATACCTGAAGGACCTGTGAAAAGGGTGAGGTAATGTCAGTACCAAGGCATGTTGCAGTACAACAAGGTAATACATCCATATATCTCACATTTACAGTAGTTACTGTGCTACTTGTTGTATTGGTCACAATCTGAGTATGAGTGTATAACTGAGGTTACACACCCCAAAGAACAAAGACCTGACCCCCACATAAAAGTATCTACAGCCTGTCACACTGATTACTACAGTATTACAATGCTGATCACAGTAAGCTTACTTGTATGCACCTCAGCTATGGAAACTGTGGCACCCACCTCCATGATGTATGGTGTGATGCATGCTGTTGTGTGTGCCTAGGTATGACAGGAATGCCTCAGTGGCTGAGAGTGGTTGTTCTACTGCAGGCTCTCCACCTGTCATGGCACGATCCTTGGCTATATCTGCTGCCCTTCGTCATGCAGCATTTATTCATTTATTTATTTATTTTACATTTGTTGACCGGGCTAGTCCAACTGGATATATTTCCATTTTCAGTAGAGGCCTGGGGAGAAAAGCTCCAACATAGCACAAAATGAAACATACAATTGTATAACAAATAAAATAATAAGTACTTGGAATAAAGAAAAAGGTTATTAAAAAGTACAATACTAAAAAGGTGAGTATAAAGTCATATATCAGTCATGTAATCGTATGATACGCGAAGATACACTACAGTTCATTGTAGTTAACATAAATAGTTGTGGTTATATATGTTTTACAATGACCAGTTTTTAGCACACAGAGGGGTATGTAGAGTATGATTATGTATCCATAGGCAGTATGAAGATAAAAATAGGAAAGGTAGTAGATTAATCAGGGTTAGTGCAGGGACATAACCAGAGTGATTTTAGTTGAATTTTGAGTTTTTGCTTAAAGAGTGACAGAGAAGATAGTAGAGTTAGATCGGTAGGTAGAAGGTTCCAGTGTTTCCCAGCAGTATTGGAGAAAAGGCTGTCGCCTGACAAGTTATTGGACTTACTTATGCTAGCACGCAGTTTGCTCGAAGAGCGTAGGGAATTTAGATTATTATAAGGGGTAATGAGGTTAGCAAGTATTGGAGTATTATTTGGTTGGTAAAAGATTTTATGAGCAATGGTGAGTTGGGAAAAAGCACGTTAGGGAGTTCAAGTCAGTCTAGCTGCTTTAGATTCAGACAGTGGTGTGTTCGAATGCATTACCAGTGGCAAATCTGGCAATATTGTTATAGGAGTTAGACAGTTTGAGAAGATTATATTTCTTTAGATTAGTATAAATAGGAGAAGCATAGAGGAGAGTTGAGATTAAGTGAGAGTGGGCAATGGTGGTTCTAGCTATGGGAGTTAAGAAGGGTTTGATTTGATATAAGGAGCCCATTTTTCTGTTCACTGTTTGAATGGTGTTATTTATATGGTTATCGAAGTTGAGGTTGTTGTCAATTGTGACTCCTAATAGTTTGGTAGTAGGATCGGGAAAGATGAGGGTACCATTGTTAGATTTATTAGAGAAGTTTATAGGAGAGGACCTATTGGTAGGTGTGAAGAGTAGAAGCTTGGTTTTTTTGTGTTTAGAAGGAGGCAGGGTTTTAGGAACCAGTCTTCTACTGAGTTGAATACTTTTTGAGTTAAAGAGTGTAGTTCAGAAGTGGAGTTGGCAGAACATATAAGTGTGGAATCATCGGCATATTGAATACATGTGGCTTCAGGACTGCTACACGAAGGTCGTTGATGAATAGTGAAGAAAGAAGAGGTCCTAAAATGGAGCCCTGGGGGACTCCAAGGGTGACTGGTAGGTGGGATGATAGTTTATTTTCCCATAGAACTGCCTGTTGCCTATTGTTAAGGTAAGACTTGAACCATTGTATAGCTGGGGTATCTACAGCAAGAAGTTCAAGAGTATTTATAAGCAGGGGATGATTAACCATATCAAAAGCCTTTGAAAGGTTGATGAAGAGAGCAGAAGAGAGGATGTTGTTATTACGGTTCTTATAGATGGAGTCAGTGAAAGATAGTAGAGCGGTGGTAGTGCTATGAAATGGCCTGAAGCCATGCTGGCACTTAGCCAGTATGTCATGTTTAGTTAGGTGGTCTAGTAGCTGGTGGTGAATGCACTTTTCCATGACTTTAGCTAAAAGGTGATGATAGAGCTATTGGTCTGTAATTAGAGTAATCGTAGGATTTACTACCTTTATGTAGGGGGAAGATGTGGGAGATTTTCCAGATGTCTGGAATAATTCCTTCATTAATGGTTCTGTTAAGTAGGATGGATATGGGGAAGGCAATAACTTTGGCTGCTATTTGTAAATATTCAGAAGGTAACTGGTCGGCTGAAGGAGTGCAAGGCTTAATTTTTAGTAAAATTTTATAGATGAAAGTGGTTGAGATCGGTTGAAATGTAAATGTTGGTAAAGATCCAGCTAAGGAAGATGGGAGCCTTGTGTTATCAGTGGAAAGCTGGCAAGCTAGGGATTGTATGGTCTCTGTAAAGTAGGTGTTGAAGTTTTTGGCTATTTGATTTGGGGTATTTTGATCGGCATCATAAGGGGCTGGTGTGCTAGAGTGACCAGGGTTGAGGAGCCTATTAATGTTAGTCCAAAATTTTTGAGGATTGTTCTGGTGTGTTTGTTGTAGCTTACAACAGTAGTTCTTTTTGTCAGAGAGTATAGCTTTTTTAGTTGTGTTTCTTAGCTGTCTAAAGGTTTGTTGTTCAGGGGAGGTTCTATTAGTTCTCCAAATAGCCCAAGCTTTGTTTCTACGTAGAATTTTTTGTCTAGTTTCTTTTGTTAGCCAGGGGGCTGGTTTGGATTTCATTCTAATAGATCATTTAGGTGCATGCACATCATGATTTAGGTGCATGCACATCATGGTTTAGTTGCATGCACATCATGGTTTAGATGCATGCACATCATGGTTTAGGTGCATGCACATCATGGTTTAGATGCATGCACATCATGGTTTAGGTGCATGCACATCATCGTTTAGGTGCATGCACATCATGGTTTAGGTGCATGCACATCATGGTTTAGATGCATGCACATCATGGTTTAGGTGCATGCACATCATGGTTTGGGTGCATGCACATCATCGTTTAGATGCATGCACATCATGGTTTAGGTGCATGCACATCTAGGATTGCAAGAAATTTAGAGTTAAAATATTTGACAGCCTCATCTAGTGGGAGCATTTTTAGAGGTTTCCAGTCACATGCATTGAGTTCATTTTGGAATAGTACAGGGTTAAAGTGCTTCTTTGTTCGTGAAATCCTGTAGGTAGGGGTGTTAGAGATGTCATTCTTTTGTCTTATTATATAAGTTAGAGTATGATCACTTAGATCATCTGGTAAGGTTCTTACATTATAAGTATGTGGGTGTTTATTTATAAGTATCCAGTCTAAGCTGCTCTCTTTTTTTGTTGGTTTGTTGATTCTGGTAGTTGAGTTGATAGTTTGAATAAAGCCATGGAGATTAATATGTGCGGAAGGGTTATTAGTGTTGAAGGTTTTCCAGTCAGTGTTAAAGTCACCTAGGATTATTGTTTCTTGTGGGTAAGTTGAGGACACCCAGCTAAGAATATCTTCTATTATAGTGTTGTTATTACCAAGGGGTAGGTAGATACAGATCACATAGAGGGATTTGTTAGGATTGATTTGAAGTTTGGAGATAAGGACTTCAGCCTTACTGTCCAAAGGTGGGTTATCAGCTATAGAGGAGATCTGTGGGCCACTTTTATAGAGGAGTGCTACTCCCCCACCCTTACGTTTTAATCGGTCTTGTCTCAATACGTTATAGCCAGGGGGGATAATTTCATTATCCTTAGTTCCAGGTTTTAACCATGTTTCTGTAAGGCAGAAAATGTCGAAGGAGTGACTATCAAGGAGAGCATGAAGGTGGGCAATTTTGTTATTGATACTGCGGATATTGAGATGTGCTATAAGTAGAGAGTTGGAGAATTTGGTTAAGGTTGGCAGGTTTGGGGAAGTCGTGCAGTGAATATTTACTATAGATGCATTGGTTGGGCCAGGATTAGGGTGTATGTCCCCATCCCTTAAGGTAGGGCTTTGTGGTTTAGATATTGGGTTGTGTGAATAGTTAATTAGAAGTTTCCATTTTTTTATTAAAAGGTTGTTATACTTAATGTGTGTGCATCGATGGTATTGAGGTGATATATAGCAGGGAGTGGAGATGATGTTAATGTGAGTATGGGAGTGAGAGATATCAACAGTGGTTGTTTGTTTTGGAGGGAGATTGTGGAGGGAGAGATTGGACTTTTCAAAATAGGTTAGGAGATAGGCTGAGGTCAGGGCAGGTAAATATATGGTTAAGAGTACTAAGTAGGTTAGGGTAACTTTTACAGTAGTATGCATATTGTGATATATAAGTATACTTATATATATATATATATATATATATATATATATATATATATATATATATATATATATATATACACATATACAAATACAAAGGAGATTGAGAGGAGTAAGATAATAAGGACTGGTAGGAATGGCAGAGACTTAGGTAGAGGGAGGAGTAGTGCTATTTGGAAATAGTACTATATGTAGAGATAGTAGAGAGGAGGGTGTGGCTAGGTGAAGAAAATTGTTTGGAGTGATTAATTGGTTGGAGGAGTTAGGGGGTGTGGTGTAGGAAGTATAAGTTTAGGATCACTGGGGGTGGGTGGGAATTGGGTGTAGGGTAGGGGAGCAGAGTGAGCCCGCAGGGCGAACGGAGCGGGTTCAGACACAGACAGGTTTTGAGGGAGAACAATCAGTGAAGAGGGAGTTAAATCTAAAGTAAGGTACCTAGGAGTTGAGAGATTAAGTTAGCAGAGTGAAAGGAGAGCTGTCTAAGAGCTGATACAGAGACAAAGAAATAGGTTCAGGAGTAACAGAGGTAAGATAAATCAGAATGGGTTTAAAGGCTAATATCCAGGAGCAAGGTAAGTGAAGGAAAGAACAGGTAAAATGGTATTGCAGGAAGGTAGGCAGGATCTACCATAAAGGGTTTTAGAGAGACTAGATAGAATGGTTATAGCAGGTAAGGTAAGTAGGATCTACCTAAAGGGGTTTAGAGAGACTAGGGGTGGTAGAGGTAAGAAAAATAGATATGTAATTTGCAAGCGGGGGGGAGAGTATTAGGTGAGAGGTTAATAAGTGTAAAGGGAACGTAAGTATAAAGACAAAGTAGGAGGATTAATTCTAACAGTCAGGAGGTATTATAAGAGAGACTATGGCTGCTGATAGTCCTGCAGGGAACGCTTACTTAAACAATGACAGGATTATATTATAGTTTAAGATGAATAGGAGTATATGTACATGCTTTCAAATGACTATTTCCTGCATCTCATAGCAGTGAAATATGGGGAAGACAAGTCTCTTTCCAGTCTCAGGAGTAGGTAATTCAGGTATCAGTATTCAGGGTTGACTCTGGGCCTCCAGTATTTAGCAGGAGACTGAAGCTGAGGGGTGTATACTGGCAGAAAGGTTGCTTGCTTAAAGGAGGGAGAAAGGAAAAAGGTTAAGTAATCTGCTCTATGGATACCAAACAAATTTACAGCAACAACAGTATCAGACTGAAAAAGCTAGAAGAATTATATAGACAAAGATTGCAGTGTGTCAGCCAGTCATAAACTATAGCACATATTAAATATGGTGTTTAAATGACCAAGATCATCAAGTAGTCGTAAGATACACTGTAAACAAAATACTTCAGATTAGCAGTATGCATAAACTAAAAAGCATATTTAAACAACATACATTAATATCTTTAGATTGGCACTTAGGCAACATTGGTAGCTTAGAATGGCACTTAAGCAGTAGTACTTTATCAGCAATAAGCAGCTGGCTAGAGTGTGGATTATTATATTGGTTGCCCAGTGTTGAGCCTGCTCATATGTCCTGCCCTCCTGGCCAATGCCATTCACATCACGGACATGGTCTGCCCACAATGCAGCCTGCTGTCCCCTGCTTTGTCTCCCCCTGGATAGTAGGATGTGATGATGTTGCTGCTTCCAGTATAATTTCATTCTCTGCATCTGAGAAGGGTGCATGGCATCTATGGTACATAATTCCTGAAAGACAACAAAAGGGAAACAGATTACCGGATCACATATCTGGATGTACACTATGTACAGATACAGCAAGGCCAGAATGTCTGGCACTAACTACTGCTTGCTCACACATGTCATACTCCATAGTGTGCTAACAAACAAAGTGTGGGAATACAACTGAGACAATAGCAATAGTCACGTATTCCCATGTGTGTGCCATGACAGCTACTGCTGTATTATTATGCACCCAACACTCAGGTCTACTGTGGTGTGTCCCCTATGGGTAACCCCTTGATTATAGGTCATACAAACAATGCCACACGAATAGCAGTGTGCTATTACAACCACTATAAAAAGACAGTCCAATGAGACCAGTGTGCCAAAATGACAAAAGGACAATGCACCCTTGATGTTTTGTACATCCTGTGTAGGTGTAAGACAGCAGGAGGTCACTAACATGTCATTATCACAGGTCTAAGACAGGCTTAATGCTGTAATCACTATTCCCTGTAAGTCTATTCACCCCTCTGCAACCTGTTGTACACAAAAAACATTTGCATATCTGAGGGAGTACATTACTCCTCTGTTGATATGTGGTGATAGTATAGTTGTCACAATAGCGTGATCTGTGTGAGGAAGGTCTTATACAGAATGGTTCCCCATAGCCAGCTACTTGCCTTTTAAACATGCTTCCCAACAGTAGGTAATTACCTTTAAACCAATCTGTGGGTCTGAAATGCTAATTGCAGCCAACACAGCTGATTTACATTATCATCAGCCAATGAAATGCAACCACTGTAGAATATATAAGGCCTTCATGTAGATTAGGGCCCCTTCCTGATATGTTGTGCTGAACATTACTGGGGTGAGGTGACTACATCGTCACAGTGGGTAGGTCTGCAGCAGGCACCTTCACATAGAGATGAAGGTGCTACAGTCTGCAGCTACTGCTGCAGGTAATAGACATAGGCAGAGAGTTTAAAAACTTTTGTGGCCAACAATCTGTAGGAGTAACTGTGTGAGCTGTGTCAGCCTTCTTATAGAGCCAGGCCCAGAGTGAGAATGCCTTCTCCATTCCAATGAAGACAGGTGTTTATGGTAAGTATGTTAGGTAACGTATCAATAACACAGTACTAGGCAGCATGTTCAGTGTGTCCTTGAGCAAGATGGCATCTGCCAGCCCATGTATTACAGTCTGATAGTAATTTGCAGCATGTATGAGGGCAGTCCTTGTTACAAGCATAGACTTCAAATGTGCACTTTCATTGCTCAGCTGTGGTAATCTGCACTGTGACTCTAAAAGGACTATGTGGTACACTCTGATAATAGTGGCCCTCATTCATAGTACCTGACTTGATATTCCCTGTGAATTTGTATTACTGCAAGATGTGACAATCTATGTACATATACATTTGCTATAAGGATACATGAAGTGTGTTCCTACTTGCAGACCTATAACTTACATCAGTTAAAAGCAGTCAATTCATTTGACATACTTTGTGTGGATAAGAGAGTGCATGACCCTGTCATTAATTTCTTTTCTCAATACTGATGATTCAGTGCTACACACCACTGGATTTGAACCCAGGACTGTGTGGGGCAAAACTGCACTGTTTATAAGGCACTTAACAGTCTAAGCTACTGAGTCACTGCTGCAGCAGGTGTATTTGCAAAACATATCTGCACACATACAGGCTGTGACGATCATGTCCTACATGCATCTCTATATGCAAGGCTTTATATGCATGCATTTCTGCACCTGGGTCCCAGTTGTGCATGTATTTTGCCAATAATGCCTCAGTAGGTGTCTTTCTACATGTTGCTGATAAAAAGGCACATCCACCTGTTATCAGCGGCCTCACTTACATCCAGTATTATGTCTTTGGCTTTGTAGCGGTGTACTATTGCATCAGAGTCCCAGGAACACCCCCATGATTTCCATTACGTTTTATTCAAGTTTGCACAGCACACAAGTATGCTGAAATGCACTTAATAACTGTAACTGGCGATTACTATGTTTTTTTTAAAGCACGTATTTAAAGTAAGGTTTGTGTGGTGTAGCAGGTTAGGGCACCTGTCTGCAGGTGCGATGATCTCTGGTCCAAAACATAGGACAGGTGTTTATTTTGTCACCAGTACCAAATTACTAGGAGTAACTATTGATCATAAGCTCAAATTTGACATACACATTACTCAAACCATAAAATCTGTTAACAAAAAACTAGGATCCATGTACAGAATAAAAAACTTTCTAACTCCTACTGCAAAACTAACCATTGCCCGCACACATCTCCTCTCCACCCTCCTCTATGCCTCCCCAGTCCTTTCTTTCCTCAATAAACGTGAACTAAACATGCTCTCTCTGGCCTATAACCACATTGCTAGATTCATAACAGGTTCTCCATATCGCACCCACCATTGTCATAACCTGAGGCAACTTGGCTGGTTGGAACTGCCTAACCTTCTCAAACTCAACCAACTCACTGAAGCTTGTAAAATAATTAATCAACCAGATAGAACCCCCTCTCTGTGTAGCATACTGATCCCATACACTAACCTAAATAGTCTCCGATCATCCAACAGCACCCAGATCCTAACCATTAAAGCTAATAATTCTGGCGGTGATGCCCTCTTTGCCAACTCCATTGGCAAACCATGGAACTCCCTCCCAAACTACCTTAGAAATACTACCTCTCACAACCAGTTCAAAAGCAACCTGAAAGAATATCTTAAGACACAATGGCTATGCCCATGTCCTGAACCTGACTAACCTAACATATCTAACTTTCTTATCAAATCCATCCAGACCACTATCCCCTTAATTCTTGTTCCCATTTACTGATCTTGAAATCCTCTTTACCCCAAATATAAGCGGGTGACTCTGGAATTCGTATATATACTATTAGTATTTAACATATCTCTGATATGTATTACCAGCCGATCTATCTTTGTCTCATAGTACTTCTATATAAAATGTATTTTTTACTAATCTTGTAAATGTAACACGTCAACTTTTTTATACTTTTTTAATAACTTGTATTTTTTATAACCTGTATTTTTTATAACTTGTTTTTTTCAACTTGTGATTTACCATTTATGTAGGAGCTTTTCTCCTCGGGCCTCTACTGAAAAAGGATATGTATCCAGCTAGACTAGCCCGGTTAACAAATATAAAATAAATAAATAATAAATAATAAATAATAATTGTGTAATAGAATTTTAAGGATACATATAATCAATATAGCTCTATCTAGCTTAGCTTACTGAGGCTGTGTGATACAGCACACTGTGCAGTGCCACACTAAAAAATATAAAGAAAAGAAAAAAGGGGAGATAGGAAAGTCATGAAATGGGGTGCAAGTGGGGTGGGGGCATAGTGGAAGGCAGATAGGGATCTGCAGGAAGGGTGTAGGAAAAAAAACATAACTATCCATTTCTTGTACAGCAACAACTGTACACTTTGACAGAATATGTACCCACTAGGAAGAAGTACAGAACTGACTCAAAAAACAAGCCACCCTGGTGAATCACAAATTCAATCGGCTGCATAACAGGAGGAAGAAAATCATGGCAAGAATTAGGAGGTGCAACACCCAGCAGAATAAAAGCACTCTCATCAAACTAAACAAAGAACCCAAAGAACAAATAAAGTCTACCAAAACTAAATTTGAGGTGAATCTTGCCTCCCAGGCCAAGGACAACTACAAAGCATTCTTTAGATGCATCCACAACCTCAAAGGCAACACCCAATTGTGTGCAGAGCTCATTGTAAATAGAGCCACCTATAGTGAACAAGAAGATATAGCAAACTTACGAGCTGTAATTGAATCTCACAGTGACACAAATGTTCTCCAGAAGGGGCTAACACAGACAAACAACTGGCTGAAGTTCAGCTCCATCTTTACCCTATCTCCCCTTCAACCTTCCCTCAGGAAATATAATCAAAAGTAACCTCCTACTATCACTAGGGAACAGGTCCTTAATGCTCTCTCTAAGACCAAGAAAACTGCATTAATGGACCTATCCCAGGATGCCTTCTAAATAGCATGAAATATGACCTATCAGGGTCTCTGGAACTACTATTTAACTGTAGCCTCCAAACAGGCTTTGTGCCTCATGAATGGATAAAAGCAACAGTCATCCCTCTGCACAAAGGTGGGTCATCTACAAACCCTGGAAACTGCAGACCCATAAGTCTCACTAGTCTTATATGAAAACTCATGGAAATAGTTATCATGGAGATGATCAACAGAGATATAGTAAACCTCCAGACACTGGACTCAACCCAGTTTGGTTTTGTCAAGGGTAGATCATGCCTACTAAACCTGGTGGATTTCTTTGATAAGGTCACCAAAGCAATGGATGAGGGCAAAGTCATTCACACTTCCTTCCTTGACCTGGCAAAGGCATTTGACACAATACCCCACTCGGGTATTGTTGGCAAACGTAAGAAGTAAGGCACAAACCCATATGTCACCCGGTGGATAGCCAACTGGCTCACAGACAGGACACCGGAAGTGAGAATTTGGGAGTCCATCTCTACAAAGAGGCCAGTCACAAGTGGATTCCCTCAGGGATCAGTCCTTGGACCGCTCCTTTTTGGCATTTACTTCTCAAAAGTCAAGGCCAATGTCAGTGGTCTCTGGCTAACTAAATTTGCAGATGATTGCAAATTAGGAGCTGTCACTGAATCTCACAGTGACACAAATGTTCTCCAGAAGGGGCTAACACAGACAAACAACTGGTGTCAGAGCCATGGACTAAAACTAAATGCCAAGAAATGCATAATAGTATCCTTTGGAAAAGTCATCCATCCCTGGTAACTATCATATTGACAACACACCCCTTAGAGTTGACTCAGCAGTCAGGGACTTAGGGACACACATAGATAGTAATCTAGCCTTTGATCTTCATGTGTCTACAGTGGTGGGGAAATTATTTTATGTTGTGCAACATATAAACAAAGGTATGGCATCTATGTCCAAGGTAGTCATCATTCCACTGTACTCGGCATGCATTAGACCTATCATTGAGTACAATGTCCCCTTTGGTATGTACCTAACCAAGTATATCCAACAACTGGAACATCCACAGAAGTTCTTCATTAAAAGAATACAGGGCATTAGTAATATGTTCTATGCTGACTGCCTCAAGGCCCTATCCCTGTATTCTCTCCTACAGGCTTTCCAAGGGGGGAGATTTATGCCTGGCATACAGGACATTGTAAGACTCCACTCTGATGGGCCTCTTGCATATCCACAAAACAAACAACACCAGAATTACCCCTTCTAAAGACTTAACCCTTGCCTATGATGTAAACAGGACCTGCTGGAGAGATAGGTATGTATCCCAGAGACTACCCTGTCTATGGAACAGGCTCCCTAGCCATGTGAAGCAGAGTTTCACCCTAACCTAAATCAAGTGCAACTTGGACAATTGGATGGGAAACCAGAAATTCATCCCTGGTTTGGCACCTATGCCTCTAATGAACAGAGGTAACCTGTAAATGGTTCATCTCCCAGGCCCATGCTTGCACTTATCAAGGGTATCAGAACTTGTCAGAGATTTGGGATGCGTGAGTAGGCTTAAAAAGGCCCTTGTGGTCATTAGCTTAGTAAGCACCTATGAACCTATGTACATGTATTTGAACTCTCGCCCACAGAGAGAAGAGTGAGGACAACATAACTGCGTTGTTAAGCCAATTGGACCAAATTACTTGTGTCCTGTGGACACATGGGCAAAATAGAGAGCTATGTATGAGGTGATTCTTTTTTTGGGACAAGTGCCCATTTTTTTTAAGGTGAGAGTGGAATGTCGGTGAAGGGACATAGGTACTTGTGGGAGAAGTTCGTTAGGTAGATGAGGATGCATTTGCAAACAGACAAGGCAGACAAGACAGCAGACAGGGGTGGTGTGTGACACATGAAGGGGGGGTGAACAACTTGGATAGGCAGGGTGTTGTGGAATCTGAGTCCTATGAATGGTACAGCTGTGGAGTGGTAGCATTGTCACCTCACAGTAAGAGGTTCTCTGGTTTGATTCTTGGCTGGCGTGTCTTCTGTGCGGAGTTTGCATATCCTCCCTGTGTTCATTTGGGTTTTCTCCAGGTGGTCCTGTTTCCTCCCACGTTACAAAGACATGCATCTGGAGTGTTTCTCCCTGGGTCCCTGATGAAAATTGGCTTTGGTCGTAGTTGGACTTTCACGGTTAACAAATGTTGAATAAATAAATAAATAAATGTACCTCCAGATGGCAGCAGTGTGACTCACGTCCCCACCCATGGAACTGTTGACACTGCTCCATCACTGCCTCAAGGGTGGCTACACTGGAGGCTGGACACTGGGGTGAGGCTGCCCCACCAGGTTGTCCAACATGCCCTCAATCTGGCACAGGTGGTGGTCATAGCCACATTGGACTATCCTGCGCACCAAGACCGGTGGTACTGCATGGGTGACAACACCCCTCCACCACCACTTCCAGGGGTGAGCCAGGTCCTGTATCCTGGGGCGGTACTACCAGATGCCACAGGTAGTGCAGGGGTAGAAAACGGGGCACCACCAGTCTGGGTCCTAGATGTGCTGGGACCTGATGCCACAGCCAGATGAGGCAAGGTAGGAGGGTCAGCCAGAACCAGCCTATCTTGACATGCTGTGGTAAATGAGGTATAGCAATAAGTTACAGTTAGTAATAACCAAACCAGTGTTAGTATTATTAATTAATAATAATTAAAATAATTAATTAGTACAGAATTGAACATCATATTTATTCATCTAAATACATATTAATGTATATTATGTGCAACAGAACATTAAGTAACATAACAGTTAATATGGTAACAGCATGCCAGTACAAAGTAAGCCACGAGGTCAACAAAACAGTTAGTTTAACAAATATGTTAATATTGCATCATAATAAAACATAACACTAATCAACCAGATTTTCCAAAATATTGTTAAACAAAATATGTTATTATTAAATCATAATAAAACATATTAATAATGAAACACGTTTTCCAAAATATAATTAAACAACATATGTTAATATTAAATCATAATAATAAATAACAATAATAAATAAATGAAGATAAGGGGCAGGGAGAGAGAGAAAAACATCCATTAGTGGCACTGCAGATTATATCCCTGAAAACACTGATAATACATAGTCTACAGCTGTTTTGTGTCAGTTTTGGTAAAGTGACTACAATTCACCTATAGCTGATGCAGCACATACATACCTCTCAAGATGTTAGCATAGGTCAGTATGGACCAAGCAATGACAAATGCAGGTACACAACTACAGAAAACAGTTTCACATAATGTGGACTTATATAACCATCAAGATGTTCTGTAAGTGGATTTGGTAATACACTGCATTCTAGGAAGTCTTTCACTGGTAATCCTGTAACAGATGGATTAGGCAGTTTTAATTACTTTATGAGAAATTGTGACACTTGAGAGGCATGTTTGTGTACAGTACATAAACTAGACAGCCATCGTGGCTTAGTTGGGACGCATGAGAATAGAACCCAATAGCTGTGACTGCAGGGGACATCTGCAAATAATGTAATAATTGACTGCAGCAACTTAGTACAGCCATGCAAGGAATGCAACCATAGTGCAAATAAACAGATTTATTTATGAATCAGCAATGCTGGTGAGCACTTTCTTGCTATTGATTTTAAAATTCTGTGAAATCTAAACAGTATCTAATCATAACATGGGGTACCGCACCCACATACCTTTTGTTCCTGGGGAGAGAGAAAATGTGAGCATCACATGACTGATACTGAAAATGTAGTGCTACACATCACGGGATTTGAACCCAGGACTGTGTGTGGAAAAAAACAGTGATGTGTATAAGGCATTTAACAGACTGACCTACTGAGTCACTGCTGACTAGTGAGTCACTGATAATGGCCTGGAGATAACCTGGAACCATACGATGAGCTGAACAATACAAGTTACAGGACATTCTTTTTGCATTCTAGAACTATTGCAGTGTTATGAATGACTGCAGTGACTGTAGGACACACATGCATAGGTTCATAGGTTGGTACTAGGCTATCGGCCCTAGGGCCTATACAAGCCTAGCCATAACAATTCCCTGGCTATTTCTTCCCACACTATTTACTTCCCTGGACCCCTGTCTAGCAGGGCAACTGACATGATCCCTAGGGTGAATTTCCTTTCTCCCATCCAATCATCAAGGTTCCTTTTGAAGAGGGCCAAAGATGTGCTCTGTCTGGCATGTATGGGCAGTCTATTCCAGAGTCTGGGGAGTCTCTGGGTCAGGAACCTATCCCTCCAGCATGTTTTGTTTATTGTGATGATAAGGTTTAGATCCCTAGAACGTGTGACTCTGATGGATTGGGATTTCTTTAAGTGTAGCGTGTCCAACAGCTTTGGGTTTGACATGGCCTTGTATGTTAAGCAGAGATCACCTCAGAGTAGATGATATGCGACAGAGTATAGCTGGAGTTTTTTAAGGTGGTCAGCATAAGGCACCTGCTTTAGGCCTTTGACTCTGCATGAAATAAAACCACTGCATATATTAATACAGCTTTATTTTAGAATCAACAATACTGGTGAACACATTTTATTGGTATCGCTTTGAAATATCTGTGAAGTGCCCACAGAATATCTGCCCATGGGGTAGGCTACCTTACCCATATACCTTTATTACTTGAAGTAGGAGGAACAGAGAGAATTATGTGACCAATATTGGCTGGAAGACAGCCTTGGACAGTACTATGAGTTAAGCAATACAGTTTGCAAGCCATTAGTTTTGCATTCTACAGCTATTACAGTGTTGCACTTGACTGCTGCAACCTTACCATAGACAATCAATGCAAACAGCTCTACTGCAATGGTTATGACAACACAATCTTGCTGTACACCATTTTGCTTACTGTTATTAGTATTGTTTATTGTTTATTGCACTACAGTTGTTACTGTTCATTTATTTCACTACAACTCTTATTGCCCATTTATTGCAATACAGTTAAGTGTCTGTTTATTGCACTACAGTTTTTATTGTGTATACTTTATTGCAGTAAATGCTTTACTCTTTCTTGCTTATTGCACTACAGTTAGCATAATACATCTGTACTTACCACACTCACGGCACAACCTGGATAGGCACGCAGCATGGGACACAACACTGTAAGCCCCCTCAGCTGCAGCTGTTGGGAGAGAAGCACACCATTATGCATACCAGTTTTGCAGACATTCAGCTTGTATATTGGTAAAACAAAGGAAAAATAACTTACATATTTGTGGGGCATTCTCTGCTCTAGCTTCTCGGACCCAGGTGTCCAAGGTTCCCCTCTTTCTCCTCCTCAGGTCTTCATAATGGTGACTACACTGCTCTCCTGTGTGAGAGATACCAGTAGCACTGGTGAGTTCCCTGGCCAACCAGTCCCAGGCCACATCCTTACTCACCAAGCCCTGGAAACCACCGGGCAGCAGCCTAGGTTCATGATTTTTAGCAGGAGCCCAACCATAACCATGGACTCCTGAATACCCCACTTTTGCACCCAAAAGCATGTACCTTCACTGGCACTGGCTGCCATATCATCAGTCAATTGAACTTCAATGAATAGTGCAGAATTCCTGCTTATTGTGCTTAATATCGACTGTTTTCCCACCCTTACTCATCATTGAGCAACATTCAAAAAAGCTTTGCATTGCTTAGCAGCCCGCAAACCAGCTAAGCAGAGCTGAGTAGTGTGAAAACTCACACAACCCTAATTTTAGTGAAGTTTAGCATCATGCAAACATTGGTAGTCAGAATGTTTATGAAGTGCTTACCATGGTTGGGCAAACTTTAGCAGAGTGCAGCAGTGCTATATTT
Organism: Protopterus annectens; assembly: GCF_019279795.1. Lineage (NCBI taxonomy): Eukaryota > Metazoa > Chordata > Ceratodontiformes > Protopteridae > Protopterus > Protopterus annectens. The sequence goes on from NC_056726.1 coordinate 1,508,772,844, forward strand.
CACAATTTTTTTAATAAATTAAATAAAAATTTGTATATTAAATTACAAACATGATCTGTCTGCTATGGACTCTAACCCAGGACCTACTACACATAAGGCCGGAATGTTACCCATTTAGCTACATGTATATTATGAAAACTAGTATACTGTCACATATTCTACTAGGCTACCTGTTAGCATTGCTAATCAATGCGCCATGCTGTGCAAACATGTGTAAACAAGCCTATAAATAAATAATTAATTGCATCCGGTTTCTATTTTTACATGTCTGGCAGGTGTCGGTTATGTATGTATAAGCAGCACTCAGCTTTGCGGTGCTCCACACCACACCGTGCAAACAGCACAAACAGCAATTACAAAAAAATAAATTACAACAGGAAAATAAAACAATTAATTATGGTAATTGTTTACATCCAATTTCTATTTTTACATGTGTAGCAGGTGTCAGGTGTCTATATGTAAGTGTGGCTTGGCATTGCTGCCCTCCTTGCCACCCCGCACAAACATGCAGAAAAATAATAAAAAAAAAAATAAAACTATATAACTTATATAACACAATTCACAGCATGTCAACAGTGATGGTGTGCATTTCAGGGAGCCATACCCTGTACATAACATCTGATCAGGCATCCACAACCATAGGTAGCCTTGACCTATCTCCCTGCATTGATTCAATATCTCTGTTCCTATGCTCTCCCTCAGCAGTGCACCATCATTAATATGTATGGTGCATTGCCGAGGGGGAACCGTGGCCATGTACACAGATACATTCCATGTAGGTTTTACACTGTGTCTACATGGAGTTTATTAAATCCTGGGGATTGTTTTGTTCCTAATGATCCTGACTTAAATTAAAAAGTAATTTGTGGAGATGTTATATGAGAATATGCTGATTATGTGTCTATTTCTTTTTGCATGTTTTCTATTCCAAGTTCTCCCACATTCAAAGAGCTGTCATTACATTGTCTTTCTTCCTACTATCCTACTGTATTCTTGCTTCTGTTTCCTCTTGGACAACTTACATGGCATCCTAGATAAATAAAAACAGGTAATGCCCTTATTTCTCTTACTGATATGCTAACTGTAGAGCAACATGCATGTATACATTTAAGAAGCTATCTGAGGACTTGCACAAGTGTATAAATACTGAGAACATGTGAGCCTGACTGCCATTTTGTAGTAAGCTGTTGAGATGTAAGCATGCATATCCATGTAGTCTGTCAGTTAATCAGTTTTTTATATTTTGTTCTTCTGCTATCCATCCTGATGTGTTTCTATGTAATAAAGCATATAAACATACTGCATGTTCGAAGTTCCATGATTATATTTATGGTAAACCTACCCAGATTGAAACAGATCAACAACCTCTAGTCACTATTTTGAGAAAGCCTATGTATACAGCTCCTGCCAGATTGCAACACATGATGTTCAAATTGCAAAGGTATAATTTCAGTCTTGTCGACACAAAAGGCAAACTTCTTTATCTTGCTGGCACATTGTCCAGATTGCCCAGAAATACCACTGAACAGCAACTTGATTTTGCGGTCATGGATGTGAGAAATTTTTCTTCCACATGTCTTGATGAACTTAGAAGGCATACAGCCTCAGATCCAGTTCTTCAGAAGCTCGACCACTTTATCAGTTGAGGATGGCTGTCAAAGCAATATTGCTTACCAGTAGACCTGCAACCTTATTTTACATGCAGAGATGAGATTTTGTTTGACAATGGTATCATCATGAAAGGTCCAAAAGTGATTGTTCCAAACTCCTTACAACAAGGATATATTACTATCTTGCATCTTGGCCACCCAGGAACTGATTCTACAAAAAGAAGGGCGAGAGGATTAGTATTTTGACCTTCTATGTCACAGGACATTGAGAGACTACTTTCATCTTGTTCTATATGTAATAGTACAAAGTCGCATCAACAGAAAGAAACACTTCAGCTAAACCAGATTCATGAACTACCTTGCTCGACAGTATCTACAGTTTTTTTGAATGGAATGGTCAACATTATTTAGTGTTAGTAGACTCTTATTGCAGTTGGTTCAAGATTGACCTACTTCCTAACCTAGCATCCAGTACTGTCATTATTAAGATGAAGCATCATTTTGCAGTCCACGGTAGCCCACACAAAGTTATTTCTGACAGTGGTACATAGTTTACAAGTCAGCAATTCAAAAGATTTGCTGAAGAGTGCGAGTTTACTCATATCATAAGTAGCCCTGAGTACCTGCAGTCAAATGGTTTGGCGGAACATGCAGTTCAAAGTGTAAAACAATTACTAGAGAAGTCAAAATGAGACAATAGTGATGTTTTATTGAATCTCTTGAATCTCAGAAATGTTCTTTGTGATAAATATCTTGGTTCACCGGCACAGAAACTTCTGTTGAGACAAACCAGAACCACACTACCAATTAGTAGCTCATTACTGGTTCCATGTGTCAAGAACAACAGATCAGTGAAAGTCAATCTGTTAAAGAAGTGCTTATCCCAGAAGTCCTATTATGATAAGACCAGTAAACCGCTCAATCCATTATGAGAAGGGGAGATAGTGAGGATGCAGATGACAAATGGTTTTGATCAGATTGGTGTCATGAAGAATATATGTTCAGAGCTGAAATTGCACATTGTGGCATCACAAGAAGCAGAATTTAGGGAGAATCAGAAATATTTGATGCTAGTATTTGAGCCTTTATTGCAGTAACATACCTGTGAGAAAGACTCTATATCTCAGAGTGAATTATCCAGTGTTCCAGTTCTAGAGGATGTTCCAGTAAATATCCTTGTTCCAGAGAAGAATCCTGAAACTCCTAAAGCAAGCTGTTCACCAATGACTGTCCCTGTTACTAAACCCAGTCCTAATCGCTATATTATTAGATCAGGTCGCATTTCCAGACCATGTTCCAGATACATGGTGACATGGACATGTAGCTGTGTTTATTTCTTATTGTTTGTACAACTGCATGTTTCTTTTTTCAGATGTCATTATAATGTAGACAATTTGTTAAAGATGGAGGATGTAGAGCAATATGTATGTTCACCTTTAAGAAGCTTTCTATGGGGTTGCACAAGTATATAAATACTGAGCACGTGCAAGCTTGACCGCCATTTTGTAATGAGCTGTTGAGATGTAAGCATGCATGTCTGTGCAGTCTGTCAGTTAATCAGTTTGTTTAAATTTTGTACTGATACTATCCATCCTGATGTGTTTCTGTGTAATAAAGTGTATAAATTAATTACCCTGCCTGTTCGTCTTCAGTTGTAAACCAAGACGATCAACACTACCCCTTCCACACCTGCATACTACATGCTAAGTTACACTTCAGGGGTCTGCAAAATTAACTGATTCGTGAAATCCCTAAAAAATAATACTAACAATACATCAAATTAATATATTCCTAGTTTGTTTGTTTGTTTTCTCCTTTCTACTAGGGAAGAGAATTGATTCTCCTGATCAAAATTTGGGTTCAGGCCAGGTGATTATAACGAAGGAAGGAAAACAAAATAAATAAATAGTTAAATAAATAAATATATCAACAAATAAATAACATTTGTAAATATATGCAGTGCATACTTTGGTTTAAGTACGTATCAACAAAACTTGTTTGCAACACATTCCAATGTGCATTTGCTCTAGCTGCTAACAGAAGTCTGATGCATATTATTTCCTAGACTTCATGTCCTGCGTGCTACAAACACACTGGAATACATCATCACAAATAACATTTTTTGGACTAACATGCGTTCCTCCAACTATGCTGACTCTTTCATCTCTTTTCCCTGTTACAGCTGCCTTCCACAGTTTTCATTTTATTAGCATAAGCTTGTAGGCAAAGTTCCATTAAAACTCTATGGTAAACATTAGGGCTTGTTTTCTGTAGCTGTAAATTTATTACTATATTTGTCACAGCACTGAGCTGTTATTTAATGTTTCAGCATTAATTTATGTTCATGCTAAATAACTTGTGTTTCTGGCCTACCTCATTGATGTAAAAAAGCAGTCCACTCTACTCAGTTAACAAAGGGAAAAGTAATTAAATAAAAATTTATATGTAAGCAAACAAATAAAATAAGTCAGTGGTCAGTGCATGTCTGCTTTATTAGGATTAAAGACGTGTGCCTTTTCCAGTCATTTTGGGATTCATCTGTTTACATATTACTGTACTAATGTCTGCTTCATGACAGTGACACCATTTGTCATCGTTTCATGGCTAGCTGATCGAGCAGTGAGCATGTAATTCCAAAGGCAAAGGTCTGCTCGTACCTTCCTTCATGAACGATTACTTTCAACTGTAATGAAAAAGTAAGCCCTGTCTTACAAGTTCAAACATCTTGACTATTTCAAAGCCACAGCAGAAGGCAATAAATATATATATGCTATGATTTCATTCTTTATTGAGATACATTGCAATTGGTTCATTTTTCTTGGAGATGCAATAGCCAAATGCCAAACAAAGGTCATCCCGAATGCATACTGCTGCAGAAAGCAAAACATTAGGTATGAGCTACCACATCTTTTTTCTTTCTGTATTATTGATGTTGCTGTGTCAGACAAAGTTACCGTCTGCTGCTCAAAGCACAATATTTTCACCAGCAAAGATACTTATTTCAGACTTTTGATCATGATAGTTAATGCATGTGAGAGCCATGTTCAGATTAGCCACAAATCTGCTGCTAGGTCGCCTCCTAGTTCTGTAAATCATTTTCTTTTCTGCTCCAGAAGTTGCAGCAATTTTGCACCAAAAAGTAGCCGTGTGTCATTTACATCTTTTCAAGAAGCTCTAAAGCAAGCATGATAAAAAGTTAAGCAGAGACAAAGGTATTTACAGGGCCCAGTCTCAGTTCCCCTCTGTTACATATTCTTCCTTTTTGAGACAGATAATAAACTCAGACTCAGATAATTTATTATTAAACATTTAATTACTCTGTGAGCTGCTACCCTATTCTTTCCAAGGTTATCCGTCAGACAATAAAGAAAAGGAATGTCAGATAACAGAAAATATTAATTGGGATTCATCAATTTGCTTAACACATGCCCTACTTGATTAAATTGAAGGGGACATGCTGGACAGTCTGGGTATTTATGTGGATGGATACATCTGTATGTTTAATTCTCCGACCCTATAAAAAAGCTAAGGTCAGCATGAAGGTGCTCAGCCATTAAGCTCATCGAATTACTGACCAGACATAAAAGACGTTGGATGGTTTTACTGCATAATTTCAGAAAAAGAGTAAGAACAGCATATTTTCTGCAATGATGTTACTTAAGCCACTAACTGTGGGGAGCAATGTAGAAAAGGCAGTCAGGAGTTTTGCATTTGCAAGACTACATGTTACACCATACCTCATTGCCTCAATGCTGTTGTAGGGATTCATAGAGATACGCTGTAATTCATGTTACACCATACCTCATTGCCTTAATGCTGTTGTAGGGATTCATAGAGATACACTGTAATTCATGTTATACCATACCTCGTCGCCTTACTGCTGTTGTAGGGATTCATAGAGATACACTGTAATTCATCACAAGTCCTGCACAGCTAACTGGCACTGTGTGGTGGTCTGTGGGAAATGACAACATATCCAGACAAAGACAGTACAAACAGCTGCACTTCCAGGTATGTAAATGAGATGTGTAGCATCTATGCAACTTGACCTAACCATGTCGTGAAACAAAGCTGTTGAGTGAAATTTATAAACAGATCCTCAGGACATGACCCATAGAGCAGATGCACACTGCGATGTGTGATCTCAGGAAAACAATGAACTCAGGTGAGCATATCTCAATATAATGCAACATTCATATGAGCAAGGCTAAACAAGTCAGCTTGTCCTTCAGCAGGACGGCATCAAGCACTGCGTAAAGCTAAGAAGCCATGTATTATTTGCAATTGCTCTGCTGCAATGCTCATACATGTAGGCATCTGCTGAATTCATAAAAGGGAAGAAAAGGGGCAAACAGGAAAGCAGGAAAAAGGGCAAAAGATGGTCAAACAAAATGACGTCATATAGGAGTGATCAGCAGGGCAGGAAGCCGACTACTTTGGAGAAATCTGCTCCCACATTTTCCTTATATGAAGAGACGGGTAGACGGAGAAGGCTGAAAATGAGAGAAAGGAATGAAAGTGGGTGTTAGGGTAGTGTGTGGGGAGGAAAAAGACAGACACAGAAGAGCGCAAATAGGAATGGTAATCTACACAACAGGATGAGGAGAAATGGGATAAACAGAAACAAAACACATGGGTTAGATAAATAATGAGAACAGGTTTAGAAAAATATTCAGCTGGCAAGTGGGCTGTAGAGATTTCCTGGAACAACTTCATGTTGATCAGGATTTGATGCAGGCATGGTTAAGGAGAGGCAAATTTAAACCAAGAGATAAAAGGTTAATATTTGCAGCCCAAGATTTTGTGCTACACACACATTGGTTTACAAAGTCCATTGACCATGTGTGAGGAACAGACAAATGTGGGGTTTGTAAAAAAGAATTGGAAACAGTCTCACGCCTTGTTGCTGGGTATGATATTCACATGACAGAGGGACTGTACACTGAAAGGCCCAATAATGTGGCAATATTGTTGTATTGTGGATTGTGCAAACATTATAATATAGAAGCTGCTGAGAAGCTTTTGAAACATGAGCAACAAAGCATTACAGAGAATGATGGAGTTTAAATCACATGGGATTACTCATTACCAATAATTCAAAAATAGATCTAAAAAATCAGATATAGTATTTCATGAAAAAAAGACAAAAGTAACATTGATTATTGACATACCTACACCTAATGATTACAGTCTCTCACAGGCAGACAGACATAAAGTCATAAACATCAGGATTGGCAGGCAGAAACAAGACCAATGTGTAAGAAAGATACCCAGACAGTTCCAAAAGTAGGAGGAGCAATGGGTCTTATAAAATGAATTTATAGTCGTATTTAGATATGTTACCGATACATGTAACTCCGTACGAATTGCAGAAAGACTTATTACTGGGCACATTGCAGGTGCTGCAAAGAGCACTTCTGGCTGACATCAAAGATTGAAACAATACTAATTTTATGAACTTTTATCATCCTTTGACTTAGGAATGGGATCCATTCCTGTCATGACATTAGAAACCCAAAAGATATGCAGAAATTAAGTCAGCAGCAGGACTGACTGGTAGATGGAATCACAGGGGGTTGGTTAAGGATTTAGCACTAGGCTAAGTAATCTAGTGTCCCCATATTTATTTTAATGCTGTTCTGTTTCAGTCAGAGTTTTCTACAATGGTAGGTGGAGAGAGCAATGCAGAGATTATATCATTTTTATTGCGAATGAATAGTCAAAGAGTTAAGTACCTCAAACTTCCTAGATAGTATGACCCGGGCAGTATGTTGTAAATCTACTAATTTAGGAATAAAGTCTTCTGTGAACCAGCAGAAGCTTTGGTGTTAAACAGAATGGACTGAGTTCAAAGGAAGGCTGAGACAAGGTGAAGCACACCTATGAAAACTGTAAGTAGACTATGTTTAAAAACAAAGAAGCGCTCTGAGAAACGCTTCTCATGTAATTATTTGTCAGCATGCCTACCATATGAAAGAGCATTAGCTTTTTAGTTATAAAGTTTAGTTACACACACCTTACTGAGTGGCATTGTCCCAGGCAAGTGTTTGGATTTCAGTTTTACATAAAAATGAGAAGTATAGATCATTAAATGTATTATTCAGAAGAAAAGGCTAATACCCATAATCTGATCAACATTAATGAAACATTTAGAGATTAGAGTTTTAGTCTTTACAATGATAAGTCTGTTCCAAATGAGGAAAGGCATTATTCTGTAGGGTTTTTTACAAGTGTCCACACCTCTCAGTTAATGCCTGCACCTCCATACAGGTTCCTCTATACACGCTGAAGGTTTTTATGCTATCACGGTGACTCATAATGGTAAAGCAATGTCACCTGTCATTGATGGACTGAGTGTAAAACCATACAAAATACTATAATAAGAGATTCTGAGCTACCTTACCAAAGTGACATAAGACATATATGTCTATTTTATTCTGTCTTACTCCCCACTTTCAAAACCAGAGAAAGGTCTGAACATTGTTGGCAATGATAGTAATAATAATAATAATAATTTGTTTGTCTATTATGTATTTATTTATTCAGTGCCTTTGTATACCAAGAGAATCCATTGGGACAGCAAGTCCTTTTTTCAGAGGCTTGAGGAGAAAAATTACATTATAAACATAAAATATAATACGCTGGCATTTTTTGTAGCACGATAAAGTAAGTTTAGAGCTAGAGAAATAAATCATACATTTCTCATCTGTCCTGAAACTTTTTTTCCCCCTTCCCCCTACACTATTCTTGTGGTGGTGTTATAGTTGGTGGCTTTGCAGTTGCCCGCCCCTACTGTAAATTTGATCTGGGACACCCCTCCCAGTCTGGTGTTCACTCTATTTAATACAGAGAGAACATTTGAGAAGGCCAATCCACTCAGGTTCTTAACCTCTTCAAATTTTCCCTTAGAACAAGCCATTTTTTTAGTTTCAGCACTCAAATCTGTTTCTTTTTGCTCAGCACTTGTTCAGAACTCATTGTAAGCACTAAATAAGCTGCAAATTACTATAGCACTCAACCTTCCTCACTTGTCTAGAGGAAAACAATTTTTAGTACTTAATAAATAAGGACCTATCCAGGCATGTCTAAGGGTCTGCTCCCGGTGCTTTCTCCTGTCTACCTAATGAATCTAGGCATCTTGGGGCAATGCAGCAATTGCCTTATGTACACAGACAACCCTCTCCTCCTACCACCCAACACTACAACCTGTCAGAGATGCACTTATATAGCCAAACTGGAAGCAAAGCTCTCTTCACCCAAGACTGGACTAGAGAGTCATGAGGAGAAGGTAAACACTTGCACCACACCACACTCATTACATAGTCCCTCAAAACCTACACCACCAAAAGACACACATAGCAACACAAAACACACACCTACATTCGCAGAGGCATTAAATAAAAATCTGCTCAAGCAACAGAGACCTCCAAAGCAGAAACACATGCAACCGCCACCCCCCAACACAACCCAAATGACACATAGCCCACAAACTCAGTGTGCCACTCAACCACAGCCCATAAGGCATAACAATGTACCCAACACTCTAGTCATAGGTGACTCTATAGTCAGGCACACTGATGTTCCACTAATCAGGCTAAACAAGGAGAAAGTTACTGTGAGCTGCCTGTTGGGTGCCAGGATCTGCCACATAATGCAAGCACTCAGGTCACTCCACAGCAAGTACAAATATGACTCTGTCATTGTCCATGTTGGTGTGACTGACCTGAGATGTACCTTCCCTGGACTACATGAAAAGGAGGAACTTTCCGATCTTAAAGCCCAGGCAGGTATGACCCTAGCCCTGAGTAGCATCCTCCCATCACCCAGAATTATACCACAGTACAAGAACAAAATGATTGACTTCAACAATTGGCTAAGCTTCTGGTGTCATTCTAAGGGGATCCAGTATCTGTCATGATCGACAGACCACGATGCTTTACCAGAGATGGCCTGCACCTGTCACCCTTGGGCTCTGGATACTGGCTAAGGCTCTTGCCTCCCCTATAGTGCCTTTTTTAGGCAAGGTTCAAATGACAAATTCACCACTGTAACAGGAACAAGCAAGCAAAATCTGAAGGTAATGCTACTCAGTGCTAGAAGTCTAAATCTCAAAATGCATTCACTTGAGGCACTCCTTAAAATGGAGAACATCAACATCTGTGCAGTAACAGAGACCTGGTTCAAGGCTCCAGAAAGTACCCCTGCATTACCAGGCTATAATTCATACCACACCTTTCGGCCACCTAACCTGGACCGAAGCACTAAAGGTGGAGGCGTGTCCATATTCAATAAGGATCTGCACACCTCTGGGCTAGTTGCTCAGCATAATGCATCCGAGATTATCCAAGTGCAACTATTATTTTTTTTATTTTATTTTTATTTTACATTTGTTGACTGGGCTAGTCCAACTGGATATATGTCCATTTTCAGTGGAGGCCCGGGGAGAAAAGCTCCAACATAGATGAAAATAAAACATAAACATAACATAAGAAACAATATATTTGTAATACTAGAACACAGTTGTAAACAACTTGTAGAGTATCCTTTTAAGACTAGAGAGAATTAAAAACATAGACGTAGAGATCAGGTACTTAACATCAAATAGAAAGGAAAGAATAATATACATTAGCTGGGAGCATGTATATAGAGTCATGAGCAAGTAGACTAAGTCACAATTCTTTGGTAGTGTAGTTAAGAGCAGGATTAAGTTAATACAGATGCTGAAGACACATTCCTACTGTTGAAAGCTAAGAGACCAGGTTAAAACTCTGAGATGGTTATATAGAAAGACTCGGTAAGTACAGACTTAGTTAGCTAACTGCTCATACTATGTAAGGTTAATCAAAGATACTGGTAGTGCAGCAGTAGCGAGATTAGTAAAGGTGAGTAGCGGGCAGCAGCTTGTTAATCTGGGTTGGTGCAGGGGCAAAGCCAGCGAGTGTTGAGGTATGCTTTAAGTTGCTTTTTGGAAAGTGGTATAGAGGAGAGGGAGGTTAGTTCACTACGGAGCAGGTTCCAGGTTTTCCCTACAGTGTTGGAGAACAGAGAGTTCCCAGCCCTATTATTGGATTTTGGTGTGGATACTAGAAGTTTCTTTGATAAACGTAGGGTTTTAAGATTTTTGTAGGGGGGTGATGAGGGTAATTAGTATAGGAGTATTGCTAGGATGATAAAGGGTCTTATGGGTGGTAATAAGTTGGTGAAAGAGAAGCTGATTAGGTAGTTCCAGCCATCCTAGTGTTTGAGATTATGACAATAGTGGGTTCTAAATGGGGATCCAGAGGCAAATCTGGCAATGTTATTGTAGGAGGTATTAAGCTTGCTGAGGTTGTTTTTAGATAGGTTGGTATAAATGGGAGAGGCATAGAGGAGGGTAGAGATAAGATGGGTATGGGCAATAGTAGTTCTAGCTATTGGAGTAAGAAGCTTTTTTAGCCTATAGAGGGAGCCTAGTTTTCTGTTCACTGACTTTATTGTAGTGTTGATATGGGTATCAAAGGTAAGGTTGTGGTCTATAGATACACCTAAGAGCTTGGTGGTTGGGTCGGGAGATATGACAGTACCATTATTAGATGTTACTGTGAGGTGTAATGGGGAGGACTTTTGTGTAGGAGTAAAGAGCAATAGTTTGTTTTTTTTGGGGGGGGGCTTAGGAGGAGGCAGCATTGGAGGAACCAATTCTCTACTATGTTAAATGTTGCTTGGGTGAGGGATTGCAGTTCAGATATGGAAGAAGTGAAGCATATTAATGTTAAGTCATCTGCATATTGTATGCAGGTGGCTTGGGGAGTATTTATGTTTAGATCATTGATAAAAATTGAAAATAAGAGAGGGCCCAAGATGGAGCCTTGAGGGACACCCAAGGTAACAGGAAGATGGGTGGATAGGTTATTCTCCCAAAGTACAGCTTGTTTCCTGTTTTCTAAGTAGGAGTTGAACCATTTTAGTGCCTGAGTATCAAGTGAGAGGGGACTTAAGTATGCTCAGAAGTAGCCGGTGGTTTATCATATTGAAGGCTTTTGAGAGGTCAATAAAGAGAGCAGAAGACAGAGTATTGTTATTGCGATGTTTGTTGAGACAGTCTGAAAAGGATAAGAGGGCAGTGATGGTGCTATGGAATGGCCTAAAATCATGCTGACAGTTTGCTAGTATGTTATTTTGGAGTAGGTGGTCTAACAGTTGGTGGTGGATACATTTCTCCATGATTTTTGCTAGAGGGAAGAGTAAGGCTATTGGGCGATAGTTAGAGAGTTCAGTAGAGTTACTGCCTTTTGAAGAGGGATGCTATGGGAGATTTTCCAGACTAATGGGATGGTGCCTTCAGTAGTTGTTCTATTTATTAGAATGGAGATGGGATGTGCAGTTACTTTAGCTGCAATGTGCAGATATTCAGCAGGTAGCAGGTCAGCAGAGGGGGTGCATGCAGAGGGGGTGCATGCTCTGAGTGTTTCAAGGAGGCAGCAAATGAGGGAATTTGGAACTGGTTGTAAATGAAATGACGGAGGTGAGGTAGTTGTAGTGGGAGATAGGCTAGTATTAACAGGGGGGTAGTGAGCTGGCTAAAGATTGAATGGTTTCAGTGAAGAAGGTATTAAAGGTGTCGGCAATATGCTTAGGATAGTTGTCGGAGGTGCCTGATAGGGTAGGTATTTTGGAGTGGCCTGGTTGTAAGAGTTTATTAATGCCTAACCAAAGCTTTTGGGGTTTGTGCTGGTGTTTATGCTGGAGATGAAGGTAAACTTTTTTTGTCAAGGAGTATAGATTTCTTGTAGCATTTCTAATCTGTTTAAAGTGTTGATGGTCTGTTGGGTTTCCAGTAATTCTCCATTTGGCCCATATTTTATTTCTCAGTCTGATTTTTTTGTCTTGTGTCTTTAGTAAGCCACGGGGCAGTTTTTGTCCTGTTTCTGATAAAACAAGTAGGGGCATGGTAGTCCAGGATTTGTAAGAATTTGGTGTTAAAGTATAACACTGCATCCTCAAGTTGGAGGTATTTTAGGGGAGACCAGTCACAAGCCCAAAGTTCAGTGTGGAAGCTATCTGGATTAAAGTATCTATCAGTCCGAGTAGTTCTATATAAGTTTGGGTTGGGAATGTTAGTCCTTTGTCTAATTATGTAGGTCAGTGAGTGGTCACTGATGTCCTCAGGAATGGTACCTGTTTTATATGTATTGGGATGACTGTTAACAAGGATCCAGTCTAAGGTGCTTTCTTTGTGGTTAGGTTTATGTGTTCTGGTTGGGGAGGTAATAGTTTGGGAGAAACCATATAGGTTAATATGGGTAGTAGGTTTAGGTGAACTACAGCTAGTCCAGTCAATGTTAAAGTTGCCCAGCACTATGGATTCCTGTGGTAAGTCAGTGGAAAGCCAGTTGAGGATATTTTCAAGGATATTAATGTTATTTCCAGGAGGGAGATAATATCATATTATATAAATGGCTTTACAGGCATTGATTTGCAGTTTGGCAATAAGTATTTCAGCATTACTGTCATTGGGTAGTTGTGTATCAAATGAGCTTACTTGTAGCCATGATTTATATAATATTGCTACTCCATCACCTTTTTTAGTTTTGCGGTCAATTCTAAGTATATTGTATCCGGGTGGGGTGATTTCATTGTCCTCAGCTGAAGGTTTTAGTGAAGTCTCTGTGAGACATAGGATGTCGAAGGAATATACATCGAATAGAGCATGAAGTTGGGCTACTTTATTGTTTATGCTATGAATGTTGAGATGAGCTATAAAGAGAGAGGAAGATGGTCTAGATGGGATGTGAAAGGTAGAGGGAGATGAACTGTGGGGGTCTGAGGTACTGATATTGTTTGGGCCAGGGTTGGGATGAATGTCACCATCTAATAGAGGGTGCAGTTGAAGTATATGTGTGAACTTTAGGATAGTAGAGTAAAAGTGTAGAGATTTCCTGGATGGAAGATAAGAGATGTGGGCTAGTCTGTGGTACTTAGGAAGTAGAAAGGTGGATGTAGATGTGATATTTAAGTGGTTGTGGGTGGCTGCATGAGTTGCAGGAAGAGTTTGTTGAAAAGGATGGTGAAAATCAGTGAACGTAAGATGCTCATAGGGGGTTAAGAAATAGGATACAATTAGAGAAGGTAAATAGTGTGGCAAAGTATTAGTTTCCTATGGTTAGACATTAGTACTGTGGTCATGGTAAGGAGTCTAATATAGGTTTTAGAAGAGGAGGAAGGAAAAGGGGATGATAGGGATAGGTGCAGCGAAGGAAGGTGTTAATGCCTATCACTGAAAAATTAATTTGTTGAGTCCAACAACTACGCTATCTTCTCTGTGAAACAACGAAAGAACACAGAGGAAATGCAGTGCAAAACTCTAATTCTATACTTGCGCTATTCATCAGCCACTTTATTCAGTCAGTCAGTGATCTCCTTACTGAAAACACACCTACCACACCCCTTAGTATCCCTTCCTGCCAAAATACTCATCTAACCCCTTTTTCTCTGCAACCAATACCAACATGTATCACTATGAAGCACCTAGTGCAACTTAAAAGTGCAGCTGCTATATATCTACTGAGTATCTTAAAACTAGCAGCTTTTTCTATAGCATACCCCATATCTATCTATATTTATAAACCAATCTATTACAGAGAGCTATGTTTCCTTAATCTAGAGAAGGAAAATAGGTTTGTAATTATCTGCTGTAGGTGGTACGGTACACAAAGCATTTAAACTGTGAGCCATTATGGGTTCAGAGCCCTAAACAGCAGAATGGTAACAGGAACACCGTTCCTACGATAAATACAATGGCTACAGAGCAGAATGTTAACAGAAACTACGTACTAATATTAAATAAAACAGCTAGAGAGCAGAATGGTAACAGAAACTACGTTCACATACAATACTCAACAGTTAGTGAGCAGAATGTTAACAGAAACTACGTTCACATACGAACTAAAACAACTACAGAACAGTAGATACAGTATTGTAAGTCAATGTCCACGTTTGCTGCCTAATGGCAGCTTTCAGCATAGCATAATGTCCTTTTTACTATGTGGCCATGAACAAGCACAACCCTACGCCTCAAACATAGGAACTGTTTATAAACCAGTATCAGTATTCAGTATGCAAAGGCAGCAACTGAATAATGCATTGATGCATGAGACAATATTCTGTAGCAGCTTGTGGCTACCTGCATAAAACAAGTTAAAAAACCGCAGAGCACTCCCCAACTAGCACACTAGTGGACAGAGCATGGGGCAGGGTACTGAGTAAAGATGGCGCCACGGGATTCACTAATGCTATATAGACTTCAGGGGAGGGATGGGAAATACAATGGGGTAAGGGTAAATACAGACTGCGTGGAGGTAAGGAGGAAGACAGGAGGTGTAGACCCAAGAAAGGGAAATGAGGAGGAGCTACCAAAAACAATCAGTAACACAGTCGCTAATGCTATCTGGAGAGTACAGGTGAGTGTGAGTTCCAATGTACCTTAGGACAAGAGCACATGGAGAGAAGAGCACAGTAAGGGTGGCTGACACTTGAGAATTAACCATACAATTAGGGAAAACAGTAGTGGGATAGCAACGTAGAGCTGGAGAACTGTTTGGGCACAAAAAACTGAAATTATTAAGCTAGTATGGCCTTATACTGCCACCTGGTGGTGCAGTTCGTGCAATACAACTGCTCCGCTGTATGAGGGCTGGGAAACGGTGTTTAAATAAAAAATACAACAGTAGTAGCCAGCTGGTGTGCTCGCCGCATTACATATCTATCAACAGTTAATTCAAAGTATAAAAGTATGCTTCAAAAAATAATATGTAAAGTCACCTACACGATGAAAATAATTACAGCTATAGGTAGGAACAACTTTGCTGTAATAGTGTCCGCCCCGGCAGATCCTCTTAAGGAAATTGTGTGTTGGAAGGTGGTTGCCATGAGGTTGGGGAAAACACCTGAAGTAAAAGGGGCTAAGCAGGACATTGAAAATAATTACAGCTAAAGGTAGGAACAACTTTGCTGTAATAGCATCCGCCCAGGCAGATCCTCTTAAGGAAATTGTGTGTTGTAAGGTGGTTTCCATGAGGTTGGGGGAAAGCACCCGAAGTAAAAGGGGCTAAGCAAGACATTGAAAATAATTACAGCTATAGGTAGGATCAATTTTTCTGTAATAGCGTCCGCCCAGCAGATCCTCTTAAGGAAATGACAAGACCGCAATCCAAACTGTAACCTGCAACAGACCCCCCACCATGCCCCAGGATTCCCACTCCTCATTTCTTGATACACTGGAAAATATTAGAGTTGTAACCCAACACCCTAATAATGGGAAATTTCAACTACCCCACCATTAACTAGGAAACTAGCAACTAGGAAAACTACTCATGCATCAACTCTTTTGCTCAATGTTTTCTGGAATTCATAAATTCCAATGCCTTGGATCAACTTATCCACACGCCCACCAGGGGCAGCAATATCCTAGGGTCTATATCAGAACATCAAAGTATTAAAACTTCGAATGTTCTGATATCGAACACTATTCAGTGAACACTAAGAATAGTGAATTTGCAGAACAGCGAATTCTTTCCTCGGGAAAGAATTTGGTTGGCCGTTTCTGTGGCTTCGCCATTCTTAGCATTGTGGTATAAAGTTATGGGTTGGGTTCAGGTAAGTGTGCGATTGTTTGTACGTTAGGGTTAGGGGTGGGTTAAGTGAGTTATGGTTAGGGCGCGGGTTAGGCGTGTGTGCAATAGTGACATATTTTAGGGTTAGGGACGGTTTAAATGAGTTAGGGTTAGGGCGCGGGTTAGGTGAGTGTGCGATAGTGATGGACCTTAGGTTTAGGGTTTGGGTTAAGGTAAGTGGGTAGATAGTGGTGTATGTTTAGTTTAGTGTAGTGTTAGATGTAGGAATTTAAGTGTATGTTTGTGGTTGCTGTTTGTTTGATGTGCTTGTATTGTGTATATGTGTTTTGGAGCAACAAACTTTTTCTATGGGAAAAAATTTGCTGTTCTGAATGTTTGATATTTTCATGTTTAGATGTTTTGAGGCCGATGAAATAGCATTTGCTATTTTCATCTTTCGATAACGTGATATAAATGCATATGGTAGACCTGGTCATTACCAACATGGTTGACCACACCAGAGGTCAATTCCTCGTTGGTCAGATCCGACCACAAGCTAATCAGCCTAGACATCCACATCCTGCCCCCACCCCCCATTATAGATACCACCGTAAAAAAATTTCTCCAAAGCCAACTTCATGCTTCTTAAGACAGAAGTGGCAAACTTCATGACACCCATGCAGGTGGACAATAGAGGTACGACTGCTGAATCCTACACAAATGCACTTTGTAAGCACTTACATGAGTGCATGGATTGTGCTATCCCTTACAGAAGCAAGATGCTATCCTCCAAAAAAAGGAAGCCAATCTGGTGGTACCCTGCCGTAAACAAACTCTACAACAGAAGAAAGAAACTGTTGCAAAAAAGAGTAAAATCCCATGACTGGAAGAAGTCCCTGGTCAGCCTCAGTAAGAAGCTGAGATCCCTCATAAAATCCTCCAAAGCTAGTTATGAAAACAAAATTACCACTGATTCTAAAGACAATCACAAAGCATTCTATAGCTATGTCAAGAATCTCATTGGCAACACTCAGATCTGCTCTGAGTTGCAGCACAATGGCACTAAATATACAGAACCAACTGATATTTCCAACATCCTGGTAGATAGGTTCAGTGTTAACTTTACTCCCCTCACCCCCTAAAGGGCCCATCTCTATATCGGAAGAATGCAAAGTTACTGTAGTCACAGCTGCACAGGTAAAAATCACACTTTCCAAAGTCACGAACTCAGCATCCATGGGACCTGACAACATCCCAGGCTGCGTTCTACATGAACTACAGAATGAACTGCCACCCCACCTAAGCACCATGTTCAATCATAGCCTCACCTCAGGCGTTGTGCCCACTGAATGGCACACAGCAGCAGTTATCCCACTTCACAAAGGGGGAGCCACCATGGACCTCATGAACTACCGCCCCATTAGCCTAATGAGCCTTGTCTGCAAGGCCATGGAATGTATCATTATGGAACTTATAAACAAAGACACTGGAGATCTCCAAACTCTGGACCCCACACAGTTTGGGTTTGTAAAAGGAAGATCATGTCTCCTAAACCTGATTGACTTCTTTGAAGCAGTCACCAAAGCCATAGACGAGGGTAAGGTGGTTCACACAGCCTATCTAAATCTCGCCAAGACTTTTGACACCATTCCCCACTCTGGAATTATAGATAAACACACTAAACTAGGTATAAATCCCTATTTCACAAGATGGGTTGCTAACTGGCTCACTGACAGAACCCACACTGTGAAAGTAACAGACTCCAAATCCGAATTTAGACCAGTGACAAGTGGAGTACCCCAGGGTTCAGTCCTGGGTCCTCTCCTGTTTGGTATCTATTTTTCTGAAGTACAGGCTAACACAGAAGGTCTTTGGCTAATGAAGTTCGCAGATGACTGCAAACTAGGAACCATAATTAAAACTCCTAATGATTGGGACATCCTACAAAAGGGCGTCACTGAGACAGATGCCTGGTGTCAAAGCCATGGCCTCAAGCTCAATGCCAAAAAGTGCACTGTCACCCCCTTTGGTAAAAACTCTGTACCCATGAGCTACCACATAGGTGGTAGTCTACTTAACACCAAAAGTGTGATAAGAGACCTTGGGACACAGGTGTACAGTAGTCTCTCCTTTGATAATCACATCACCACAGTAGTCAGGAAATCCTTCTACGTGGCACATCTCATCACAAAAGGTTTCTCATCCAGGAAGAAAGAGGTCATTGTTCCCCTCTACTCGTCACTCATTAGACCCATTATAGAGTACAATGCCTTTTTGGTATATACCTCACAAGACAGCTACAACAACTGGAAAGGCCTCAGAAATACCTCACAAAGAGGATTACCAGCCACAAACAGATGCCCTATGCAGACCGTCTCAAAAAACTCTAGCTTTACTCCGTCGCATATCGCCTACTCAGAGGCAATCTTTGCCTAACATACAAAGCTATGTCAAACCCAGAGCTGTTGGACATGCTCCACTTAAATAAATCCCAATCCCTCTGAGCTACATGCTCTAGGGACCTAAACCTTGTCACCACAATAAACAGAACATGATGGAGGGATAGATTCCTGTTCCAGAGACTTCCCATACTCTGGAACAAACTACCTAGCTATATCAAACAAAGCTCCTCATTAGCACTCTTCAAGAAAAATCTTTATGAGTGGATGGGAAATATGAAATTCACCCTGGGGATCATCTCTATGGCTCTGCTCAACAGGGGCACAGGAAAATAATTTTCTCGGGGGCGAATGCCAGGGTACCTTTTTGGCTAGGCTTGTATAGGCCCTAGGGCCAGCAGCCTAGTACCTACCTATGAACCTATGAACATAGCACTGGATATGACTCATACCTCTCAACCTCTTAGCACAAAAAAATCTGGATATTGGCAAAAATAATGGGGGGGTGTCCAAAAATAGGGGTGGATTTTAAATAATACTCTTATAAACTTAGATAGTTGATAGAATAATATGTTTTGTATTGGTATGTACTTTCTCAAGTATATGAAGACTGAAATTTAAATGTCTGTCATTATTTTGTGGTTTCAGGCCTTGATTTTCTAGGAAAACACAAATATGATGAGAAATAGAAGAAAAATGGCAGCAAAAATCTGGACATTCCGTGAAAATCCAGACCGTTGTAAGGTACGGTATGGGTATTTGCAAGTAGAAGCTTTAGACATGTTTGACATTGGAACTGCATACTCTTGTAAGTTTGAGAGATACCAGTGTCAGTAAAAGCAGAACAGCAGGAAAGAAACATGGTATAAGGACCAGGTGGGAAAAATAAGAGTTAGAGATCTGAGCACAGAAGGAAGAACTGGTCTAAGGAAACAGGCAGAAGGAAAAAACTATATAGAAGACTAGGAACATCTTGAAAAATTATGGGGTAGAGATGTCACTGTGGAGGTAAAAAAGAAAAGAAAGCTTAAGGATGGGATTGTATAAGAGGAGTGGGACAAGCTAGGATTGTTAGAATGACAGGTGTAGTATGTAGGTAAGGAAAGAAGAAGACAGTGCAGGTAAAGGTGAGAAGTGGTGAGAAATAAGGGGAATGTGGGAGGTAAGGGGAGGTGCATGTGAACAGGATGGTGGGGTGAGAGAAGGGGAAGAGAAATAAGGGGACTGTGGGAGGTAAGTAGATGTGGGTGTGAAAAGGAGGGTGGAGTGAGAAATAACAGGACTGTAGGAGCTAAAGAGAGGTGGATGTGAACATGATGGTGAGGTGAGAGAAGGGATTGAGAAATAAGGAGAACTTGGGAGGTAAGGGGAGGTCGGTGTGAACAAGACAAACTGCAAGATGTAAGCAGGGATGGATGTGATGAAGGAGAAATGTGGCTAAATCAAGGTAAGTACATGAACGCTACCATGAAAAGTGAAGGTGCTGTTTGAGCTTCTGCTTGTCTTGTGACAGAGGAATCGTATTCCATTGTTTGGCAATGAATGTAGACTAAAGAGTATCACCAGCTGTGTTGTCTAACTTAATGGTCATTACAAATGTTTTATTAGAGTGTAGATGCTTAGGAGGGGGTTATTTCTGCAGGATGCATTGTAGAGATGGTCAGTTTTCATGTATGTGCATAATGCTATGGGCAATTACAAGTTGGGATACTTGAGGTAATTTGGTAATTCTAGCCAGTTTAGTTGCTTAGAGGCTAAGCAGTGGTGGTTATAATTAGGTAGGTTGCAGGCAAATGTGGCTATTTTCTTACAGCATAATTCAAGTTTATTTTTTCAAGTTGTATGTAGATTGCTAAAATGGGTGAAGTATATAGAAGTGAAGGGAGGAGAAAAGAAGATGCCAAAACTTTTCTAGGGGAGTCTTTGAGAAACCATTTATAACAGCAGAGGAAGCTGAGCTTTTGATGAGTTTTCCTGAAGGCTTGAGAAACGTGCACATCAAATTTTAACTCATCAAGAGTCACCCCAAGTAATTTTGTGTTGGATACTGTCTCAATTAATGTGTTATTTGTTGAAGTAATACAGAAAGTTTGTTTTGGGGCAGAAAGCATTTTGCAAGTATAAAACATGTTTTTTTTTTCATTATTTTTCACATTTAACAAAAGTTGTCGGTTTGTTAACTAGGATTCAATTGAGGAGAAGGAATCTCGGGTGACTTTTTGAATCTGGATGAGGCTTTGAGTAGTATCATCTGCATATTATAAAAATAATGAGAAAGGGACGGCTTTGCGGAGGTTATTGGAAATGATCTTAAACAATAAAGGGTCTCAAACTGAGCCTTGGTGTATACCTACGGAGACTGGTGAAAAGGGGGACAGTTCTTGTTACCATTTTACTGTTTGAAATCATCTGTAACATAGCTGATGAACCATAACAGAGAGAACTGTTGAGGCCCATAGAGGCTAGTTCTATGAGTAATTGACGATGATGGGAGACTGTCCAATGCTTTGGACATATTGTGGATGAGTGATGATACTAAGTGGTCAGCATTTCTCTTGGTATTGATTGTATTGATTGATCATATTGATAAAACTGAATAAAGCTGTGGTAGTACTGTGAAATGTTCTGAAGCCATGCTGGGTGTGGGGAAGTGGATTATTACTGGTTAGATGATACAGAAATTGGGTGTGTATGCAGTTCTCTAAGAATTTAGATGGGATATAGAATAACTATGGGTCTGAATTTAGAAAACTTAATGAAGACCCATCTTTATGGAGACGTATCATGTGTGAGTTTCTCTAGATTAAGGAAACATAGCTCTCTGTAATAGATTGGTTTATAAATATAGATAGATATGGGGTATGCTATAGAAAAAGCTGCTAGTTTTAAGATACTCAGTAGATATATAGCAGCTGCACTTTTAAGTTGCACTAGGTGCTTCATAGTGATACATGTTGGTATTGGTTGCAGAGAAAAAGGGGTTAGATGAGTATTTTGGCAGGAAGGGATACTAAGGGGTGTGGTAGGTGTGTTTTCAGTAAGGAGATCACTGACTGACTGAATAAAGTGGCTGATGAATAGCGCAAGTATAGAATTAGAGTTTTGCAGGTTGTCAGGGAAGGTGTGGTAGTTTGGCCAAGGTGTAATAGTTTTTATAGAGATGACCAGAATGCTTTTGGGTTGTAGTGTTGTCTGTCCTGCAAGTTTGAGTAGTATCATATTTTATCTAACTTGATTTTTTTGTTTAGAGAGGTTTCATAGATGTCAAAAGTTATGCCAAATCTGCTGAAATTTCTTTTTGGACCATATTTTCCATGCCTTCTCTTTTTGTTGTCTGATCTATTTTGTGAGCCAGGGGGGGCAGTGTTTGATTTGATTTGTTTTCTTCTAATACAGGCAAGCATGTTTAGGAATGTGTTATTGAAGTGAGTTATTCCATCATAGTTTCATAGATTCATAGGTGTTTACTATTATAATAACTACAAAGTTCTTTTTAAGCCTAGTCATACATCTCAAATCTCTGACAAGTTCTGGTACCCTTGATAAGTATAAGCAGGGGCTTGGGAGATGATACATCTACAAGCAGGAGCCCGGGAGATGAACCATTTACAGGTGGCCTATGTCTGTTAGAGACACAGGTGCCAAACCAAGGATGAATTTCCTATTTCACATCCAGTTGTCCAAGTTACACTTGAATTGGGTTAGGGAGGACCTCTGCTTCACATGTATTGGGAGCCTGTTTCAGAGATGGGGCAGTCTCTAGAATACAAACCTGTCTCTCTGGTAGGTTCTATTTATATCACAGGGAAGGTTTAAGTCTTTAGAATGAGTAATTCTGGTGCTGTTTGTTTTGCAGATATGCAAGGGGTCCACCAGAGCGGGATCTGACAATGCCTTGTATGCTAGGCATAGACCTCCCCTCAACAGCCAGTAGGAGACAGAATACAGGGATAGGACCTTGATGAGGTCTGCGTAGGACATGTTACTTATGCCCTGTATTCTTTTAGTGAAGAACCTCCATGGACATTCCAATTGCTGGATATATTTGGATACCAAAGGGGTCATTGTACTCAATGATAGGTCTGATGAATGCTGAATACGGCTGGACAATAACTTCTTTGGAGCTCGATGCTATACCATTGTTTATACATTGCACAATATAGAATGATTTTCTCACTACTTCACCCTTCTTACCACCCACCATCTCCTCTTCGTAAGAGTCATGATTATCCCTCATGTTCTTATTCGTTGACAGATCAGATGTTGTCCAGCTTTGAGCAAGGTCAGCTTACTGGTGCTGTCTTTGTAGAAATCAAGGGAGATTTTGAAATAGTACACTATGCAACCCTTCTGCACAGACTCACTGATACTAGCTGATCATCTGAATTAGTGGTTTCCAAGATCCAAATAAGTCATCCTGACACTGTCCTCTTCCTTTATGATACCCTTCACTGAATCATAATCATCAGTTAGAAAGGCCTCAAAGAAATCTTACCCAAAAATCAAAGGATTTAAACCTTTCAACTATCCTGACAGCTTAGCATATCTGTTATTATACTTAGCAGCCCACAAGCTACTGAAGTGACCAGTGTACGTCTTACTTTTTGAGCCACAAAAGATTGTATTCAATCTGTCCTCTAAACTGAAGACTCTTTTCCCTTTCCCTGTACGTGTGCACACTACTGCCCCCTCCCTGTTTTTCTCTTCATATTGTACTCCTAGGTCAATTACTTAAAACTACTTTCTCTTGGAAAAAGTTTACCTATGTACCTGGAGCCCATACTTCAATTGCTTTTCCCTGTAGAAGTGCCGGTCCTTTTCACCACACTGTACTAGTTTAGTAGCATAAGATTTGTAGTTGTTAGGAAGATACTGCACTACCCTGACCTGGAATTGACTTAGTATGGTTTTCTTGTTTTCTTTTTAGCAGCTGGCCTATTCTAGTTTTTCTGACTCACAACCTTGTATTATTTTGTGTCTACCCCCTCCCCCACCTTGAACCTGCACACCTCCCTCCCACTCCTGCTTAATTACAGAGATATCAAAAAACCTGATGTATAAAGGCACCATGGTTTGACTTAGATTTTCTGTCTTGCTTCATAGGAACCCCCAGTAGTGGGCTCGCATGTAAGTACCACCTGGTATTGTTTTTGTTTGTGATTCTTTTTGCTACTGTTGTAAAGTTCATCCTAAGGGGCTCCTGCAGTGCTTCTGCAACCACTCTGTCTCCCCAAGAACTAACTTTAAACATGTATGTACCCTATTGTGAAATAAAAATATATCCTGTATCTACCACTGTTGTATATTAACCCTGCATGTATTCGCTAGCAGTCTACCATGGATTTTATCTCCCTTTACTCTCATAGGCTCTTTCCCTCTCCTCTGAGTGCTTGTAGCTTACCATTGTACTTACTCAGTTAGGCCACCAGGTGGCATTGTTCAACCACTACCTATCTTTTAATACAAGCCAAAAGTACTGTAACTGTTCAATTAATTTACCACTGCCCTGTTTTAGCCCTATTAATACTTACTGTATTCTACTAAACACTACTGCCCTGTTTTAGCTCTTATTCCCTGTCAACCCTCTGCATCCTTCTAATTTCACACACACAGTGCCTCCTTAACTCTGAGCTAGTTCTCAGCTTCACTGATAACTTTTCAATGGCTTTCTTCCTTCTCTTTGGCTCTACCCGCTCTGTTCGCCCTGCGAGCTCACTCCGCTCCCCTACCCTGCCCCACAATTTCCACCTGCCCCCACTACTCCTACTTTATTTCAACCACTCCCGACCCATTCAAGACAACCATCCAGTCAAAGCCTCCCCCTCTTTACACCTCCTCTTTTCACCCACAGTAATTAAATACATCACTAATTAAATGCATCACTCCTTCACTACCCCCTCTTACCCCACAGCTCTTCTCTCCAACTACAAATCATCCCATATTAAACTACTTTTTTCTAACCACGCCTTTCCTACTGTTCCTAACACTCCGAACCCCCATCTCCCTCCTACTACTCCTAACAACTTTATACCATGCCAGCTCCTATACCTCCAATCAGCTTCCACTCTCTATGCCTTACCATACTCCCACACATAACCATCTCCTCCCTCTGTTCCTTTTTAATCCTAAAATTATTTCCACTACTGTTAAGACACTTACTCTTAAACAAATAATAGACCATCCAGAATGCCCTAAATCCAAACCAAAACACACTAAAATAACTTCCTTCAATAACCTCATCTTACCTGGAGACATTCACCCCAACCCCAGATCTAACCCACCCACAAATGACAGTTAGCATCCCCCTTCCTCTAACCTTTCATCCCCCTGCAATACTCTTAAATTTTTCACACTCAATGCCCAGAGTATCAACAACAAAGCACATCAGTTTCAAGCATGGCTAAGTCATAACCAACCTGACATTGTAGCCATCTCTGAAACTTGCCTCAGACTCCACATCTCTGACTCTGAAATCCTACTCTCTGGATTTCACACTCTTAGATGTGACCACCCAAAGAAAAAAGGTGGAGGTGTTGCATTAATCTATTCCAATCTATTTCCCTTAATTCCCCTACCAAACCCCATTCCTAAATTCGCAAATTCAGAACTAACAGTCGTTCTATTAAACATGAATAATCACAAAAGCCTCTGTATCATCGCCCTTTATATCCCACCCGGATATAACGTCTCAACCCTTGAAGACATATTCCAATGGGCCACAGCTGAAATTAACCTTGAAACTTACATACTAGGCGATGTAAATATCAACTGGAATAAAATCAACAGTCCTATACTCTCCCTGTCCATTAACCTCTTTAACTTTACTCAAGTAACCCACTCCATCACCAGACCCAATAAAACAAATCCCCCAGGACCCACTCTTGACTGGATCTTAGTCACCCATCCAAATAAAATTACCAACTCTGGCACCATCCTTGACTCTATTATTTTTCACATTTAACAAAAGTTGTCGGTTTGTTAACTAGGATTCAATTGAGGAGAAGGAATCTCGGGTGACTTTTTGAATCTGGATGAGGCTTTGAGTAGTATCATCTGCATATTATAAAAATAATGAGAAAGGGACGGCTTTGCGGAGGTTATTGGAAATGATCTTAAACAATAAAGGGTCTCAAACTGAGCCTTGGTGTATACCTACGGAGACTGGTGAAAAGGGGGACAGTTCTTGTTACCATTTTACTGTTTGAAATCATCTGTAACATAGCTGATGAACCATAACAGAGAGAACTGTTGAGGCCCTGAGAGGCTAGTTCTATGAGTAATTGACGATGATGGGAGACAGTGTCCAATGCTTTGGACATATTGTGGATGAGTGATGATACTAAGTGGTCAGCATTTCTCTTGGTATTGATTGTATTGATTGATCATATTGATAAAACTGAATAAAGCTGTGGTAGTACTGTGAAATGTTCTGAAGCCATGCTGGGTGTGGGGAAGTGGATTATTACTGGTTAGATGATACAGAAATTGGGTGTGTATGCAGTTCTCTAAGAATTTAGATGGGATATAGAATAACTATGGGTCTGAATTTAGAAAACTTAATGAAGACCCATCTTTATGGAGACGTATCATGTGCGAGTTTCTCTAGATTAAGGAAACATAGCTCTCTGTAATAGATTGGTTTATAAATATAGATAGATATGGGGTATGCTATAGAAAAAGCTGCTAGTTTTAAGATACTCAGTAGATATATAGCAGCTGCACTTTTAAGTTGCACTAGGTGCTTCATAGTGATACATGTTGGTATTGGTTGCAGAGAAAAAGGGGTTAGATGAGTATTTTGGCAGGAAGGGATACTAAGGGGTGTGGTAGGTGTGTTTTCAGTAAGGAGATCACTGACTGACTGAATAAAGTGGCTGATGAATAGCGCAAGTATAGAATTAGAGTTTTGCAGGTTGTCAGGGAAGGTGTGGTAGTTTGGCCAAGGTGTAATAGTTTTTATAGAGATGACCAGAATGCTTTTGGGTTGTAGTGTTGTCTGTCCTGCAAGTTTGAGTAGTATCATATTTTATCTAACTTGATTTTTTTGTTTAGAGAGGTTTCATAGATGTCAAAAGTTATGCCAAATCTGCTGAAATTTCTTTTTGGACCATATTTTCCATGCCTTCTCTTTTTGTTGTCTGATCTCTTTTGTGAGCCAGGGGGGCAGTGTTTGATTTGATTTGTTTTCTTCTAATACAGGCAAGCATGTTTAGGAATGTGTTATTGAAGTGAGTTATTCCATCATAGTTTCATAGATTCATAGGTGTTTACTATTATAATAACTACAAAGTTCTTTTTAAGCCTAGTCATACATCTTAAATCTCTGACAAGTTCTGGTACCCTTGATAAGTATAAGCAGGGGCTTGGGAGATGATACATCTACAAGCAGGAGCCCGGGAGATGAACCATTTACAGGTGGCCTATGTCTGTAGGAGACACAGGTGCCAAACCAAGGATGAATTTCCTATTTCACATCCAGTTGTCCAAGTTACACTTGAATTGGGTTAGGGAGGAACTCTGCTTCACATGTATTGGGAGCCTGTTTCAGAGATGGGGCAGTCTCTAGAATACAAACCTGTCTCTCTGGCAGGTTCTATTTATATCACAGGGAAGGTTTAAGTCTTTAGAATGAGTAATTCTGGTGCTGTTTGTTTTGCAGATATGCAAGGGGTCCACCAGAGCGGGATCTGACAATGCCTTGTATGCTAGGCATAGACCTCCCCTCAACAGCCAGTAGGAGACAGAATACAGGGATAGGACCTTGATGAGGTCTGCGTAGGACATGTTACTTATGCCCTGTATTCTTTTAGTGAAGAACCTCCATGGACATTCCAATTGCTGGATATATTTGGATACCAAAGGGGTCATTGTACTCAATGATAGGTCTGATGAATGCTGAATCTGGCTGGACAATAACTTCTTTGGAGCTCGATGCTATACCATTGTTTATACATTGCACAATATAGAATGATTTTCTCACTACTTCACCCTTCTTACCACCCACCATCTCCTCTTCGTAAGAGTCATGATTATCCCTCATGTTCTTATTCGTTGACAGATCAGATGTTGTCCAGCTTTGAGCAAGGTCAGCTTACTGGTGCTGTCTTTGTAGAAATCAAGGGAGATTTTGAAATAGTACACTATGCAACCCTTCTGCACAGACTCACTGATACTAGCTGATCATCTGAATTAGTGGTTTCCAGGATCCAAATAAGTCATCCTGACACTGTCCTCTTCCTTTATGATACCCTTCACTGAATCATAATCATCAGTTAGAAAGGCCTCAAAGAAATCTTACCCAAAAATCAAAGGATTTAAACCTTTCAACTATCCTGACAGCTTAGCATATCTGTTATTATACTCAGCAGCCCACAAGCTACTGAAGTGACCAGTGTACATCTTACTTTTTGAGCCACAAAAGATTGTATTCAATCTGTCCTCTAAACTGAAGACTCTTTTCCCTTTCCCTGTACGTGTGCACACTACTGCCCCCTCCCTGTTTTTCTCTTCGTATTGTACTCCTAGGTCAATTACTTAAAACTACTTTCTCTTGGAAAAAGTTTACCTATGTACCTGGAGCCCATACTTCAATTGCTTTTCCCTGTAGAAGTGCCGGTCCTTTTCACCACACTGTACTAGTTTAGTAGCATAAGATTTGTAGTTGTTAGGAAGATACTGCACTACCCTGACCTGGAATTGACTTAGTATGGTTTTCTTGTTTTCTTTTTAGCAGCTGGCCTATTCTAGTTTTTCTGACTCACAACCTTGTATTATTTTGTGTCTACCCCCTCCCCCACCTTGAACCTGCACACCTCCCTCCCACTCCTGCTTAATTACAGAGATATCAAAAAACCTGATGTATAAAGGCACCATGGTTTGACTTAGATTTTCTGTCTTGCTTCATAGGAACCCCCAGTAGTGGGCTCGCATGTAAGTACCACCTGGTATTGTTTTTGTTTGTGATTCTTTTTGCTACTGTTGTAAAGTTCATCCTAAGGGGATCCTGCAGTGCGTCTGCAACCACTCTGTCTCCCCAAGAACTAACTTTAAACATGTATGTACCCTATTGTGAAATAAAAATATATCCTGCATCTACCACTGTTTTATATTAACCTGCATGCATTCGCTAGCAGTCTACCATGGATTTTATCTCCCTTTACTCTCATAGGCTCTTTCCCCCTCCTCTGAGTGCTTGTAGCTTACCATTGTACTTACTCAGTTAGGCCACCAGGTGGCATTGTTCAACCACTACCTATCTTTTAATACAAGCCAAAAGTACTGTAACTGTTCAATTAATTTACCACTGCCCTGTTTTAGTCCTATTAATACCTACTGTATTCTACTAAACACTACTGCCCTGTTTTAGCTCTTATTCCCTGTCAACCCTCTGCATCCTTCTAATTTCACACACACAGTGCCTTATGCCAGTGCCTCCTTATCTTTGAGCTAGTTCTCAGCTTCACTGATAACTTTTCAATGGCTTTCTTCCTTCTCTTTGGCTCTACCCGCTCTGTTCGCCCTGCGAGCTCACTCCGCTCCCCTACCCTGCCCCACAATTTCCACCTGCCCCCACTACTCCTACTTTATTTCAACCAGTCCCGACCCATTCAAGACAACCATCCAGTCAAAGCCTCCCCCTCTTTACACCTTCTCTTTTCACCCACAGTAATTAAATACATCACTAATTAAATGTATCACTCTTTCACTACCCCCTCTTACCCCACAGCTCTTCTCTCCAACTACAAATCATCCCATATTAAACTACTTTTTTCTAACCACGCCTTCCCTACTGTTCCTAACACTCCGAACCCCCATCTCCCTCCTACTACTCCTAACAACTTTATACCATGCCAGCTCCTATACCTCAGCTTCCACTCTCTATGCCTTACCATACTCCCACACACAACCATCTCCTCCCTCTGTACCTTTTTAATCCTAAAATTATTTCCACTACTGTTAAGACACTTACTCTTAAACAAATAATAGACCATCCAGAATGCCCTAAATCCAAACCAAAACACACTAAAATAACTTCCTTCAATAACCTCATCTTACCTGGAGACATTCACCCCAACCCCAGATCTAACCCACCCACAAATGACAGTTAGCATCCCCCTTCCTCTAACCTTTCATCCCCCTGCAATACTCTTAAATTTTTCACACTCAATGCCCAGAGTATCAACAACAAAGCACATCAGTTTCAAGCATGGCTAAGTCATAACCAACCTGACATTGTAGCCATCTCTGAAACTTGCCTCAAACCCCACATCTCTGACTCTGAAATCCTACTCTCTGGATTTCACACTCTTAGATGTGACCACCCAAAGAAAAAAGGTGGAGGTGTTGCATTAATCTATTCCAATCTATTTCCCTTAATTCCCCTACCAAACCCCATTCCTAAATTCGCAAATTCAGAACTAACAGTCGTTCTATTAAACATGAATAATCACAAAAGCCTCTGTATCATCGCCCTTTATATCCCACCCGGATATAACGTCTCAACCCTTGAAGACATATTCCAATGGGCCACAGCTGAAATTAACCTTGAAACTTACATACTAGGCGATGTAAGCATCGACTGGAATAAAATCAACAGTCCTATACTCTCCCTGTCCATTAACCTCTTTAACTTTACTCAAGTAACCCACTCCATCACCAGACCCAATAAAACAAATCCCCCAGGACCCACTCTTGACTGGATCTTAGTCACCCATCCAAATAAAATTACCAACTCTGGCACCATCCTTGACTCTATTAGTGACCACCTCCCAGCTTTCATTTACCGTGCAACCACCTCCCATCCATTCCAACATCAATATATTTAGACCCACAACCTTAGTAAATTTGACCTCAAAACCTTCTCTAATTATCTCAAAAAATTAATTGGAACATTTTTAAAAACCCTTCCACTCAATAAAGCCATAGACCACTTTAATTCTACTTTCCTAGACGCTCTAAATTCCCCAGCTCCACCAAAGAAAAAATAAAAAAAAACTAGAACTGCCACGTGGCTCCCTAGCTCCACCAAGGAAAAAAAGAATAAAAACCATAACTGCCCCTTGACTTCCCAGCTCCACCAAGGAGAAAAATAATAAAAACTAAAACTGCCCCTTGGCTCCCTAGCTCCACCAAGGAAAAAAAGAATAAAAACTATAACTGACCCTTGGCTCCCTAGCTCCACCAAGGAAAAAAAGAATAAAAACTATAACTGCCCTGTGGCTCCCTAGCTCCACCAAGGAAAAAAAGAATAAAACTATAACTGCCCCATGGCTCCCTAGCTCCACCAAGGAAAAAAAGAATAAAAACTATAACTGCCCCGTGGCTAACCAAAGAAACAAAGCAGATTATGCATCAAAGAGACAAGTCCTGGAAGCTTTACCAAAAGAATAAACTTCCTAAAACCCTTCTCCAATATACACAGCTCTGTAACTTTGCAAAAAAAACAAGTTTTCAAAGACAAAAATCTTACTACACTAAACACCAGTCCAACCATCCCTAAAACCGTAAGCTTTTTTGTAACTCCATAAACTCACTCCTCAACTCAGGCCCCACAAATAACCCCTTTCTGGACCCAAGTAAATCTGACCTTGAATTAGCCTCACAATTCAACTCTTTCTTTATAGAGTCAATATCCTATCTAACAAGAGCTTTCCCCAACAAAGACCCAATTATCCTACATTCCACCTCATTTAAGTCCCCAAATAATTTCCCCCTTATATTTGAGCTTAAACATGGCTTTACTAAATACATAAAAAGACGTCTAGCCAAACTTAAACCCTGCTCCAATGCAACTGACAACACCCCCTCTTCTTTTCAAGTCTGCTGCCGATGGTATGGCTCTCCCAATTAGTATCCTAATTAATAGATCCATAAAGGAATCCTATGTCCCTAAACTGTGGTGTACTGCCTTTATTCTTCCTCTCCAAAAGGGAGGCAAAAACACTAACATTTCAAACTTCTGTCCTATAGCTCTTCTCTCTCCAATCTCCAAAATCCTAGAAAAATGCACCCACTTCCAATGTATGCCTTTTCTGACTAAAAAACGACTTCTTAAACCTACCCAACCTGGCGTCTGACCAGGACACAGCACCATAACAGCTCTACTCTCATTCTTAGAAACTGTCAATCAAGCCCAGGATTCTGGGAACTTAGTATCCACAGCACTCCTAGATATCTCTAAAGCATTTGATACTGTTTCCCATAAGCACTTTCTAAGTCACCTCTCAAACCTACATTTCTCCCAAAATACTCTTTACTGGTTCTCAAGCTATCTGTCAGATAGGTCTCAGGCTGTGAAATGGAAAAAAGACACCTCACCTTTCTTACCCACCCCTACCAGAGTACCACAGGGGTCCATCCTCAGAACAATGCTGTTTAATATCTTTAACAATAACTTTCACTCTGCTATTCCTAATGCCAAAGACATCCAATATGCAGATGACTCTACACTTGTCTGCTCTGCCTCTAACCTCCCTGAACTCCTATATAAAACTCAGACTGCCTTCTCAACTACTGAGATCTGAATCAGCCAAAATTACCTTTCTCTCAATGCTAACAAATCTAAAATACTACTATTCACACCCTCAAAATCTTTCTCTTTTGATAAAAATTCCTTCCAAGTCCTTAGCCAAAGCAACTCTCTGACTGAAGTTGTTCCCTTTGCCAAACTTCTGATTGTAACTATAGACGAACACCTCAAGTTCGACATCCATATTCAGCAAAATAGAAAGAAAACCCACCAAAAACTAGGTGCTATACAGGAAAAGCCACTTCCTCTCTACTTCCACCAGGTATACCCTGCCCTCCTCTTACCTCCTTCCCTCCCTTCTGTATGGCTGCCAGCTACTAACTAACCTATCCTCTTCCATCACTCCAAACTTGAAAGTTATTATAACAAAATTTCTAAATATGCCACCAAAGCCAAACATTCCACTCATCACTGTGTTACCCTCCAATTCCTCAACTGGTTAGAATTCACAAATTACCTGGACTTTCTCCAGCTCACTACAGCACATAGACTGGTATTTAATCTAACCACATGCCCCACGCTAACTAACATCCTTCCCCTATACACCCCAAAGAGAACTCTGAGATCTGAACACCAAAACTTAATTACTGTCCACAAACCTAAACATCCTGCTGGACAACTTCTCCTCTCCTTCTCCTCAGGTAAGAAGTGAAACTCTCTTCCTTCCACACTAAGGACAATGTCAAATATAAACAACTTCTAAACTGAGCTTTACACCTACCTCTCCTCCAAATGGAAATGTAACTGCATTCTCCCTACCTAGAACTCTTTAACAGTGTGCTAGCCTGTGTTACATATTTATTGTATTTTTCTGCTGTTTGTTGCAAAAAAGAAAAAAAACAAAAAAAAAATATCCTTGTTTCCTGTCTTTCCTGACCTAGAGTAGTCCAAATACAGGTTTTGCTGTATTCTGGACTTTTTGAAAGTTCCTGTGTTGCCCATTTCCTTTCTTGGATAAAGGGAGGCTTCTTTGTTCACCAGTGGCAGTGGGGAGCTTAGAGCAGCCTATCTATCCCTGTAGGAGTGTTCCCAGCACAAGAATCTGGTAGCCTATTGGCTGTTTTGGGCCAATTTCCAAATCTTTCAAGTCCCCCTGTATAAAACCCGCTTTGGCGCGGCTTTGTGTGATTTTGCGCATAGCGCAGCATCGGGCAGCTGTGCTTAATTGCGTTTAAACCATTCTCGGCTCCACAAAGTCTGCTCTTCACTTTTTCCCTTAGAACTGATCTAGTTCTCATAATAAACACCCTATTGCTACTCTAAAGCCTGGCACTTGCTCACTAAAGCAATTATATAAGTCAGCACTAAAAAATTAAAAGCAGTACACCCTCACAAACTCCCCTTGAGTACCTTGTTCCCATTGGCCATTTTTTTCAATTATGAAGGAATTCCCAATACTATTCTAGCATGTCCAAAGGTCAGTTGTCAATCTCCTCTCCGGTCCAGCTGGTGAATCTAGGAATCTTGAGGCAATGTTACAACTGCCTCATGTACACAGACAACCCTCTCCTCCTCCCAACAAATTCCAACACATGTGAGAGATGCAACCATATAGCCAAACTGGATGCTAAGCTCTCTCAACTCAGTACGGGCGTAACCAGTCCGGAGGAGAAGGAAACCACACTCACTACAATTGCAGTCTCAAATAGACCTACCACGACAGCAAAGCAAACACATAAACACACAAAAACATACTCAGAGGCTCTAAATAAAAATCTGCCTAAGAAGCAGAGACCTCCAAAGCAGACACCCAAGCAACCGCTACCCCAAAACAAAACACGTGCAACACATAGCTCACAAAGCCAGTGTGCAGAACAGTCACAGCCCTTAAGGCTAAACAACACACCTGATACACTTGTAATAGGTGACTCTATCGTCAGGCACACTAACGTCCCGCTTACAAGGCTGAACAAGGAGAAGGTCACGGTGAGCTGCCTGTCGGGCGCTAGGATCCTCCACATAACACAAGCACTTAGGTCACTCCAAGGTAAGTACAAATATGACTCAGTCATTGTCCATGCTGGTGTGAATGACCTGAGACGTACCTCCCTGGACTACATGAAAAGAGACATAGAGGAGCTCTCTGAGCATGTAGCCCAGGCCGGTATGACCCTGACCTTGAGTAGCATCTTACCCTCACCAAGAATGATGCCACAGTATGAAGACAAGATGATCAATTTCAACAATTGGCTTAAGTATTGGTGTCATTCAAAGGGGATCCAATGCCTGTCAGCCTGGGATGACATGCTCGACAAGCCACGATGCTTCACTAGGGATGGCTTGCAGCTGTCACCCCTGGGCTTTCAGATATTGGCAAAGGCTCTTGCCACCCCATAGTGCTTTTTAGGCAAGGCTCAAAAGACAAACCCACCTCCATAGGTATCACAAGGGATAAGAAACTAAGAGTAATGCTACTCAACACCAGAAGTCTAAACCTCAAGATGCATGCACTCAAAACTCTCCTTAGCATGGAGAACATCGATATCTGTGCAGTAACAGAAACCTGGTTCAAGGCTCTCGAGAGCACCCCAGCACTACCAGGTTATACCTCATACCATGCTTTTCGGCCCCAAAACTTGGACCCAACCACAAAAGGAGGGGGAATATCAATATTCGTCAAAGATACCCACACCTGCAGGTTGGTGGCACAGCACGAAGCATCAGAGACTATCCATGTGCAACTAACAGTGAGTAAAACTGCCTTCCAGTTTATAGCCTGCTACAGACCACCCTCCCAAACCCAGGAACCCCACTCAGCCTTCCTGAGAACACTGGAAAATATGAAGGTCTCTCCAAACACCATTATATTGGGTGACTTCAACTACCCAAACATAGACTGGGAGCATTACTCTAGCTCCAACACCCTAGCCCAAAGGTTCCTAGAATTTATAAACTCAAATGCTATGGAACAACTTGATACTACTCCCAGAAGAGGGGAAAACATACTGGACCTGATCATCACCAACATGGGGGCTCTATGCTCCAGACCAGAAGTGTATCCCTCACTGGTAAGATCAGACCATAAACTAATCTCACTGGATATTCACATCCCGACCCCACCCCCTGCCCAGAAAACCACAGTGAAAAACTTCTCTAAAGCAAATTTCACACTCCTCAAAACTGAGGTGGAATCCTTCAAAGCCCCCGGGCCTGTGGAAAATATGGCCCAGACCACAGTATCCTTTATAAACGCATTCTATGAACACCTTCAGGAATGCATGGATCATGCAATCCCAAATAAAACCAAGACCCAATCCTCCAAAGGCAGGCGTCCTGTCTGGTGGACCCCAGTCATAAACTAACTATACAATAAAAGGAGGAAGCTACTACATGATAGAGCAAAATCCCAAAAAGGGAAGGCATCTCTGATCAGTATTAGCAAAAAACTACGGGCACTCATAAAATCGTCTAAGGCCAGCTTCGAGAGAAAAATTGCACAGGACACTAAGAATAATCACAAGGCTTTCTTTAGTTATGTTAGGAACCTGGGTGGGAATTCCCAGATATTCTCAGAATTAGTCCAAAATGACAAAAAATACACCAAACCCACAGACATTGCCAACCTCCTAGCTGACAGGTTCAGTGCAAACTTCTCCCACCCTCCCCACCAAAGGGCAAATATCTATCCCAGCAGAGTGCTTCCCCCTTGACATCTCAGATGCTCAGGTAAGAGCCACCCTCTCCAAAGCAAAAAACACAGCATCAATGGGACCAGACGGTGTCCCGGGCTGTGTCCTACATGAACTCTAAGAAGAGCTAAACCCAAACATAAAACTACTGTTCAATCTCAGCCTTACTACAGGATATGTACCCAAAGAGTGGCGTACAGCAACAGTGGTCCCTCTCCACAAAGGTGGTGCCTCAACGGATCCTGGAAACTATTGCCCCATAAGCCTGACTAGCTTGGTCTGCAAAGCTATGGAAAGGATCATCATGTACCTCATAAATAAAGATATTGGGGACCTACAAACACTGGATCCTACCCAGTTTGGCTTTGTTAAGGGCAGATCCTGCCTCTTAAACCTGGTCGATTTTTTTGAAACAGTCACCAAGGCCATTGACGAGGGGAAGGTGGTCCACACAGCCTACCTGGACCTTGCAAAAGCCTTCGATACAATACCCCACTCGGGTATTATAGATAAGCTCACCAGCTTAAATATAATGCCTTATGTCACTAGATGGGTTGCAAACTGGCTCAAGGACAGAACCCACATGGTTAAAATTGCTGGAGCCATGTGAGACTCCAAACCAGTTACAAGTGGCATCCCACAAGGCTCAGTCCTGGGACCTCTCTTGTTCGGTATATATTTCTCGGAGGTACAGGCCAACACGGAAGGACTGTGGCTGACCAAGTTCACAGATGACTGCAAACTAGGCGCCATAATCGACTCTCCAGCCAACACAAGCATCCTACAAAAGGGCCTCATAGAAACAGACAACTGGTGCCAGAGCCATGGCCTCAAGCTAAACACCAAAAAGTGTATAGTCATCCCCTTTGGCAAAAACAAAGTGCCCACAAATTACCACATAGGTGGTAATCCATTAAGTGCGGAAGAAGTAATTAGGGACCTGGGGAACCAAGTTGATAGCAATCTCTCATTTGAAAACCACGTGGCCTAAGTGGTTAGAAAAACATTTTATATAGCCCACCTAATCATGAAGGGATTCACATCTAGATCAAGGGAGGTCATCGTGCCTCTTTACTCATCCCTCATCAGGCCCATAATTGAGTACAATGCCCCTTTTGGGATGTACCTCACCAGACACCTGCAGCAACTGGAAAGACCCCAAAAGTACCTCACCAAGAGGATCAAAGGGCTCAAACAAATGCCATATGCTGCCCGGTTAAAGAAACTCCAGCTCTACTCAGTGGCATACCGCCTGCTCAGAGGCGATCTGTGCCTGACGTATAAAGCCATGTCCAACCCGGAATTAATGGACATGCTGCACCTCAGAAAATCCAAATCCCATCGAGCTATGCACTCGAGAGACTTGAACCTCAGCACTGAAATAAATAGGACATGCTGGAGGGACAGATTCATAACCCAGAGGCTCCCTTCACTCTGGAATAAAATCCCAGTCCAGGTTAGGCAGAGTCCCTCATTGACTCTCTTCAAGAGGAATCTTGATGAGTGGATGGGAGATTGTAGATTTACCCTGGGTATCACTTCTGTGTCACTGTTAGATAGAGGCACAGTATATTAACCTTGAAAAAGGGCATAGCAAAATTCATTTAAAATGGGTGGCGAAAGCCAAACACACTCTGTTCAGGCTTATAAATGCCCTAGGGCAGATAGCCTAGTATGAACCTATGAACCTATGAACCTGTGAAAAGCCCCTGGGAGGGTATCCTCCTGAGTTCCTAAGCACCTTATAGCTGGCTATAACCTTTTTTAGCTAATTCCCATACAATCTTTCACACTCTGTAAATATTGTAAATAGCTTTTGACTTTTGACTTTAACTGTGTGAATTTGTTAAAATGTATCTGCATGATATTTTTCCACTATGGGCAATATTACTCACGCTTTGTATTACTTGATATGTATTTGTATTTGTACTTTTATTTTTATTGAACTGCTATCTTTACTGTAATCTGTTTCATGGAGCTTCTCTCCCCGGGCCTCCACTGAAAATGGGCTCTCTGGGCCCAGTGGACTTCCCTGGTAATCAAACTGGAAATAAATAAATAAATAAATAAATAAATAAATAAATAAATAAATAAATAAATAATCTAATCCTATTTGTAAAACTATTAGAGTTACAAACACCCTTTCTAGGGACATAAATATACACCATAAAATAAACAAGTCTCACTGTAGAGACAGGTTATTAACTCAATATATATTCCCAGACTATTGAATAAGTTATCACTACAGGTCAAACAAAGACCTACTTTGGCTGTTTATAAGGATGGCCTTGCTGATTAGATTGATATACACCAATGGGAGGGATAGACCCAAGTGTGCAAAATGATTATATTGTACAGCCCTGCTCAATATGTGTTTTAAAAGGGAGGCACAAATGTTAAATGTGACTATGTAAAGTTATATATGGCTAGGCATCTTAAGGCCCTTTTGGTTGTTTGTCTTGTATTATTCCTGTGTTCCTAGGTAACAAAGGCTAGGCAGCTTAAGGCCCTTCTGGTTGTTTGCCTTATATTATGCCTGTGTTCCTAGGTAACAAAGCAGAATGGATCTGTGTCTAGGTGATCGAGTGCAGATCATGTCTATGGTCACAACACCTAATAAAGCAATAACCGACAACGTGGTGTGGTATATTGAATATTAATCCACAGTTGGTGTGGCTTAATCACGAGGGCGAAGCCCGAGTGATTAAACAAAGGCGACCGTGGGTAAATCTTCAATATACCACAACCATGGAGTTGGTTATTGCTATTATACAATGACATTATTTAAGAAAAAAAACACTTACTTTTCTTAAATAATGTCTTTGTATAACGGTGGATTGCTGTTCTTCCGCTACTTCTTCATTTTGATGTATTGCGCATGTGTATGGGACTTGCATTCCCACGCATACCCAGTACATCAATGCTTTGAAACAGAAGCAACGGAGAAAAGGAAGTCTTCGTTGCTCCGTTTTCTCTCTCTTTTTTTAATTGTAAAAAAAAAGTTTTTGGGGTACTTTATACGAATGGAAAAAATTCTGGGTGACTGGACCTTTTTCCGTTGATATATTGTGAGATTTATAATGGGCACACTGGTTGGGCTGAGCCAATCAGCGTGCATGTTTTCAAATAGTAATAGGGAGCCATTGTACAATAACGAATGACCAACTAAAAACTGAAGTGACCTGTGGCTAGTAATTGAAATATAGTCCAGAGCTATGAGTAATGCAGAAATGTGAAGTCCAATAATTAAGAACTTCTGACTCTCAAAACCCACAATGGAGAGTCCTTCAGAGTGTTAAATTACAAACAATGACTAAATAAATAAATAAAAAGGACAATATACAGGACATAACTCTCAATGAATAAACAAACTGCTCTTCTGTCAAAATGAAAACACCACTGAAAATATAAAGATGTGAAAGTACAGACCTAATATAAATGCCAACATTAAAAGTAACAGCTAAAATAAATGTATTTTTTGTCTCTCAAATGTATCCTTAAAAAAACTCTTAAAATTAACATTAGAGTTTAACCTGGGATCCTGGGATTTGTGTAGGTGCCCAAATAAACCTACGGCATATATTCTTTAAAAAATAAATACGTTTAATTTTCGTAACTGCATGTTGTGTCTGTAAGGAGAGCACACTGTGGTTTGGCATTTAATGTCATAAGCATACTCTCACGTGTGGTTCCAAAACTGTTACCTTTGATGAATGAATCACATGATGGACAAGCAGCTATTTTTATTGGATTTTGTGTTTGCTTGATTGACTGAAAGATATTTCACAGATTTTGGTTCTAGATTTTCATTCTACAGAATGTACAGAGGTCAGAGACACTAATAGCTGAAGTCTTAGTAGAGTTTAAGATGTCTCTGATTCAAGAAGGTGACACTATCTGTGAGACACTTTGAAAGCCTTTAAAATCTATGATTCTTTTGTGCAAGTCATTATAAAGTAGTTTATAATTCCGGTATAATTTCAGTAATTACCACAATTGAATTATTGACTCTTTTCCCCTCAAAAAAAGCAAAAAGTATACCTACCTACTTGTTATTCCTAACTGTCTTACTTTCGGTTATCAAACATTTGGAATGGATCTTCACTATGCAAACTAATGTCTCTGGTGCACACGCATTGACTGTCAACTTTCTAAAATTAGTAATTGTAACTTCCTAACTGTTGACATTAAAGATTTATATTCAGTCCTTCTTCAAAGGTTAGGTATTGAATGGGTTCATTATTTTTTATTGACTAAAGGGGTGTTGGTGAAGAGATTGACCTCATTGAGACACTTAGATATAGTATTATCGAATAACTTTATCCTTTTTAATAATGAAATTTTCCTTCAAAAAATGGGAGTGGCTATGGGATCACCCTGTGGTGGTAGTTTTGCCAATTGTGTTATGGAATATTGGGAAAGAGAGTTTCTCTTTCAAAATGAGGGTTTTAAGGCTAATGCGGCCTGGTATACACAATGCCAAGATATATGTTTTTTATATGGAGAGGAGCTGAGGCTACGGCTAGGGATTTTGTTAGGGATATCACTGAGTTAAACTAATTTTCTGCAGTTCACATTCCAATTTGAAACTGATTGCATCAGTTTCTTGGATGTTCAGTTGACTAAAGACACAAATGATAATAGGGGTTTGGCTCGAATCTTTAAGAAACCCACTTACTCAAATTCATTTTTGCACTTTGAAAGTAGCCATCCATACCATCAGAAAAGGGCTTTTATAAAAGGGCAGCTAATTAGGGCTGCCAGGATGGTCTCTTTGAATAATGATTTTGAGTTGGAATGTGAGGTTTTAAAATCTGTTTCTTAAAAGTGGATACCCTGAGCAATTAATTGATCGACTAGTAGTGGAGTTTAGTAACAAAAGATATACTGGCCATTTTAAGCCCATCCTCTGGAAGGATGATCCAACCCCAGGGAGTTTAAGTATTTCAGATACTGTACCGGAGGGTAATTTGAGTGCATGCACACAAGATAATAGTTTTAACCTCAGTTTTTTAACCCCTTATTCGAAGGATGCATCCCATATCAGGGTATTATAACAAAGAATTGGGCACTCGTTATTGAGGACAGTGCCATTCGGAAAGTTTTGGGGGCTAACCCTCAAATCATTTTTAAAAGAGGTTGTAATCTAAAAAGCATGTTAGAAGGCCCTAAATTGTCAAATTTATATAATGCAGGCATGGTTAGGTGTGGCCATTGTCACTACTGTAGGTTTATCATGGTTATGAAACAATACCAAATAAGTGGGAGGACATATAAAGTTAGTGGGAGATATAACTGTGAATCAATAGGGGTGATTTATCTGGCTAAGTGCCAACAGTGCAATGGATTCTATATTGGCAAGATGGAATGCTCTTTTAAACAAAGAATATATGAGCACCAATATCATATAGCTAAAGATAATGTTACTAATGCCTTGGCTAAGCATGTAGGGGAGAATCCCTCAGACCAGTTTAAGTATATAGTGGTAGAACAAGTAAGCAAAAATATTAGAGGAGGACCATGGGAGTTAAAATTAGAAGAGAAGGTGCTGCTTTGGCAGTTTAGAACCAATGCGTACACGTTCCCTGGTTTGAATAAATATTGCTCAATTAAATGCATTTTGAAATTAAAATCTTTAGAAAGGTAGTAGTAATGGTTAATTTTGTTTTAAACAAAAATAGATTTTTTATACATATAAAGAATTTTTAATAATATGATAGTGAGGATTGTTTATGTGTTGACTGGCTGTCTTTAACTGTGATATATATATATATATATTTATATATATATATATATATATATATTTATATATATGTATATTTATATGCACTATTTTCATTAGTGAATGTATGTCTTTTTAAGA
Organism: Protopterus annectens; assembly: GCF_019279795.1. Classification (NCBI taxonomy): domain Eukaryota; kingdom Metazoa; phylum Chordata; order Ceratodontiformes; family Protopteridae; genus Protopterus; species Protopterus annectens. Next base: position 1,508,814,464 of record NC_056726.1, read on the forward strand.
GTAGCAATGATGTTATATTAATTATTTAATTATGTAATTAAGGAGTGTATTTAATGATGGGTTGGACTGTAAGGGTTTGTCTGAAGAAGTTCATGTCATTTTGTTGAACGTAAGCGCTTACAATAAATCTGTGGATTTGGACTACTTGCTTTGCCATCAGTTTTCCTTTCAAAAATTAGTCTTTACCTCAGAAAATAATTCCCCACTATGGGCTGCAGGATTTAGCTCATTGTTATTTATTGATTGGTGGAAATTAACTTCCTAACTCATTAATATTTGTCTGCTTCTTGGGTCCTATGAGTAGCTAAAACAAAACAGAGTAGAATTAGAATTGGTGGAAAAAAACAGCGATAAAACCTTACTAAGCCCTTTTGTTCTGATAAACAAAGGACTTCTTCAGTGTCCTGTCATTAAGTACATTCTTTCTCCAGCCTGTCTTGCTGAAGACTGTTTCAGATATATGGTGGCCTAATCAGAAATAATCATCTCCCCAGCTGATGCTTCATCCACCCACACATCTCTCTTTCTTCATCTCTTACTTCATCATAAGATCCTACTCGGCTGTATTCCTTCATTCTTTGATGTATATTGAATCACCTTTGAAGTATCTCCCGTCACATAACCTACCATCATTGTTTCATTATATAGTCTTTCCTTTGGTCTCCCTTTGTTTATCACACACTATTTTCCTGTTTTCCTGCCCTACTTTTTCTCTAGTAGTATGTTAAGGTCCACCTCTATGAACACAAATTCCATCTTACTGGCTTCCTTTCTTCAAAGAATGGCCCATAGAAGCTCTTTCCCTCTTTTTTATTGCATATGTAATGACTGTTATCTAGATTTTACCTCTAATGTATCCTGTCATGTCCGCCATATTTTCTCTCTCCAATGACCTTTACTGACTGCTTCCCTGTCTTCCTCAGCCAAGACGCTGCCATTCCCTTCCCTTTACCCAGTCCCCATGGTCTCACTGATGCCAACGTCTGTGTTTGTTTGGTGTTTTCTCCCAGCTTTTTTTTCATTCCTTTCACATATAAAAGGCATGTTACACTTTCCCTTATATATATATATATATATAAGTTGTGCTAGAATATTAGACATATTTAAGGCCTTAAGGCCAAATACAACACCAAACATACTTGTCATAGGTGACTCCATAGTCAGATACACTGACGTCCCACTCACCAGGCTGAACAAGGAGGGGGTCACAGTAAGCTGCCTATCAGGCGCTAGAATCTGCCACATAACACAAGCACTCGGGTCACTCCACGGCAAGTACAAATATGACACAGTCATTGTCCATGCTGGTGTGAACAACCTGAGACGTACCTCCCTGGACTACATGAAAAGAGACATAGAGCAGCTCTCTGATTATGTAGCCCAGGCAGGTATGACCCTGACCCTGAGCAGTATCCTTCCTTCACCAAGAATGATGCCACAATATAGAGACAAGATGATCAGCTTTAACAATTGGCTTAATGTCTGGTGTCATTCAAAGGGGATCCAGTGTCTGTCTGCCTGGGATGACATGCTTGACAAGCCACGCTGCTTCGCAAGGGACGGCTTGCACCTGTCACCCCTGGGATTCCGGATATTGGCTAAGGCTCTTGCCGCCCCCATAGTGCCTTTTTTAGGCAAGGCTCAAATTCTAAACCTACCACCCTAGAAACAAAAATGGGAAGAAACTGAGGGTAATGCTGCTCAATGCCAGAAGTCTAAATCTCAAAATGCACGCACTCGAGGCCCTTCTCAGTATGGAGAACATCGATGTTTGTGCTGTAACTGAAACCTGGTTCAAGGCTCCTGAGAGCACCCCGGCCCTATTAGGTTTTTACCTCATATCATGCGTTCCGGCCCCAAAACCCGGACCGCACCACAAAAGGAGGGGGTGTATCCATATTCATAGAGGATACCCACACCTCCAGGTTGGTGGCAACGCACGAAGCTTCTGAAACCATCCAGGTGCAACTAACCATAGGCAAAACTGCTCTACAAATTGTAGCATGCTACAGGCCACCCTCTCAAACTCAGGAACCCCACACAGCCTTCCTGAAGACACTGGAGGGTATAAATGTATCTCCAAACACCATCATATTGGGTGACTTCAACTACCCGAATATAGACTGGGAACATTACTCAAGCCCTAACTTTCTAGCCCAACGGTTCCTGGAGTTCATAAATTCAAATGCCATGGAACAGCTAGTCACTGTTCCCACGAGAGGAGAAAATATACTAGATCTCATTATCACAAACATGGGGACAAAATGCTCCACTCCAGAAGTATATCCCTCATTGGTGAGATCTGATCAAAAACTAATCTCACTGGAAATCCACATCCCGCCCCCACCCCAAACAAAAAAGACCGCAGTGAAGAACTTCTCTAAAGCAAACTTCACACTACTCAAGACTGGTGTGGTATTGCCCCCCGGGGGGGGTTGATATATGGTGGCCTAATCAGAAATAATCATCTCCCCAGCTGATGCTTCATCCACCCACACATCTCTCTTTCTTCATCTCTTACTTCATCATAAGATCCTACTCGGCTGTATTCCTTCATTCTTTGATGTATATTGAATCACTTTTGAAGTATCTCCCGTCACATAACCTCCCATCATTGTTTCATTATATAGTCTTTCCTTTGGTCTCCCTTTGTTTATCACACACTATTTTCCCGTTTTCCTGCCCTACTTTTTCTCTAGTAGTATGTTAAGGTCCACCTCTATGAACACAAATTCCATTTTACTGGCTTCCTTTCTTCAAAGAATGGCCCATAGAAGCTCTTTCCCTCTTTTTTATTGCATATGTAATGACTGTTATCTAGATTTTACCTCCAATGTATCCTGTCATGTCCGCCATATTTTCTCTCTCCCATGACCTTTACTGACTGCTTCCCTGTCTTCCTCAGCCAAGACGCTGCCATTCCCTTCCCTTTACCCAGTCCCCATCGTCTCACTGATGCCAACGTCTGTGTTTGTTTGGTGTTTTCTCCCAGCTTTTTTTTCATTCCTTTCACATATAAAAGGCATGCTACACTTTCCCTTATATATATATATATATATACATATAGGTTGTGCTAGAATATTAGACATATTTAAGGAATTAGTGGATTCTTTGTTTAAGAACATAATTTTCCATCAAGATGTTTAATTAATCAAGCTCTATTGAATCTCTTAGGCAATTCAGTCTATATTGTAGCCCCTTCTACCTTCTTTGAGATTTTTTGGTGTCTATGCACAGGTGGGATTACCAGCTCCCTTATTTGCAAGCTCTTCACTCACACCTAGAAAACTCTCCCTGACCAAGACTGTACTGTATTTTCTCTCTTTTTATTACATAACCTTAGTCTCCTGCATGTTCCCGTATTCCCTCTTTCAAAGTCCATGAGTTTTTCTTAGAGTACTCTCCCAGTCTGCTCTAAATGTGTGTTACCAATAAATGAGTCATTCTGCTTGTCAACCACTGATTTTATTAAGTGTAGGGTAAAGGTGTGTGCCTTCTTTGTACTGGGATCCTTTTATTAACTGTCTGTTTTGGGGGAGTAGTATTCCTGTGGCACATGTACTTTTCTGACTTCCCTCAGCATGGCCTCAGACTCTACGATTTCTTTATTTTTCCCTTCTGTACACACCTGTCCATACTGAACATTCCATACTAGTGCCCATACCTGCAACTTACTGTTTTAACACAGCTCCACAGAGTCAGGCGACCAGCCACTGCTCTCTGTACCACAGAGTCAGGTGACCAGCCACTGCTCTGCTGTACCACAGAGTCAGGTGACCAGCCACTGCTCTGCTGTATCACAGAGTTAGGTGACCAGCCACTGCTCTGCTGTACCACAGAGTCAGGTGACCAGCCACTGCTCTCTATACCACAGAGTCAGGTGGCCAGCCACTGCTCTGATGTACCACAGAATCAGGTGACCAGCCACTGATCTGCTGTACCACAGAGTCAGGTGTCCAGCCACTGCTCTCTGTACCACAGAGTTAGTTGGCCAGCCACTGCTCTGCTGTATCACAGAATTAGGTGACTAGACACTGTTCTGCTGTACTGCAGAGTTAGGCAACCAGCTACTGTGCTGCCGTACCACACAGTTAGGCAACCAGCCACTGCTGTGCTGTTCCACAGAGTCAGGTGATCAGCCACTGTTCTGCTGTACCACAGAATCAGGTGACTAGCCACTGCTCTGCTGTACCACAGAGTCAGGTGACCAGCCACTGCTCTGCTGTATCACAGAGTTAGGTGACCAGCCACTGCTCTGCTGTACCACAGAGTCAGGTGACCAGCTACTGTTCTCTGTACCACAGAGTCAGGTGACCAGCTACTGCTCTGATGTACTACAGAATCAGGTGACCAGCCACTGATCTGCTGTACCACAGAGTCAGGTGACCAGCCACTGCTCTCTGTACCACAGAATCAGGTGACCAGCCACTGCTCTGCTCTATCACAGAGTTAGGTGACTAGCCACTGTTCTGCTGTACTGCAGAGTTAGGCAACCAGCTACTGTTCTGCCGTACCACACAGTTAGGCAACAAGCCACTGCTATGCTGTACCACAGAGTCAGGTGACTAGCCACTATTCTGCTGTACCACATAGTCAGGTGACCAGCCACTGCTCTGCTGTACCACAGAGTCAGGTGACATGCCACTGCTCTGCTGTACCACAGAGTCAGGTGACCAGCCACTGCTCTGCTGTGTCACAGAGTTAGTTGGCCAGCCACTGCTCTGCTGTACCACAGAGTCAGGTGACTAGCCACTGTTCTGCTGTGTCACAGAGTTAGTTGGCCAGCCACTGCTCTGCTGTACCACAGAGTCAGGTGACTAGCCACTGTTCTGCTGTGCCACAGAGTTAGTTGGCCAGCCACTGCTCTGCTGTACCACAGAGTCAGGTGACTAGCCACTGTTCTGCTGTGTCACAGAGTTAGTTGGGCAGCCACTGCTCTGCTGTATTTATCTGTACAATCCAAGGAGTCTGTTGCATTCTGCTAATCATAAATACAATTTTACACTGTACTTTGCATGTTTAAACTTTATTTTTGCTGATTTGTTGCTCTTTGTGTCTACTGTAGAATAAACTAAGTTCAGACCTGGTGAATCTGGGTCTGTTTGTTAACCTGAGTACTAAACCAGGCTATCTTTTGTTGAAGACCACCCCCACACACACTTTTGTGGCAGGAGAGTACAGTTAGGACTCATCTGATTGAACATTCCTGGTACAGGGCTCAGTTTTGAGTGTTTTTGTTGTTTAAATTGTTTAATTCAGTTTCCTCACTGTTTCAACACATCTCCACAGAGTTAGGCAACTAGCCACTGCTCTGCTTTATTCATCTGTGCAATCCAGGAAACTGTTGCACTCTGCTAACCATAAACACAATTTTATACTGCATTTTGCACTTTTAAGCTGTATTTTTGCCATATTGTTCATTTTTCAAAACTATTCTTGCTGATTTGTTGCATTTTTTTGTCTTCTGTAGCATAGTCTACATTCAGATCTGCCAGATCTAGTTCTGTTTATTAAACTGAGCACTAAAGCAGGCTATCTTTTGTTGGAGAGGGCCCCGCCTGCACCTTTGTGGCAGAAGAGTGCAGTTAGGACTCGTCTGATTGAAAGATGCTAGCAAAGGACTCAGTTTTGAGCTTTTTTATTGGTTAGATTCTTTAATTCATTTTGCTCACTGTTGCTACATAAGCCCTGCATTTGCATGGGTTTGCACTTGTTTTAACACAGCTCCGCAGAGTTAGGCGACCCGCCAATGCTCTGCTGCATTCATTTGCTTAAGCATAGTGCACCATCATTCATTATTGTGCACTGCCATGCAGTGGGGTTCACCATTGGTGGTTATAGATACAAAAACTTCAGTACATAAATTTTCCCTTAGTAGCTGCCTATGATCCATCTGAGAAGTCCTCAAATTGCACTTAGCTGCCCAAAAAGCACCTCAGTTGTGCTTTGTCCTCTTAAACAGTCCCAACACCACCAAATCTACAATAGTTTCATAGTATTTAGAGAACCCCTGCTAGTATAGGCCCTTTATAAAGCACCCCATTAGTACATACCCTGTTTAGAGCAGCCAGTTATACCACACCCCTACATTTTCTCTCCCCATTGTGAAAACAGGATTTAACCTAGCATTATGGATGGTTAGTTTCCCTTCATTTCTAAAAAAACAAACAAAAACCCAAAACAAAACATGTAATCTCCGTGGTATCCCCGAAGTCTCAAAACAACCCACTAAACAAGTGTAGTGGGTCCAAAAACAAAACAGTGTAAGAAACTTCTCTGTGTGGAAGATTTTCAGTCCATATATCTCTAATCAATCACTGTATATTAATTAGATCAGACAAAAGTAGTTGAAGTAGTGAACGTAAACTCATCTTAAGTAAACTAACTAAATAAATAAATATATAATTGTACAGAATTACTAAGTATTCAAAAGTAATCCAAGCAAGGCAGGCCTGTTTCCAGTCGAAAATCCTTTATTATTACTCAACCAGCAGACCTATCACCAGTGGTGTTCCACAGGGATCAGTGGTGGGCCCCCTAGTGTTTAAAATATACTTGTCAGAAGCTCAGGCCCAAGCAGAGGGGCTGTGGCTGACTAAGTTTGCTGATGACTGCAAATTAGGTGCAATCATTGAATCCCCAATGATGTCAATATACTTCAAGAGAGACTTAGACAAACCAATGACTGGTGCCAATAACATGGAGTAAAACTCAATGCTAAAAAATGCATTATCATCCTCTTCAGTGAAAACAATACCCCTGCAGACTATCATATAAATAATAATACCCTAAAAAGCAACCTAGTAGGCATAGACTTGAGAACACAAGTTGACTGTACTCTAAACTTTGACCACCATGTGTTTACTGTAGTAAGGAAGTCATTCTAATTGCACACCTCATTAGTAAGGCATTGCCTGAAGAGCAAAACAGAACATTACACCCTAAGCCAGTAATTGAGTGCAATGCTCCTTTTGGTATGTGCCTTACCAGGCATCTGCAGCAACTTATGAGACCTCAGAGATTTCTAACCAAGAAAATTCAGGGTCTCCAGCACATGTCATACATTGACAGACTGAAGTCACTGTTGCTATACTCAGCACTACACTCAGTAGTGTACAGAGTACTTAGAGGAGATGTTTGCCTGGCGTACAGGGCAATATTGGTTCCAAACCTAATGGAAATGTTGCACATCCGTAAGTCAAATGTGACATAAATAGGACCTGTTAGATAGACAGATATTTCTCTCAGAGGTTTTCACTCCTGAGGAATTGTCTACCAATTAACATCAAATAAAGCCCCTCTTTCACCTATTTAAGTGTAGTCTGGATGACTGGATGAGAAACCATAAGTTCCTGCCAGAGATTTCACCTGTGACCCTCCTAGATATAATCAGGCATTGCTAAGTAAGATCTCAAGTTAGGCAAAATCCTTTATATTGGGTTTCTCTAGTGTTATATTGGTGCATGCAGCTAGGCTTATAAAGACCTTCAGGTCAATAGGCCAGTAACCACCTATGAACCTATGAACCTGTGAATCTAATAACAAAAGTGTGCATTCCTTCATTCCATTTTACCAACCGCAGGTCCTTTATAGATTACATAATCAAATAATTCATTTCCCCTCTGTCCTGCTTAGGCAGTGAGTGCCTTACCATTTCCTTTTCTTCCAGATATTACACTTTCATCCTTTGTCCCCACAGCCCACAGCTGTCATCATGGTTTATGTCCCCCCTCTCAACACGCCCATTGTTTGAACTGACATGTGGAACATGTGGCCCATAAACAAGGTTGCTTCTCAAGTCGTCGTTGTCAGCCTTTCATCACTTTGACTGGCAATATGCTAGCCTTGACTTGGATTTAAGTGTCCTGAATTCATCTATGAGTTTATGTGATCTTTTGCTCTTACATTATTTCCTGGCTAGATCCTGAACTGGAATCCATGGAAACTCCATTTTCTGCAGTCAAACTTCACAAGTTTTTTGTTTTCTTCTTTAATGTCTTCCTCAGTCCTGCATTCATTGGGAGTGTTTAAACTTCTTCAGTTCTTCTATTCTTGACCTTGGTCTAGTTTGCTCTCCTGTTAGCCCTGTGAGACTGTACCCTCACTGTTGCACCTTAATTTCTATACTTTTTCCCCTGGCCACAGCTGTTGTTACCTCTTATTTGTCATGGTAGTACTATGCAGACTTGCATATTTAATTTCCATCTTTCTTGTACAAACAAAGCTCATCTACTCCTCAGATGTTTCCATTCAGTGCTTTACATCTGGTCATTTCCTGTCGGACTGCAATGACCACAATGTCATGAACTTCTTGCTTTCTTCCAACATTTCCATTGTTGTTGCTAATTTTTACTTAATAGTTCTAGAGTGCTGCTTTCCCTCCAGCATTATTTCTCATTTGTCCAGTTACCTGCATCAGAAAATTTGTAAACGGATATCCATAATTTACATTCCTGTTAGAGAGGGTCATCACTCCTGGACCATCCTCACTCAGATCTGTAAACAGTCATTCTGAAGAGGCTCATCTCTGCCAAGGAAACTGTTTAAATGTACTTACATAGTGAGATGGAAATTCCGCCCTCTGTACTGAAACATCAGGGAAGCAGGTTAGAGAAAGCAGAACTGGATACCTTTCCTTTTCCATACCTCTTTGAATGATTGCTCTGTCTACAGATCTTCAATGCTACTAAAAATCTGTACTTATTTTTATTCAGGTTCCCTAAACTAATCAATCTGTTGATCTATCCCAGTTATGAAATTCAGAATAAAGTAAAACTGCTTTTTTCAGCCGTTATAGATAATTTCATCTAGAGAAAGGCTGAACATTTTAGGCAGGACATTGCTTGGCTGGTTTTCCCTTCCTCTTGGCCTTCCCATTCTTTAGAACATACCCCCTCCCAGATCTACAGCTTGCAAAGGTTTCAGCATAATGCACTATTTTCTACAGGAAGGATTATTTTAGGTATGCATCTTTTCTTTTCTTTCCTTTTTCTGTGATTCTTACAGTTCCCAGTCCGCTCCTGTGAGAGTAATTTTTCAGGGAATCTATCTGTTGTTTCCAGCTCTCCATCTCACTTTCCATCATTTGTGATTATTCCATACGCAGAGAAAGTTAAGACGTTATCGTCTGTTAGTTTGGAACTCATTTCGCTTTGGTTCAGTTGTATTAAATGTGGTTTACTCTGGTTCTGCTCCACTTTTGACTTTAGTTACATTGCATTCTCTGCTAATCCCTTCGCTAAACACAGAATTATCCTGATGTTTAATTTCCTGCTGAGTGTTTTGCCACAACACAGTCCGTGGGTTGGATATCCTGATGGTTAATTTCCTGCTGAGTGTTTTGCCACAACATAGTCCATGGATTGGTTATCCTGATGGTTAATTTCCTGCCGAGTGTTTTGCCACAACACAGTCCATGGGCTGGTTATCCTGATGGTTAATTTCCTGCTGAGTGTTTTGCCACAACACAGTCCGTGGGTTGGTTATCCTGATGGTTAATTTCCTGCTGAGTGTTTTGCCACAACACAGTCCGTGGGTTGGTTGAGCTGCTCATCTTTGCATCATGCTCTTCTCTCGTTTGGAGTGGTTTATTTTTCTTCATATTTTTCCTCTGAATGATTTGTAGAACAGTAGAGATTAACTGATATCTTGCTAGAATCTTAGGCACCCCCTTAGTGGTCTTTCTTATTTGTTATTTCACATTGCTGGTCTTCTGACTCTCAGATGGCAAAGTTACTCGTGCTCATGAGCAATAAAGTTTTTTTTTCCTGCATCACCACAGTGTAATACAAAATGGTGATGCGCTTACCCTGAGATGCAACTTCTCTCAACTTTAAATTGAGGAGTTGAGGATGACCAAAAAAATCACTCTTCTTCACTGAAATTGTGACACACACACACACACACACACACACACACACACACACACACACACACACACACACACACACACACACACACACACACACACACACACACACACACACACACACACACACACACACAGAGTAATGGCAGACGTTTTTTTTTGCAATCCCTGTGTTATTGTTTTTTTAGTAGACACTACCTGTATATTAACACTCTGCTGGAGAATGTTTGTTCTCCAATCAGGGTGAAGATATATACTTTGCCATTCTATAATGTTACGGGTAAGATAAGATAGGATAAGGTAAGAAACAATAAATTAATCAGGCATTTAACAATTCTTATATCATATACACAGTGAAACTTGATGCAAAATAGCAGTGACCAGTTTCAATACGTACTAAATCATTTTTACACAGTGGTGTACAGGACAAAGCAAAAGCGATGGTGTATATTAACAATCACAAGCACTGCACATGTATAACAAAGTATCTGTATCCCTGCAATGTACACCAGGTAACATGATGCAAACATTGTTAGTGCTTCTGCCTACGATGGAGATGCTGCTTATTATCTCAGATACAAAACTAGATTCAGTGATGATGTTCAATCCATGTTAAAATGATACCCTTTAATTAAGACTGGTAGGATTTCAGGACACCATAGGTTTATAGGTTCATAGAAGATTACTAAGCTAATGGCCAAAGAGCCCTTACAAGCCTAGCCATATTTAGCCCAAATTTCCAATGCTGTGCTATCTATTACTGACCGTGTCTGTCCATGAGGGACATGGATGCCTCCCCAGGGGTAAATTTACAATTACCCATCCATTGATCTAGGTTGTGCTTGAAAAGGGTCAGGGAAGAGCTTTACTTCAAGTGAAGGGGAAGCTTGTTCCAGAGAAGGGGTAGTTTCTAAGAGAAATTTCTGTCTGTCCAGCATGACTTATTCATGCTAGAGGCTAGGTTAATGTCCCTAGAATGAGTGACCCATGTGCAGTTTGATTTATGCATGTACTTCATTTCTATCAGAGCTGGATTGGAGACTGCCAGATACAAATCACCCCTTACTAGTCTGTAGGGAACAGAATATAGTGACAGAGCTTTTAGTCTTTCCATGTGGGACTTGTTTTTTTATACCCTGTATTTTCCTGGTGAGAAATCTCTGGGGTCACTCCAACTGTTGCAGATGTCTGGTCATGTACATGTAAAAAGCTACATTGTACTCAATTACTGGTCTGATGAAGGCCAAGTACAATGGAATTATAATGTCCTTTAATCTGGATGCCATGTTTTGCCACACAGAAGAACTTATTCACCACTATGGACACATAGTGGTCAAAGTTCAGATTACATTCAATCTGAGTACCCAGATCACATACCAGTAGGTTTACTCTTAGGGGAGTGATGTCTATATTGTAAGTAGCTTGGATATTTGCTTTGCTAAAGGGAATAATTATGCTTTTTATGTATTTAGTTTCAATCCATGGCTCTCACACCAATCATGTGTCTGCATTCATCCTTTCTGCAGTATATCAATATCATTCTGGGATTCAGTAATTGCCCCCAGTTTGCAATCATCTGCACAATTGGTCAGCCATACGCCATCTATGTTTGCCTTGATTTCTGAGAAATAAATTCTGAACAGGACAGGGCCTAGCATACGTGAATTCACCCACCTTGACAGGAGATGTCTTGTCAGTGAGCTATTTGTCTACCCATCTGGTGACATAGGAGTTTCTGCCCAGTTGAGAGACTGAGTGGAGAACTGTGTATAACGCCTTGGCCAGGTCAAGGTAGGTGGTATTCACAGTTGTTCCCTCCTCCATGGCCTTGGTGACCTTTTAAAGAAAGTAAACCAGTTTTAACAGAAATTATCTACCCTTAATGAAATCTAACTGGTTGGGTCCAGAGTCCTGAGATTACCTATATCTTCATTGATAAGGTCCGTGATGATTTTTTCCATGGCCTTACAGATGAGGCCAGTCAGGCTTATGGGTCTATAATTCCCCTGGGATGGTTGATGCTCCCTCCTTGTGCAGAGGGATGACTGCTGCTTTCCTCAATTCTGCCAGAATATAGCCTGTCTGGAGGCTGTGAATAAACAGAGATCCAAGTAGGTCTGCTGGGTCATGTTTTTTGTTATTTAAAAGTTAATCTGGGATGCTGTCAGAGCCCATTGATGCCATGTGTGATGATTGAGTAGAAATGGGTGAAGGCTGCCAGCCTAGCCAAATAGAATATGGTACATAATTCTGTCAATTGTATATATGAATGTAAAATGCAGGCTTTCTTCCTTAAATGAAAGAAAATACTAAAATGTTGAACTTCAAGACTGTAGCAACATTGCCATCTGCTGTAAGGAAAACTAAGTCAAGCATTTCAAACATTTCCTTTGAAATTAAAATTATTTCATCACTGCCTTTGATGTTTTGCAAGTCGGCTCCAGTCCGGCTAAATAAAGGCTTCCTGCCTATTGTTTTAAGGCTAAAGTTAATGACCAGAACTTACATGTGGAATGCCCTTTATTGCTCTAAGTGTAAAATAATGAAAATGCAGTTTCTGTGGCCTGGGAACCAGGGAGGTGTAAAAGGTGATGCAATGTTTAGCAGAACTGCAGTTTCAATTTAAACAGTGAGAACCAGAGATAATTATAGCATTTTTGTCTTGATATCCAACCTACAGCACTGCCTGTTGTCTTAAGTAAGTTATCTTAGAAGTGTGTTTTCTTATAGAAATAGCTAGGACTATAAACATTAGACTAAGCCTTTTTCTGTTATGTCAGAACTGTACTACTGAATTATTTTACGTTTCTGTGTGATCTCTGAACTCTTGAATAGCACTGTGGTGTAGTAGTATTGTTTTGTGTTTTTAGCATTTATTATTACATATTTTTAAAACCTTTTAACTGTGGCTGGTTTGTGTAGAGATAAGTTAAGCTCTAGAGTACATTGCATGCTTATAAGTGGTCCTGTAATAAGCCCTTCCAATAAGCCTTGGTTGCTTAAGTTGCACTACTATTGGATAATAATATTGCACAGTAATAATTGGACATCCTTTTAAGGGCCTTTGGGTAGCTGATAATTATTAGCTGTTGGTGGCAGTAATTACTACCGTATAGTCTGGGTATAGGGGCACAGCTGGAGAATCTGTGTCAGGCATTCCCAGGAGTGTCTGTGAAGTTGTATAAATACTTATCTCAAAGTGTGTGTGTGTGTGTGTGTGTGTGTGTGTGTGTGTGTGTGTGTGTGTGTGTGTGTGTGTGTGTGTGTGTGTCAACTACTTGGGCAGGGCCATGAAGCACTGGTTGGACAGAGAGGGTACTGGAGGTTAGCTTGCTACCTAGGCTGAGATCTGGACCCTATAGCTGTGCCAGTGGGGAGTCTTATTGGAGACCTGGGGAACAAGGGAGCAACCAGCCCCAGACTGACTGTGATCTCTGTGTGCAGTTAAGGGAAATTGTACTTTACTGTGTGTATTTATTATCCTTTCCGCTTATATGAGACATCCTCTCTGGTGTTAGTAGTGAGGATTGAGACTCCTTGATTGCTGGGCCAGGGCATGGGCATCACACCATATTTTTAGCCTTAGTAAGTGGAAAAATGAACTGCTTTCTTGAAATAATAGGCTGAGGAATGGTAGCTGGTATACTTTGGGGGATGACCGGTTGGGATGGGGGGGTGAAGTTTCATCCAGATCTGTCAGCTAGCAGGTTTGCTATTTCCTCCAGTTGAGTATGGATGCACAGAGCTGGGTATTATCCTTAAGATTTTGGATGTAGTTAGGAAATGCTGTTTTTTTTATGGTGGCTATTTTTGCTTCATATTTTGCTTTTGAGGACTTGACTAAATCTATAACACCAGAGAGGAATTTCTTCTTCTGCTTCGCCTGTTCCCACTTATTTCTGGATATTAGTTTCTTTTTTGTTGTTGTTGAGTAGCCTGTTTATACCAGGAGTCCACCAGGGTGGCTTGTTTTTACAGTAAGAACTTGTTTTAATCTAGTCTGCTACTACTGATCGTTTATAACTGCTCAAGTGGCTATGATGTGTTAGGGGATCTTGCCTATTTTTAGTTGAATATGGAGTAGCCTGAGAGAGTCGTACTGTTTGACAGGTCTTGAGGTGTACTTATCCTTTTTGAATATGAATAGACCTCCTCCCTTGGTTCTTTTTTGCTCAGTCAGTGGTCTGAATGTATGGAAGGTATTGTAGTCATGCATGGCTGGAGTGCTTTCCACAGCTTTGACCAAGTCTCAGTGACTGCACAGATGTCAGAATTTTCCAGGGTGAGGAGTGCTTCTGTGGAGAGTGGGTTTCTTGTTTAGATTACTAGCATTCAGCAGCAGTACTTTGAGCTTATCAAGAAAAGATTTTGTTATGTTGGGAGATTGATTACTTTGGCACTGCCTAAAAAGGCACTATAGAGGTAGCTAAAGAAATTGCCAATATCCAAAAGCCTAGAGGAGACAGGTGGAGGCCATCTCTGGCAAAGCAGTATGGCCTGTCGATCTTGTCCTCCCAGGCTGACAAATATTGGATCCCCATGGAATAACACCAAATGTTAAGCCAATTATTAAATTCAATCATTTTTTGTTTGTGCATTGCAACATTGGTAAATTCAAAAAAATTTTCAACATGCGAAGTGACATTAGACTAACTAAACTGTTTCGTGGCTGCTTCTTTTATCACCATTGTGGCTTAAGAAATAAATAAAGCTCATTATTACCAACATTTTTAGTTCAAACTTGCAGTGACCTATATTTTAGAAATTCAGTACCAGTATACACTTGATGAGAAACAATAATTCCCTTGGGAGTAGGAGAGCATGGCTGGAATGTACTCACCATGTTACTCTTTCATCCTCTTAATAATTTAGCTGGATGCTTAAGACACCAATGGTTTACTTTAAAAGTACAATAACGTGTCTGGGATTAATTACATGTATCTGCTATTTCTGTCTTCACCTGCATTCTCTCTGTCTCTATAAGTGATGCATGCATGGAATGTTACACAATCTGGGATTAACTCTGAATGCTGACCACTGTAATGGGCAATGCAGCATTTTGCTTAGCTGATCTTTATTAAATTCCCAGAACCCAACTTTAAAATACAAAAATAAGAAATAAAAGGTCATCAAAAAACATCAGGCTCACATTCTTTAATACATGACCCACCAGCTGATGTGATCTGAACCATCTTATCATTGATTTTGTATCATTGGAGGACACAGAGAGCGTAGCACCAGCATTGAACTTCTTCTATGATTCCAGTGCATGTTGCTGGCATGGTGATGGAATATAATTTCTGCAAGGAATAGGATGGGGTTGTTTCACATTTTTGCTGCAGCCTTGCCTCAGCTTATCAAACATGGGTTCAACCTCAGCCCCTTGGGTGCATTCATGTCTGATTTCACTATAAGTCCCTCACTAACTGCCTGTCAGCCATCCTATTTGCAGTATGTCTTGATATTTGAGATGCTATATCCCAACGTACTTTAATGTGATGTGCTTAACCAAGCCCCTTTCTGACAAATCTGTTATCCCTCTGTAAGGTAGACCTTCCAGACTATGAATATTACTTCCTTCAAATCCCTTAAGTTGTTTTTTTCTAGTTTCTTCCAGCTTATTCTCCCATTTCTCCTGAAGCTTCCTTCCAGAATTGATTGGCTTTCTACAGCCAGTATACCATTCCTCATTTGAAGTCATACTACTTTTATTATTGTTGTTGTTTGTTGTTGTTGTTGTTTTGTTATTATTATTATTATGATTATTATTATTATTATTGCTATGTTGTTTTATTATTATTATTATTGTTTTTATTATTATTGATTATTATTATTATTGTTATTATTGTTGTTTTATTATAATTATTGATTATTTTTGTTATTATTATTGTTTTATTGTTATTGATTATTATTATTATTGTTCTTGTTATGTTTTGTTATTATTATTATTGTTTTATTATTGTATTATTATTATTATTATTATTATTATTATTATTAATATTATTATTATTATTATTGGTTATTATTGTTCTTGCTATGTTGTTTTGTTAGTATTATTGTTGTTTTATTATTGTATTATTATTATTATTATTATTGTTTATTATTATCGTATTATTATTATTATTATTATTATTAGTATTATTATTATTATTATTATTATTATCATTATTTTATTATTATTGATTATTATTATTGTTCTTGTTATGTTTTGTTAGTATTATTATTATTGTTGTAGTGTTTTGGAGGTGAAAAGGGTGTCGGATAGAGTGATGTTTATGAAGCTGGAAATTGATGGTGTAATGATTAATGTTGTTAGTGCATATGCTCCACAAGTTGGATGTGCAATGGATGAGAAAAAAAAATTTGGAGTGAATTGGATGAAGTGGTGATGACTGTACCCAAGGGCGAGAGAGTGGTGATTGGAGCAGATTTAAATGGGCATGTTGGTGAAGGGAACAGTGGGGATGAGGAAGTGATGGGTAGGTATGGTGTTAAACAAAGGAATGCAGAAGGTCAGATGGTAGTGGATTTTGTGAAAAGGATGGATATGGCTGTGGTGAATACTTATTTTAACAAGAGGGAGGAGCATAGGGTGACATACAAGAGGGGAGGAAGATGCACACAGGTGGATTATATCTTATGTAGGAGGGCCAGTTTGAAGGAGATTGGAGACTGTAAAGTGGTGGCCGGAGAAAGTGTAGTTAGGCAGCATAGGATGGTGATTTGTAGGATGACGTTGGTGATCAAGAAGAGGAGGAGGAGTGTGAGGGCAGCACCAAGGATCAAATGGTGGAAATTGAAAAAGGGTAATTGTGAGGTGGAGTTCAGGGATGAGTTAAGACAGGCACTGGGTGGCAGTGAAGAGTTACCAAATAGCTGGGTAACTACTGCAGAGCTAGTAAGGGAGACGGCTAGAAAGGTGCTTGGTATCACATCGGGACAGAGGAAGGACGACAAGGAGACATGGTGGTGGAATGAGGAAGTTGAGGAGAGTATACAGGCAAAGAGGTTGGCAAACAAAAAGTGAGATTGTCAGAGAGATGAAGAAAGTAGACAGGAGTATAAGGAGATGAGGTGCATGGCAAAGAGAGAGGTGGCGAAGGCTAAGGATAAGCCATATGAAGAGCTGTATGAAAGGTTGGACACTAAGGATGGAGAAAAGGACCTGTACCGATTTGCTAGACAAAGGGACCAAGCTAGGAAAGATGTGCAGCAGGTAAAGGTGATAAAGGATAATGAGGGAAACATACTCACAAGCGAGGAGAGTGTGTTGAGGAGATGGAAAGAGTACTTTGAGGGGTTGATGAATGAAGAGAATGAGAGGGAGAGAAGGTTGGATGATGTAGGGATAGTGAATCATGAAGTACAATGGATTAGCAAGGAGGAAGTAAGGATAGCTATGAAGAGAATGAAGAATGGAAAGGCTGTTGGCCCAGATGACATACCTGTGGAAGCATGGAGGTATTTAGGTGAAATGGCAGTGGAGTTTTTAACCAGATTGTTTAATGAAATCTTGGAAAGTGAGAGGATGCCTGAGGAATGGAGAAAAAGTGTTTTGGAACCGATTTTTAAGAATAAGGGTGTTGTGCAGAGTTGTAGTAACTACAGAGGGATTAAATTGATCAGTCACAGCATGAAGTTATGGGAAAGAGTAGTGGAAGCTAGGTTAAGAAGGGATGTGATGATTAGTGAACAGCAGTATGGTTTCATGCCGGGAAAGAGCACTACAGATGCGATGTTTGCTCTGAGAGTGTTGATGGAGAAGTACAGAGAATGCCAGAAGGAGTTGCATTGTGTTTTTGTAGACATGGAGAAAGCATATGACAGGGTACCTAGAGAGGAGTTGTGGTATTGTATGAGGAAGTCAGGAGCGTCAGAGAAGTATGTAAGAGTGGTGCAGGATATGTACGAGGGTAGTGTGACAGCGGTGAGGTCTGCGGTGGGAGTGACAGATGCATTTAAGGTGGAGGTGGGGTTACATCAAGGATCAACTCTGAGCCCTTTCTTATTTGCAATGGTGATGGACAGGTTGACAGACGAGATCAGACAGGAGTCCCCATGGACTATGATGTTTGCAGATGACATTGTGATCTGTAGTGAGAGTAGGGAACAGGTGGAGGAGACCCTGGAGAGATGGAGATATGCTCTAGAGAGAAGAGGAATGAAGGTCAGCAGGACTAAGACAGAATATATGTGTGAATGAGAGGGAGGATAGAGGAATGGTGAGGATGCAAGGAGTAGAGGTGGCGAAGGTGGATGAGTTTAAATACTTGGGGTCAATAGTTCAGAGTAACGCTGAGTGTGGAAGAGAGGTGAAGAAGAGAGTACAGGCAGGATGGAGTGGGTGGAGAAGAGTGTCAGGAGTGAATTGTGACAGACGAGTACCAGTAAGAGTGAAAGGGAAGGTCTACAAGAGGGTAGTGAGACCAGTTATGTTATATGGGTTGGAGACAGTGGCAATGACAAAAAGGCAGGAGTTTGAGCTGGATGTGGCAGAGGTAAAGATGTTAAGATTTGCACTGGGTGTGACGAGGGTGGACAGGATTAGGAATAAGTATATTAGAGGTTCAGCCCAGGTTGGAAGGTTTGGAGACAAAGCCAGAGAGGCAAGATTACGTTGGTTTGGACATGTGCTGATAAGGGATGCAGAGTATATTGGGAAAAAGATGCTTAAGATGAAGCTGCCAGGTAACAGGAAAAGAGGAAGGTCTAAGATAAGGTTTATGGATGTAGTGAGAGAGGACATGCAGGTGGTTGGTGTGACAGAGCAAGTTGCAGAGGACAGGAAGAAATAGGTTCAAACAGATGATCTGCTGTGGTGACCCCTAATGGGAACAGCCGAAAGAAGATGATGATTATTGTTGCATTATTATTGTTATTATTATTATTATTATTATTATTGTTGTTAGTATTATTATTATTATTATTATTATTATTATTATTATTGTTATTATTATTATTGTTGTCGTTTTATTATTATCATATTATTATTATTATTATTATTTTATTATCATTATTATTATTATTTTTGTTATTATTATTGTTGTTGTCGTTTTATTATTATCATATTATTATTATTATTATTATTATTTTATTATCATTATTATTATTATTTCTGTTATTATTATTTCCCTTCTTGGATGGCAAGTGATGCAGCAGGTAGTGCTGTCGCTTCACATTAAGAGGTGCTGTGGTTTGATTCTGGGCTGGGCGTCTTTTGTGCGGAGGCTGTATGTCCATCCTTCCTCCAATACTGACAGCAAAATTAAAAGCAAAATCAACTCAACTGAACCTGAAGGTGTTACCACTCAATGAAAAGAGCCTAAATAAAACCCTTCAATCCCTCCAACCCTCACACTCCAGAATATAAATATATGCGCGATTACCGAGACATGGTTTAAAGTGGCAGACTGTATCCCAGCAGTGCAAGGTTACAGTGCCTTCCTCAGTTTTTCACCAGTAGCTGCACAGACAAGGGCTAACAGAGGAGGTATCTCATTATATATCAATAACAAGCATACCTCCTGAGTGATCAAACAGAATGACGTGCTGGAATTCCTCCATGTGCAGATAACCATAGACAAAATCCTGTACCATATCCTAGCCAGCTATAGGCCACCTTCCTTGTCCCAAGAAGCTCATGATGCATACTTGAAACTACTGGAGACACTTATCATTCAACCTTTCACCTTACTCATGGGAGATTTAATTACCCCTCTATAGACTGGGAATCATGTATGGCCTCAGAGCTATAGGCACAGGTATTTATAGACTTTGTAAATACAACATCCTTGACCAAATAGTGAATATGCCCACTAAAGGCTCCAACATACTGGACCTTGTGCTGACATATATGGGAGAATGCTTCACCCCCTCCAATGTCTCATCCACCTTGGGAAAGTCCAACCATAACGATGTCGCCTTCAAAATCAAATTCACCTCTTTAACCCCAGTAAAACAAGTAACAGTTATGAACTATTACAAGTCAAACTATCATTTATTAAGTGATGCCTTTTCAAAATTCAGCAGCCCTCCAAACCCTAAGAACACAGAAGCATAAGCTAATTTTTTTCTTAGAACTGGTGTACAATCCTAGAGGCTGCTGTACCTACCAGAAGTAAACCCAGAGCTAATCCTAGAAACAAACCACCATGGTGGAATTCCATATTAAACAGGATGTACAATAAAATGTCACAAATATGGCAAACATCAGAAATGGAAATTCTCATAAAGATGTAAACTCTGTCATCAAACTAAATAGTCAACTAAGAGAGCTAATTAGGTCAAACCAAGCTAACTTTGAGGTTAAGATAGCGTTTCCAGGTAAAAGACAACCATAAGACCTTTTCCAGCTATGTCAGAAACCTCAAGGACAGCACACAGCAATGTACTGAACTGGTGGCTAATGGTCACCACATTTACTGAGCTGGGAAACATAGCAAATCTGTTTGTGGACAAATTTAGTTCCAACTTTAACCCTCTCATCCCCAACCTTTAACCAAGAAATAGCCACAAACATTACCCTTCAACTATAACTGCAGAGCATGTACTGGCTGTGCTTGCTAAAGCCAAGAACACAGTCTCAGTAGGCCATAATAATATCCAAGGATGTCTCCTGAACAGTCTAAAATATGACTTATCAGGACTCCTGGAGTCATTATTTTTTTTTCAAGATGGCAGCACGTAAAGTCACAGTGGCTCTATGCTCTCTTTATTGGTTCTTGTTTTCTGTGTTTTTGTGTTTATATGTATGTTCTTTACTGTTAAGTTCAGCCAGGCTGATCTTAGATAGAGTCGGCAAGATCTCTTGCACATCAGATTTCAGACCCATCGGGCGGTTACAAGTGAATTCTTACACTCATATGACCTACCAGGGGGAAAATCGCAAGGACACTAGACTCTCCTTGTATTGCTGCTGATCAGGCAAGAGACGAATGTGGAGCAGTATTGCTGCAAGTCTGGCCTACATGCTGGCCTAAGGAAACATCCTCACAAACCACTTTTTCCCAGCATATTTCTTGCTAATGCCAGATCTATTGCAAACAAAATGGATGAACTTCAGCTAGAGATTTCTGAGAACAAACTTGCAAGAGACTGTTACATTGTATTATTTACAGAGACATGGCTACACTCATGCATACCAGATGCAGCTATTGAGTTGGAAGGCCACACAAATTTTTGGTGGGACAGCAATAAAGAATCAGGTAAGAGCAGAGGTAGGGAGCTTTGCATCTATCTGAATAACAGCTGGGGTACAAACACAAAGATTGTAAACAGTTACAGCTCTCCTTATCTGGAGTATTTGTCAGTGAAATGTAGGCCCTTTTATTTACCTTGGGAGTGGGAGTTCACTCCTGTTATAGTTACAGCTGTTTACATCCCACCAGATGCTAATGCTTGCATAGTTGTGGGTCACCTGTTTGACATCATTAACTTGCAACAAAATATCCATCCTGAAGCTATTCATATCATATCTGGTGATTTCAATTAGACAGACTTAAAGTCAATTTTTCCCGAATTTCATCAACATATCAAATGTGCAACCAGGGAGGAAAATACACTGGACAAGGATACTTGAATATCAACAATGGCTACAGGGCAAAACACCTGCCTCATCTAGGCCGGTCAGACAATTTTTCCATACTCTTGAATCCAGCATACACTTCTGTTAGCAGAAAAGACCAGATTACTACAAAGATTGTTAAAATATGGTCGGAAGGTGCACTCTCACAGCTACAGGAGTGATTTGAAAGAACTAACTGGGACATTTTCAGGGATCAGGGTCTGGAAGAGTACACACCGATGGTACATAAAAACCTGTGTTGATCATGTCATTGTCAGCAAGCACATTTGTGTGTACCCTAATCAGAAGTCCTGGATGACGAAGGAGGTCAGACCTCATCTCAAGCACCGCAATACAACCTTCAGGTCTGGCAACAGAGTCCTTTACATCGTGGCTAGAGCCAACCTAAAGAAAGCCATCAGAGAGGCTAAAGTGTGCTATAAAAGGAAGATAGAGGACCACTTCACCAACAAGGATCTTTAATGACTATAGCAAGGTATTCAGCACATCACCAATCATAAAACCAATAAGTGTATGGCTGTTGATGGAGGTGCCTTGCTGGCAGAGGAACTTAATAATTTCTTTGCCCATTCTGAGGTGGAAACAGCAGAGACAGTCATGCCTAGGAACCAGCAGATAGGCCATAGCAGTCTCACATCACTTATACCAGCTTTCTACAACCACACCTTCACAGTACAACAGCATGCTGTAAGACGTGCTCAAAGCAGCTAATCCAAGAAAGGCTGCTGGCCCTAATGGAGTGATGGGATGGGTGCTGAAAGTATGTGCAGACCAGCTCTGTGGGATCTTCACAAAGATCGTGAACCTGTCTCTGTTTAAGTCTACTATTCCATCTTGTCTGAAGTCAACTACAATCATTCCACTGCCAAAGAACCCTAGCATCAGTCCTCTCAATGACTACCATCCAATGACACTCACTCCAATCATCATGAAGTGTTTTGAACAACTGGTTCTGTGACACATCAAGGACAGTTTCACACTTATCTCAGATACACACCAGTATGCTTAGAGAGCAAATAGATCTACGGAAGATGCCATCTACACTGTCTTACACACACTGCACTTTCTTATTTTGAGCAGCAAAGAGGATGCTCTACAGTTATCCCAGAAAGACTGATCACTAACTCACTGGCCTAGGACTTTCAGAAACTATCGGTCATTCGATTAAATATTTTTTGACTAACCATCCTCAAATGGCTAGACAAGGCTCGTACCTCTCCTCCACTCTCAGTGTAATCACTGGTGTCCCACAAGGCTGTGTGCTGAGTCCCTTTCTGTACACTCTTTACACACATGACTGTGTCCCATCTCATTCTACTAATACCATCATTAAGTTTGCAGATGACACCACAATGGTTGAACATATTACAGGAGGAGATAAGACTGCATATAGACATAAAGTTCAAAGACTGGTTGCACGGTGTACTGAGAACAACGTTGCCCTGAACTCTGCCAAAATGAAAGCACTCATAATAGATTTCCGGAGGGAAAACACAGATCACAACCCAATACACATCAATGGAGACTACGTGGAAATGGTTCCTGCCTTCATATTTCTAGGTGTATATGTGGCAGAATGTCTCTCTTGGTCCATAAACACCACAGAGGCAGTCAAGAAGACATAGCAGAGACTCCATTTCCTGAGGATTCTCAGGAAAAACAATTTGCAGGAGAAGCTACTGTTGTCTTTTTACCTCTGTTTTATTGAAAGTATGCTAACCTACTGCATTTCCACATGGTATGCTAACAGCTCAGTGGCAGACAGGAAGGTCCTGCAAAGGATCATTAACTCTGTCCAGAAAATAATTGTCTGCTCACTGCCCTCTTTGGAGGAACTCTTCAGCTCTCGCTGTCTCAGCAGGGCAACCTGCACATCACCTGTTTGAGCTGCTGCTTTCTGGCAGATGGCTCAGGTCCATTCCACTTTGGACAAACAGACTTAAGAACAGTTTCTATCACATGGCCATACGTGAGCTGAGCAATGCTAAATACTCACACTGAGAACAGATAATAACAATTTGCACTATAAGGTATATGTTTACATTCCTGTGCACCTTACTTTATTTCTTTCATGTCCAACATACTCAAGTGCAATAACTTAGTTCTTTACTGCACTGCATTACATTATATTGTATTGTTTGCTATTGTATTGTATTCTCTTATTTATTCATTTTGCTCCAACCCTGAATAAGAAAACTTCCAACCGCTTAGTACAGTGTTAGATGTCATCTTTTTGTCAGCTCAACTTAAAATCTATCTACTACTCATTACTCATTGTATGTCCTGTATCCCACTATTGTTTTATGTACTCTGCATGTCAAAGGGTTTAATGTATATCATCTACTATTGCAGCATTTTCCATTATGTACTTCTGGAGCTTTTCTCCCTGGGCCTCCGCTGAAAAATTACCCATGTCCAGTCGGAATTTCCCGGTAAACAAATGTAATAAATAAATAAATAAATACAATTCATGTTCATTATATGTGAATGTACCTTAGGAGGATGCTAGAAATTTTGTTGCACTTGTGCAATGACAATAAAGGAATCTTACCTTACCTTATCTTATCTTATCTTGTCTTATTTTATTTAATTACAATCTTAAAACAGGCTTTGTGCCACAAGAATGGAGGACTGTGACGATCATCCTTGTTCACACTAGAGGACCTTCAACAGATCCTGGAAACTACAGGCCCATTAGTCTGACTAGTCTTATTCATAAAGCCATGGAAATAATTATTATAGAAATTATCAGCAAGGATGTAGGAGACCTCCAGACACTAGACCCATCTCAGTTTGGCTTTGTCAGAGAAAGGTCATGCTTGCTGAACCGGGTGGACTTTTTGATAAGGTAACTAAGGAAATGGATGAGGAGAAAGTGGTGCCCACCCAAATCTGGCTAAAGCATTTAATACAATATCCCACTTGGATATGGCTAACAAACTCAGGAAACTAGGCACAAACCCCTTCATAGCATGCTGGATAGCCAGTTGGCTCAAGAATGGGACCCACGTGGTTAGTATCAGTGAAGCCACTTCTAAAAAGGGGCTGGTTACCAGTGGAGTCCCTCTGAGCTCTGTGCTGGGCCAATTCCACTTGGGCATCTTCTTCTTGGATGTCAAAGCCAAGTCAACGGCCTCTGACTGACCTGTTTCTCAGATGATTACAATCTGGGGGCAATCATTGAACCTCTACAAGGTGGGAACATCCTGCAGGAAGGTGTAAGACAGATAGACAAGTGCTTGGTACCAAAGCTGTGGCTTAATAATCAATACTTAAATACCCTTAAAAATTAATTTACTAGTGAGGGATCTGGGAAATCATGTAGATAGCAATGTAGCTTTCAACCTGTCTGAGATAGTAAGAAAATCCTTCTATGTTCTATCCTTCTATTGGGGGAAGTGCAGTAGTGCAGCAGTTAACATTGTCACCTCACAGCAAGAGGTTCTCCGGTTCAATTCTTGGCTGGGGTGCCTTCTGTGCAGTGTCTGCATGTCTTCCCTGCATTTGCTTAGGTTCCCTCTGGGTGTTCCAGTTTCCTCCCATATTCCAAAGACATGCTCTGGAACGTTTCTCCCCTGGTAGTCACTGAAAATAGGCTCTGTCCCAGTCGGACTTTGCCAGTTAACAAATATGAAATTAATAAATAAATAAATGTTGCTCAACATACAAGCAAAGGCATGGGATCTGGGTCCAAGGAGGTCATCCTGCCACTGTACTTGGCCCTCACCAGACCAATCATAGAGTATAATGTCCCCTTCAGTATGTACCTGACCAGACACATAGCAACTGGAACATTCACAAAGGTGCCTTACAAAAAGAATACAATGATTAGACACAATGCTTCACATTGATCATCTGAAAGCTTTGTCTCTTTACTTGGTATCATGCAGATGTCCGAGAGATGATCATTGCCTGGTATATCAGTCATCCCTGGATCCTGTTTTGCTGAACTTGTTCCACGTCTGCAAAACAAACATCATCAGAACTACTAAATCAAAAGACACAAATTGGACACGTAGTAGAGACAGATAACATTTCTCAGAGAATCCCTATTCTCTGGAACAGGCTCCCCATCAGTGTAGAACAAAGTTCCTCCCTAACACTGTTTAAGTGCAACTTAGACCAGTAGATGAGTAACTGAAAATTCACCCCGATCTGGTGCCTGTATCTGTGATAGACAGAGGCAGTCAGTAAATCACCTAGTATATCAATCAAATTTGTGGATCACATTTGAGTTGCATGGCTAGGCTTAAAAGTGCCCTAGTGGTCATTAGCCTAGTATACACCTATGACCCTATGAACCCTGTGATCATGTGAGTTTTCTCTCAGTGCTCCAAGTTCTTTCCACATTCCAAAGACATGCAGGTGGATTGGACCCTTTAAATATTCTGTAGGTCTGAGTGCGGGAGTGTATGTGTGATGTAGAAAAACAACAGTGACAGGACTAGCCACCCAGCAGTGTGAAGCTTGGCTCTGGATGATTGCCATGACTGAAGTAACACCCTGATCCCATGTGCAAAAATGGGAAAAAGTGATTGTGGATCTATGGACAAATTCCCCCTTCTTCCCTTAAAGTCAAACTAGTCTGCCAGATGACCTTTGCTGATTTTTAACAAGCTCACCATAGAGTCATTTCGCTAAGCCATCCTGTCACTTCTACCCCTCATATATGTTGTTCATGTTTTGTAATAGCACTTATTATGTCTTTAGTGACACTGTGCACTCCTGGTCCCGTTGTCTCAATCACATGATACAGACTATCTTTGTCTGCATTTCTTCTCTGATGCATCCACGTTTTGTATTGCTGTTTGCATTTCATGCCGTCCCTTCATATTATTCTGAGTGTGCTTTATAACAGACTGAAGTAGCCTATTGCAGAGCCCCAAACATTCACCTTATTGCATTGTTTATCAACAACTGATATAATGTTTTTTTATCCAATGGCACTGTCACCTCTGACCGTCTCCTTCCTCCCCTATTCCCATCTATACTGGTCAGAACTAGGCTAAAAATAGTGCTCATATTCTATATGGCCTTTATATTCTATTTTAGTCCAACTTCCACTAAAGATTCTATAGATTCAAATCCCACAAATCCCAAGTGGCACTGAATTTCTAGAAACATTTGTGTCTGTCTCACTGTGGTAAAATAATGAAACAGAATGTCAGCACTTATATATTTTTCAAATTCTTTGACTGCCTTGTGTAAGATTTTGCATAATATCTTTTTTCAAAATATGCTGCCAGTATGTGTAAGAGCACAAAGGCATGTGATAAACAGCCCCATCGAGGAATCAGGTTTAAATGAAATGTAATTTTGTAACCTTGTTACTATTAGAAACGTGTGTGCATCAACATGTTACCGTGCAGACAATATTCATTTAACACATATCACAAATAAAGTTGTCATTCTTGCACTTCTTGGTCTTGCTTTTTTTTTTTTTTTTTTGCTTTTTGTTTCACTAATAGTTCACTCATGACAATATTTTTTTTTGTTTTTTTGTTTGTTTGTTTCACTAATGGTTCACTCATGACAATGTTGTGGTGATGATTACATGGATTTACAATCCTACATGAGAACTGTGCTAATATGATTACTGTGTGCTCTTTCTAACAAAGATCAAACAATGAGACTTGTCTTTTGACTTGCTACATTGCATTTTCAGAGTCCAATGCAGAGCGGAGATGGTACTTTACTTACGACATACGACAATGCACATTAATAAGATGAGATTTAATGCTAATAGACTTGAAGGACACTCAGATGTATACAGAAAATCAGTTACAGGGGGGTACCAGTCGACAACAGCAGGACAGTGACTATGTTGAACTTAACAAACTTTTTACCGTTACCTTACACATATTTCAGAAAAGGTGGAGAAGGATGTTACTAAGCAGTTGCAGAGAAAGCAAAACCTCACCATCAATTTTCACAGTAAGAGAAAGTGTTGAATGAATGAAGTCAGCACTTTATTTGTTTTAAGTACTGCTCAAGACAACAGAATTAAAAGCACACAGGCAAATATTTAGATATTATACTATCAGTGTCATTTTCAATATGCCTTGGTCTTCTAAAGAAATCATCCAAAGTGGGCATGTCAGTGGTGAGAGAAGAATGAATAAAATAAAAGAGCTTTAATCTCCCAGAGAAAGACTGATTTCTGGTTTGATTTTTAACATATTTTCATTTTGCTTTTTTGATTACTGCATTTCAATCTTGCAAACAAAAGATGTTCTTGTAACTGCACTACAGTTACCTAAACAGAGGCATGGTTATTACTGTATCCAGCCTTCACCATTTAACATTTTTGAGAAAGCTTTACTTGTTGTGCTGGAAAATTGTTTTCAGAAACATGCCATGTTTTAAAGTAGCTACACAACATTATCCAGGCAAGTGCAATAGCTATTACCGTGAGCCTGGCTGACTGATATATATGGAATAAGGATGCAGAATGCTGCTCAGGTCTAAGTTATTCTGCAAACGCTATCATTTGTCACCCTTGCATCTCACAAGTATATCCATGTAAAATCTATCATGTAGTTGTATAAACAAAGCTAAGTACCACTGTGGCATTTCAGTGACACAAACTATTTTCCAATTTCTGAGGCAGGATAACACTTCAAAAGTAGAATGAAAAAATCTCTTATCCATAAAATTACTGTCTAACATGCTTGTCTTGTGCTTGATACAGATGTTTGGTGTGGCATCAAACTTCATTACAATATTAAAAGTGCATATTCAGTGATAATAAATGAATAACCATTGTTTAAAGCAGTGGCAAGGAGGCAAAGGTGTTTCCACGGAGTCGATTCTAGTTGTTGGTAATAAAAGATGACAGTCAAACCATGAGCACAGTAAAGTAGAGAAAGTTTTTTATTGGCCAAGTTACACTAAAAAGGCCTTTCAGAAGGGTCTGTCCCACAGTACCCCCACGATATTGTGTTTAGTTTAATAAGTTCAATACAGAGCTGAATCATCCATTTATAAAAATTCAAAGTTCATAGCTAAGGAGATGGGTAGAAACTGAATGCCGCAGCGTTGGTTAGAAGACAAGAAACAGAAGCATGGCTATCAGAGAAGTGAAATAAAAGTCAAGCTTCACTGTTTGAAAATGTGGAACAAGAATAGAAACATTCCCATTCTTAATAACTGCCTTATGCCTCAATCAGCAGATGCAGTTGCTCTACTGAGACCTCTCTACAGACCCAGTGATTAACCCTTCTTTGCTCTAGTTTAGATAACTTGGTATTTATTTCCTATTTTGATGAGGCAGGCAGCAGATGTAAAGCTACTTATATTATTATCAATATGCACTCTGAAGAATGGGGTGCACTCTGTCACCCCAATAAGAGCTAATTTGTAAGCGGAGTAGTACAAGACTCAAGAATTTGTCAAAGCAGTTCGTATCTGTAAGTAACTAAGCAATTAAAGTAAAGCTCAAACCAAGGAAAAGTCACCATAATAGGCTAGGTGTTCTGTACTGTGATTTGGACTCTTCTGAAACGTTATCATCTAAAAGGATAGCTTCCTTGCCCTTAATGAGGAAATACCAGCAATTAGAGGTGTTGTACCCTGATTTCACCCTAGCTACGTAATGGTAAGATTTTATTGCAAATTGCACAATAGATGGATAGAATTAGGAAGTCATTATTCAGTCTTTCCAGTTACGGTCTGGTGTTGAAAATGCCTAATGCTATTAATCGTTCATAGAGGCTCCAATAAACAAAGTAGTGAGTGGTCATTCTATGAAACAAAAAAAGTCAGATACAATAATGAGGTAAGATAACATAGCAGAAATGTTAATTGGTACTATGGAATTTACCTCCTTGATGATCTGGTTAGTCTCACTAGGCTAGTAGCCTCTTTTCAGGGAAGGCACAAGGGGTTATTTATTTTACTTGTGAATTTTGACCAGGGCATCACAGACTTCCGTTAATCTTTTTATTGGGTGCAAAGTGATCTTTTATATCCACCTGACCTACCACCAAATCAAGTACTTGGCACCTTCATTTTACATCTCATCAGGAGGACGACACATTCAGGAGTACCTCATCCCCCTAAAGCTGCAAGGCTATCCCTTCTATTTCTACCTGGAGTCGAAATAGAATGGATAGCCTTCAGGCCTTCCATTAGCAAAGAAAACTGTTGTGCCTGTTGAGGCGCTAACACTACTGAAGAAAGAAGGACACTCAGTAAGGTGGCATGATATAGCAGGGACTAGAAATTGAATATATTAGGTGGCAGTTAGCTTTTAATTTTCAGTATGATTATTATTATTTTGTTTTTACTTATGGTTAGTGACTGCACTATGGATATAGTTGAATTTTAACCACACACAAATGTCCTTGTAATGTTTTTTATGGTTATTTCATACTCTGATAATACTGACCCATATATTCCTCCTCCCTTCACTTCACCCTCAAGTAAAACTCACCTTGTTCAGAGTTATGCAGTTTCTTAGTGTGAGAACTAACGAAGACAGCCCTGAGTATTATGTTTGAATCACACAGCAAGACATTAACGGCATTTCAATAGGAATGCACATCTTTGTATTTAAGAATTATCATGTTACTAGTATACTGAGCATAAATCTTCCTGTTAGTTTATTTGCCTTAAGTTTCTCTTTAATTACTGAATAACATCTACACGAGACAGTTATCATTTCATTCATTTGCTTACCAAGCCATCTGCTCTGAATATCTGAAAACTTGTTTGACATAAAACCATGCATGTTTTTCTAAAGGCTCATAAAATCATTTTGTGATTTCTTTTCATTGGCATAGGAACTGCCTAGTGGTATCGTTTTCAATAACCTGCTCTACACAAATGCAGGGTCACGGGTCAGTGGCTCGTATTTCTGTTTTTTACAATTAGTTTTGTAAAGTTATTCAGGATACTATTAGCTACATAAACTGTGTGTATCAGACAGTGCTCTAAAAAGAACGTAGACAATGCTTTGATTATAGAAATATGTGCAGCTTAAATATTGCCACCCCAGGATTTTCTTTGTGAAAAGAAATAACTTTTTGTTTAAGTTCTTTTGTACATAAAAGCACAACTCAGCATTCTACTTTATAAATGTTTGAACCAATAAGAGCAGTGTCCAATGACCGGTAAATTACCTGTGTGACGATCCTCCACTGGACCAGTAATCAAGAAGCCTCAATCCTCACCACTGGCAACACTGGGGGATGTTCACTTAGTGGATGACAAGTACACACACAGTATTTACAGACACAGCTGTCTGCATCAATTGCAATTTCCCATAAGGGCACACAAAGACCACAGTCACTCCAGGGCTGGTTTCTCCCTTTTCTTACAGCTCTCCAGTAAGACTGACCTCTGGCACAGCTATAGAGCTGAGATCTCACCTGTATGACAAAGACAAGACCTCCAGTACCCTCCCTGTCCAACCAGTGTTTCTTGTCCCTGCCCAAGTAGCTGGCACACACACATTCATTGAGGTATGATTTACACACACACAATTGGGGAAAGATGGCACAGGTTTACTATCTATGCCCCCTTCTCCCCAGACTCTAAGGTAGCTTTCACTGCCACAAGTCACTCCTTGTCAGCTACTTTAAGGCCCTTAACAAAGAGTGTCCAATCTTACTGTGTAATGTTAATATTAATACAAATGGAAGTTTGACCAAGAGCAAGGCTATTAGTAGTGTCCCACACAGTGTCTCAAAATAAATATGCAAGTACTCTAAAAACTTAAATATCTCTACACAGATCAGCCACAACAAAAAGTTTAAATATTTAATAATAAATAATAAAAGAACTAGACAATACTAAATGTACATTTGCAGTGACATCAGAGTTCAAAACCACAGGATGTATTTAAAAAACATTGCAGTGCACGCTCACACAAATAAAGAAACTTATCTAAACTAAGCTTTACTATATTCCTGACTGTATCTAAGAGAGTTACACTGTTCTCTAGAAACGTACTTCATTAGAGCAAGGCAGATGTTGTGGTGAATGATTCTTGCTGTTGTCAGGTCCAAGATACAATGCAGAATGCTCTGTTTCACTAAGAGATTTCTCAAATTAATATCTAAGATATTACTGCTGGAATAGCTGGCAGAATGGCATCATTTCTAATCATCTGACCTCTAGTTCCCAGGCCAAAGCCCCCATTGCTAGAAGCTGACAGCATTTAGTATTTACCTGTAAAAATATACAGACAAGAGCTTTTAATCAGATCTTTGGCAGATGCTGGAAGTCATGAAACAATTGCATTCCTTCATGCTTCATAAGTAGCAATTAGTTCACTCCAGGGACAATACAGAAATATTTCTAGTACAGACCTTGTGTTTCTAGCTGCATCGATAACTTGAGAGATAGCCTGTTTATTGAATCCTATAAAATTATTTAATTTCAGATATTTTTCTAAAGTTTGCTGGACTGAGGTTGACCTCCTGTATTCCAGTTTCCACTGTTAAAATATATACATTTTAAGCAGTTACTATAGTACATACACATTTCTGTTCTTTACCAGTAGGGCACACTTAGGATACATTTTAAACACAGCACCATTACAAACACCTTTTCAACACAAACATACAGAGCAGTTTGATATACACATGACATACAGTTCTAATACATTTGTAACACAAGCATCTTATATAAATTAGTCTGATATTCACAAATGACATATGATTATATACAAAATACTGCTGTACTGGCAGTATCTCCCTTCATCACACTTCTCCCCCCCCCTTCGAAAACTCTAAGCTAGTTTTTTTTAAGTGACCCTTGAGAAACGTTTTTTGAGAGGGATGAGCCTATCTGGGAATACATTACTCCATTCCCTGGGAATACATTACTCCATTCCCTGTCTTGAGATTCCAGCTGCCTTGGCATTGCTAATCTCCATACAGCATTGCACTGTCATATCATATGCCTGAAAATATAGGGTCGCATAGTAACTTGGGATTTTGCTGGCTGGCTCCCTGTAGCCATAGATCCCTCTCAGACTCTTCCTGCCTTCTACTGCAAATGCTTAGCACCAGGCCCTCCCTATCATGGTAAGATGTCATCATGTTAACATGGTAGAGTTTGTGCCCCTGCCTCTTGCCTAGTAGTTCCACTATGTAGTTAACATCACTGACCTTCCTTACCAACTTGTAGGGTCCCTCCCAAGCTGCCTGCAGCTTGTTGTGCCTGACAGGAAAGCTAACCATAACCTGCTGCCCCTTAGCATATGCTCTAGCTCAAGCATTCCTGTCATACCAGACCTTTTTATGTTGTTGGACTTCTGCCAGGTTCTCCTGGGCCAAGCCTATGAGTTCCCTGAGCCTTGTCCTGAGGTTTAGGACATATGCCCACAACAGACTCCTTGTGGGATTCACACTCACCCTCCTACTTATTGCGAATCAAATCTACTAGAGTTTGCCTCACCGTATGCCCATACAGCAACTCAAAGGGTGAAAAACCTGTGGATTCCTTGGGCATCTCTCTGTAAGCAAAGAACAAATGGGGAAAATATTTGTCACACTCCCTCTTAAACTGGTCTGCAAATGTAGGTAGTATGGTCCTTAGTGTAGAGTTTAACCTCTCCACAAGACCATTAGTCTGGGGGTAGTATAGGGTGTTCTTTAGGTGCATCACTCCAAAGTACTCCCAGAGACAAATCAGAAGGTCTGACATGAAACTGGCACCTCTGTCAGTCAGTATTTCTTTTGGAAAACTACTCTGCTGAAAATTTCTAACAAAGCATTTGCCACATTTTCTGCCTCAGTGGAGGAACGATCCCCCACTTCAGGGTATCTGGTAGCGTAATCCATTACCAGTAGGATATAATTATTTCCTGTGGAATTTGGGGTACTCAGAGGACCCGCAGTATCCATAGCTACCCTCTGAAATCACTCCTCAATCACAGGCAAAGGCATCACAGGTGCTTTGGCATTGTCTCTTGCCTACTTTTTGGCATTGTTCAGAGAACCTGCAGTACCCTGTTGCATCCCTGGAAATCCTAGGCCAACAAAGGGGTTGTATAATACATCTTTTTGTATGCTTTATGCCCATATGACCTGCAAAGGGAATATCATGGGTTATGGCTAGAAGTGCCAGGTGGTAGGGTTTGGGCACTACCAACTGCTATATTACCTCACCTTTTAGCCATCCCTTAGGGGTCTACTCTAAGTACAGTAACCCTTTGTCCTGGTATACAGATTTCCCTTTTCCTTGAGAATCAGGCACCTCCCTGTCTACCTCCCTTAAGCATTGTAATATAAGGTCTGAGAGCTGAGCCTGCTCCAACTCTCTCTCTCTGTCTTTGTAACACTTCACAGCTCCACTTCCACAAGAAGTCTGGTATACTCTGACAGAGGTGCCTCCCTGTCATCCTGGTTACTACAACTAACCTCCGCCGTTGCAGTCACTCTTTTCAAGGGGACATCATTACCCACCAGAAGCCATGGCTCACCTTCAGTCTCACTGCTACTGGTAGCACCCTATCTTAAGTAGCCACCTCAATAGTCCTGGCTTCAAGTGTGTGCAATCTGTCTGGTTACCCCCAGGCTACCAGAAACATAAGTCTGTCTCCAAACCTGGCTGTGTGCCACTGCATGTACTGAAAATATTGCATTATCAAAATCATTCCCTATCAGGACATCTGTAGGGATCTCCTGAAACACTCCTAATTTCTTGCTTCCTTTCCCTCCCTTCCAATCAAAGTGAACCCTAGACAAAGGTATTTGGAATGGGGTTCCTCCTAAAGCTCTGAATGGAGTAGACTGCCCAAGCAAGTAGTGCTCCTCTTTACCATTGCAGGATTCACAATGGTTAGGTCAGAGGCTGTGTCTCTCTTAGCAGTGGCCTATTTCCCATTTACTAAGAAAGGATATAATCTCTTGTGGTAGTTTGGTACCCTTGTTGTCTCCAGACAACTTACCACTGGCATTCTGTCACTCCCATTTGCTGGCTCTCCTACCTTTTCTTTCCCACCTTGCCTCTGTGAACATCTATATGCTACATAGGTTCATAGGTTCATAGGTTTATACTAGGCTATCTGCCCTAAGGCATTTATAAGCCTAGCCCAAAGTTTTGTGGCTTACGCCACCCCTTATATAAAAAAATACTGTACCCATTAGTTTGTTGTGCCTCTGTCCAGCAGTGACATAGAGATGATTCCCGGGGTAAACCTACGATCTCCCATCCACAGGTCAAGATTTCTCTTGAACAGAGCCAGCGAGGTGCTCTGCCTCACATAGACCGGGATTTTATTCCACAGCATAGGGAGTCTCTGAGTGATAAATCTACCCCTCCAGCACATCCTATTTATATCCATGCTAAGGTTTATGTCACTTGCTCTAGTGGTTTTGCTGGATTTGGATTTTTTGAGGTGGAGCATGTCCATTAATTCCGGGTTGGACATGGCCTTGTATGTCAGGCACATGTCACCTCTAAGCAGACGGTATGCGA
Source organism: Protopterus annectens (assembly GCF_019279795.1). Classification (NCBI taxonomy): domain Eukaryota; kingdom Metazoa; phylum Chordata; order Ceratodontiformes; family Protopteridae; genus Protopterus; species Protopterus annectens. The sequence continues at coordinate 1,508,849,347 of NC_056726.1, forward strand.
CTGAATAGAGCTGGAGTTTCTTCAATCTGGCAGCATATGACAGATTTTGGAGTCCCTTTATCCTTTTGGCGAGGAACTTTTGGGGTCTCTCCAATTGCTGCAGATGTCGGGTGAGATACATCCCGAATGGGGCATTGTACTTGATTATTGGTCTGATAAGTGAAGAGTACAGGGGAACAATGACCTCACTAGATCTGGATGTGAATCCCTTCATGATCAGGTGGGCAATGTAGAAGGTCTTTCTAACCACTTTAGCAGTGTGAGTGTCAAAAGAAAGGCCACTGTCAACCTGGGTCCCCAGGTCCCTGATAACCTCTTCTGTGCTTAGTGGATTGCCACCTATATGGTAGCTTGGGGTTACCTTGTTTTTCCCGAAGGGTATGACTATACATTTTTTGGCGTTTAACTTCAGGCCATGGCTATGGCCCCTTTGGTTACATTTAAAATATTTAACCCTTGATCCTGGCCATGTACTTGAACAAGTGGCTTCCCCTGTTACTGGCAGACTCTGCTGTGGTGGTTTAGGCTGCCTAGCATGGGCTCCCTTAGACCAATGTGCAGCACTGGGTATCCCTTTCCTATGCAGTGATGTCCTGCTTGCTAGGTATAGGTTTCCCTTTTTTACAGTATCATAGGATCATAGGATGTTACTAGGCTATTGGCCCTGAGGCCCTTATAAGCCTAGCCAAGAATTTAACCCATGTTTAGCCAAATCAGCACCTGATGTCTTTGCCCAGTGGGGACACAGGTGGAATCCTAGGGGTATATCCAGCTATCCAGGTTGTGCTTAAAAAAGGGTAAAGAGGTACTCTGCTTGATGTGGAAAGGGAGTCTATTCTACAGATGGGGGGAGTCTGTGGGACACAAACCTGTCCCACCAACAAGTATTGTTGATGTCACAGAGCAGGTTGAGGCCACATGTGCGGGTTGCTCGAATTGAGCTCTGAATGGAGTAGACTGCCCAAGCAAGTAATGCTTCTCTTTAAACATTGCAGGCTTCACAGTGGTTAGGTCAGAGGCTGTGTCTCACTTAGTAGTGGCCTGTTTCCCATCTACTAAGAAAGGATATAAGATGGGGTCCATAATCGGCTTGTATGCCAGACATACACAGAGTAGAGGGATAGGAATTTTAGCCTATCTGTATATGGTAGATGTTTGTGGCCCTGGATTCTCCTGGTGAGGAACCTCTGTTGTCTCTCCAGCTGCTGCATGTGCTTTGCAAGGTACATGCCAAAAGTGGCACTGTACTCAATAATGGGCCTTATAAGGGAAAAATACAGGGATGTTATGACCTCTTTGTCCCTGGATGAGATACCCTTACTTATGAGATGGACTGTATAAAAGGCTTTCCATACAATGGAAGCAAAATGTGGTCAAAAGTCAGGTTGCAATCAACTTGGGTGCCCAAATCCCTCACGACTAATTGCATGCTTAAGATGTTGCTATTAATGTGATAATTTGTGGGGATGTCACTCTCCCCAAAGGGGATAATGATGCATTTTTTAGTATTCAGCATGAGGCCCATATTTTCAGCACCAGTCATTTGTCTGAGTGAGACCCTCTTGGAGGATGTCCACATCACTAGGGGAATTGATGACAGCACCCAGCTTGTAGACATCTGCAAACTTGGTCAACCACAGCCCACTGGTTTTCGCCTGCACCTCAGAAAAGTATATCCCAAATAACAGAGGCCCCAAGACCAAACCCTGGGTACACCACTTGTTATGGGTCTACTGCTTGAGGTGGCTTCCCCTATTTTGACTATGTGGGTTCTATCAGTGATGCAGTTTGCTACCCATCTGGTAACATATGGATTGATGCCTATTTGAGAGAGTTTATCTATTATGCCCAAGTGGGGAATAGTGTCAAAAGCTTTGGACAGATCAGGGTAGGTGGTGTGCATCGTCTTCCCCTTGTCCATGTCTTTAGAGACTGTCTCAAAGAAGTCGACCAAATATAGCAGACATGACCTCTCCTTGATGAAGGCAAACTGTGTGGGATCAAGTGTTTGGAGGTTGCCAATGTCTTTGTTAATGAGGTCCATGATAATCTGTTCCATGGCCTTGCAGATCTGGCTAGTTAGGCTGATGGGTCTATAATTTCTTAGAACAGTGGATGCTCCACCTTTGTGTAAAAGGATGATAGTGGCTGTCCTCCAGTCAGCTGGGATGAAGCCAGTACTCAGGCTTTGGATGAATAGGGTGACTAATGGTGCTGCAAGTTCCTGCCTGAATTCATGTAGGATGCATCCTGGGATGTTATCAGGTCCCATGGAGGCTGTATTTTTTGCCTTTGAGAGAGCAGTGATGACCTGTTCCCTAGATATAAGGGGAAGAGGGCAGGTACTGGGGATGTCCTGATTTACTGATGGGGGGACAGAAGGGTAACATTTTCACTGAATCTGTCAGCCAGCAAGTTTGTTATATCTACGGCATTTGTATATGTGGTGTCCGTGACCACCAGTTCTGAACAGATCTGGGTGCTTCCTTTGAGGTTGCAGACATTTGTGAAGAAGGCCTTATGATTGTCTCTAGTAGATGTGGCCAATTTGGACTTGAAGTTTGCTTTGCAGAATTTCACTAGTGCTCTTATTTGCTTGTTCAGACTAAGGAGACATTGCTTCCAGCTGGACATCTGCTCCTTCTTGGTCTTGGACAGCAATTTTTTTCCTTTTGTTATAGAGTTTATTTACTGCAGATGCCCACCAGACAGGTTTACTCCTCCTTGGGGAGGACGATTTAGTCCTGTCGGGTATTCCTGATTCCATGCATCTATATAAATGCTCGTATAGTGCTTTGGTGTAGTTTTGGATATTGGTGCCAGTTCCTACAGAGGAGAGGGTGCTGTGAAGTTATTTATTCCATCCCTCAGGATGCTGTAATCAGCTTTGGAAAAGGTTTTATGTCTGATCCTGGCTAGAGGGGTGTTGGGGGAGATGGTGACTTCAAAAGTGACTGCTTTGTGGTTGGATCTTACCAGGGAGGAAGATACTATAGGGATGCTGCAGTGGTTACTCATGTTGGTTAATACCAAGTCCAAGACATTATCAGCTCTTGTGGGGGTATTGACTAGCTGTTCCAAGGCATTCGCAATGACAAAATCAAGGAATCTCTGGGCATTTGTGTTTTGGCATAGGTTTATAGATTCATAGGTTGGTACTAGGCTATTGGCCCTAGGGCCTGTGCAAACCTAGCCATGACAATTCCCTGGCTATTTCTTCCCACAATATTTACTTCCCTGGACCCCTGTCTAGCAGGGCAACTGATGTGAACCCCTGGGTAAATTTCATATCTCCCATCCAGTCTTCAATGTTCCTTTTGAAGTGGGCCAAGGAGGCACTCTGCTTGACATGTATGGGCAGTCTATTCCAGAGTATGGGGAGTCTGTGGGTCAGGAACCTATCCCTCCAGTATGTTTTGTTAATTGTGATGACAAGGTTTAGATCCCTGGAACATGTGGCTCTGAGGGATTGGGATTTCTTTAAGTGCAGCATATCCAACAGCTCTGGGTTTGACATGACCTTGTATGTTAAGCAGTGTTCACCTCTGAGTAGACGATATGCGACAGAGTATAGCTGGAGTTTTTTTAGTTATTCAGCATAGGGCATCTGCTTTAGGCTTGTGATTCTTTTAGTGAGGTGTTTCTGCGGCCATTCAAGTTGTTGCAGATGTCTTGTGAGGTACATACCAAATGGGGCATTGTACTCTATGATGGGTCTAATGAGGGATGAGGACAGTAGGACAATGACCTACTTTTTTCTGGATGAAAAGCCCTTAGTGATGAGGTGTGCCACATAGAAGTATTTCCTGACTGTTGTGTTGATGTGGTTATTGAAGGTGAGACCACTGTCCACCTGTGTTCCTAAGTCTGTTATCACACTTCCAGTGTTTAGTGTACTGTCAACTATGTGGTAATTCATGGGTACATGTTTTTTCCCAAAGGGGATAGCTATACATTTCTTGGCATTGCGCTTGAGCCCATGGCTCTGGCACTAAGCATTTGTTTATGTAAGGCCCTTTTGTAGAATATCCACATCATTTGGGGATTCAATAATGACTCTCAGTTTGCAGTCATCTGCAAACTTTGTTAGCCAGAGTCCCTTAGTGTTGGCCTGTACTTCAGAAAAGTAGATGGCAAACAAGTGCGGTCCCAGGACTGAACCCTGAGGTACTCCACTTGTCACTTGTCTGGAGCTGGATTTGGAGTCGGCTACTTTTACAGTGTGGGTTCTGTCAGTAAGCCAGTTGGCAACCCAGCGAGTGACATAGGGATTTTTGCTCAGTTTAGTAAGTTTATCTATGATTCCAAAGTGGGGGATGGTGTGGAAGGCTTAGGCAAGGTTCAGATAGGCTGTGTGGACCACCTTACCCTCGTCCACAGCTCTAGAGACTGATTCAAAGAAGTCAATCAGGTTCAGGAGACATGATCGGCCCTTCACGAACCCAAACCAGGTGGGGTCCTGTGTTTGAAGGTTGCCAATGGTTTTGTTTATAAGTTCCATGATAATACATTCCATGGCCTTGCAGATCAGGCTCATCAGACTGATGGGATGGTAGTTCCCAGGATCCAAGTTGGATCCCCCCTTGTGGAGTGGGATAACTAAAGCTGTGCACCACTCAGTGGGCACCATGTTGAGTAGTTCTTCCAATATATGTTCAGGAAGTTAAAGTCACCTAGGATCAGGGTAAAGGGCTGAATCTTGATAAATTCAAACAGGTCCAACTAGGTAGATGGGGTATCTTGAGTCATATTTGGGGACTGGTAGCTAGCTATGATTTGAATAAGGGTCTTCTTAATGGTTAACTGCACCTAAAGTTCCTTTGTGCGTCGACCAGCCTGGAGGTGTGCATGTCTTTAATGTACATTGAAACTCCACCTCCTTTGGCTTTACTGCCCACAGTTTGGGGTCTGACTGTATGATAGGATGAGTAACCAGGTAAGGCTGGGGTGCTCTCCACAGCTTTGAATAAGGCTTCTGTGACTGCACAGATATCAACATTTTCCAGGGTTAGGAATGCTTGCAATTAGTGCAGTTTCATGTTTAGACTCCTAGTGTTTAGCAGCATGGCCTTTAGTTTGTGTTTTGTTGAAATTTTTACATTGGTAGATTTAACTTCATCACTTTTCCTAAAAAAGGCAGTATAAGGGAGGCAAGACCCTTTGCCTGAAGCCTGAAGCCTAGGTAAGACAAATGCATTCCATCTCTGGCTAAGTATTGTGGTCTGTCTATTATATTTTCCCAGGCTATCAGGTACTGGATCCCCCTTGAATGACAGCAGAAACTAAGCCAATTATTGAAGTCAATCATTTTCTGTTTGTATTGAGGCATCATTCTGGGTGATATCAGAATGCTGCTTAAAGATAGGGACGTACCTGCCTGGGACACATAATCAGCAATTTCAATCATCCCTCTCTTCATATAGTCCAGAGAGGTATCTCTCAAGTCATTCATAGGTTCATAAGCTCATATGTAGGTAGTAGGCTATCGGCCCAAGGGCCTAAATAAGCCTAGTGAGCAAGGTTTCCTGGCTTGCACTACCCAAGAAAGTTAATTTCCTGTGCCCCTGTCATGCAGAGCCACAGAAGTGATCCCCGGATTGTATTTCCTATTTCCCATCCACTCATCACGATTTTTCTTGAAGAGTGCTAAGGAGAAACTTTGCTTGAAATAGATGAGTAACTTGTTCCAGAGTATAGGAAGTCTCTGGGACAGGAATGTATCCCTCCAGCATGTCCTGTTTATTGTGGTGACAAGATTTAGGTACCTAGAGCCTGTAGCTCAGAGGTATTGGGATTTCTTAAGGTGTAGTATGTCCAACAGCTCTGCATTTAACATAGCTTTATATGGTAGGCAGAGATCTCCTCTGAGTAGGCAATATGCTACACAGTAAAGCTGGAGTTTTTTGAGACGGTCAGTGTTGGGCATCTATTTGAGGCCAGTAATTCTCTTCGTGAGGTACTTCTGTGGCCTTTACAGCTGCTGCAGATGTCGTGTGAGGTACATTCCAAAAGAGGCATTGTACTCTATAATGGGTATAATGAGTGCTGAGTAGAGGGGAACAATGACCTCTTTTTTCCTGGATGAGAACCTTTTGTGATGAGGTGTGCCACACACAAGGATTTTCTGACTACTGTGGCAATGTGATTATCAAAGGAGAGACTACTGTCCACCTTGGTCCCAAGGTCTCTTATCACACATTCGGCATTAAGTAGACTGCTGTTTATGTGGTAGCTCATGGGTACAGAGTTTTTACCAACTGGGATGACAATGTACTTTTTGGCTTTGTGCTTGAGGCCATGCCTCTGACATCAGGCATCTGTCTCAGGGAGGCCCTTCTGTAGGATGTCCACATCATTTGGGGACTCGACTATGGCTCTTAGTTTGCAGTCATCTGTGAACTTCATTAGCCAGAGGCCTTCTGTGTTAGCCTGTACTTCAGAGAAGTAGATACCAAACAGGAAAGGTCCCAGGACTGAACCCTGTGGTACTCCACTTGTCACTGGTTTGAAGTCAGATTTGGAGTCTGCAACTTTTACAGTGTGGGTTCTGTCAGTGAGCCAGTTGGCAACCCATTTTATGAAATAGCTGCCTTTCACAAACCCAAACTGGGTGGGGTCCAGAGTTTGGAGGTTACCAATGCCTTTGTTTATGTGTTACATGATGATACGTTCCATGGCCTTGCAGACCAGGCTTGTCAGGCTAATGGGGCGATAGTTCCCAGGATCAGTGGTGGCTCCCCCTTTGCGGAGTGGGATGATAACTGTTGCTGTGTGCCATTCAGTGGGCACAAAGCCTGACATGAGACTATGACTGAACATGGTGCTTAGGTGGAGAGCTAGTTTGTTCTGAAGTTCATGTAAAATGCAGCCTGGGATGTTGTCCGGTCCTATGGATGCTGTTTTTTTGGTTTTAGAGAGTGCAGCTTTTACCCGCATACATGTGATTACAGGGACGCAGCATTCTTCCTGTATAGATATTGGCCCATTAGGGGTGAGAGGGGGGTAAAGTTAGCACTGAATCTATCTGCCAGGATGTTGGCAATATCAGTTGGTTCTGTAATTTTCGAGCCATTGTGCTGTAACTCAGAGCAGATCTGGGTGTTGCCATTGAGATTCTTGACATAGCTATAGAATGCTTTGTGGTTGCCCTTAGAATCAGTGACAATTTTGTCTTCATAGCTAGCTTTGGAGGATCTTATAAGGTTCATAGGATCATAGATAGATACTAGGCTATTGGCTCTAGGGTCTATATAAGCCTAGCAAAATGGTACCTTGGCTTTCTCCACTCAAGAAAATAATTTTCCTGTGCCCCTGTCGAGCAGAGCCACAAAAGTGTTCCCCGGGGTGAATTTCCTTTCTCCCATCCAATCATCAAGATTATTCTTGAAGAGTGCTAATGAAGAGCTTTGTTTGATATAGATATGTAGTTTGTTCCAGAGTATGGGAAGTCTCTGGGACAGGAATCTATCCCTCCAGCATGTTCTGTTTATTGTAGTGACAAGGTTTAGGTCCCTAGAGCGTGTAGCTTGGAGGGACTGGGATTTCTTTAAGTGGAGCATGTCCAACAGCTCTGGGTTTGACATAGCTTTGTATATTAGGCAGAGATCGCCTCTGAGTAGGCGATATGCGACGGAGTAAAACTGGAGTTTTTTTGAGATGGTCTGCGTAGGGCATCTGTTTGAGGCCAGTAATCCTCTTTTTTGAGGTATTTCTGTGTCCTTTCCAGTTGTTGTAGATGTCTTCTGAGGTACATACTAAAAGGGGCGTTGTACTCTATAATGTATCTAATGAGTGACGAGTAGAGGGGAACAATGGCTTCTTTTTTCCTGGATGAGAAACCTTTTGTGATGAGGTGTGCCATGTAGAAGGATTTCCTGACTACTGTGGTGATGTGATTATCAAAAGAGAGTCTACTGTCCACCTGTGTCTCAAGGTCTCTTATCACACTTTCAGTGTTAAGTAGACTACCAGCTATGTGGTAGTTCATGGGTAGAGAGTTTTTACCAAAAGGGATGACAATGCAATTTTTGGCATTGAGCTTGAGGCCATGGCTTTGACACCAGGCATCTGTCTCAGTGAGGCCCTTTTGTAGGATGTCCACATCGTTAGGAGTTTTGATTATGGCTACTAGTTTGCAGTCATCTGTGAAATTCATTAGCCAAAGACCTTCTGTGTTAGCCTGTACTTCAGAGAAGTAGATACCAAACAGGAGAGGACTCAGGACTGAACCCTGTGGTACTCCACTTGTCACTGGTCTGAAGTCGGATCTGGAGTCTGCTACTTTCACAGTGTGGGTTCTGTCAGTGAGCCAGTTGGCAACCCATCTTGTGACATAGGGATTTATACCGAGTTTAATGAGTTTTTCTATAATTCCAGAGTGGGGGATGGTGTCAAAAGCCTTGGTGAGATCTAGATAGGCTGTGTGAACTACCTTACCTTCATCTACAGCTTTTGTGACTGCTTCAAAGACGTCTATCAAGTTTAGAAGACATGATCTACCTTTTACAAACTAGAACTGAGTAGGGTCCAGAGTTTGGAGATTACCAATGTCATTGTTTAAAAGTTCCATGATGATGCGTTCCATAGCCTTGCAGACCAGGCTCGTCAGGCTAATGGGGTGGTAGTTCCTGGGGTCCATGTTGGCTCCTCCTTTGTGGAGTTGGATAACCATTTTTGTGCGCCATTCAGTGGGCACAAAGCCTGAGGTGAGGCTATGATTGAACATGGTACTTAGGTGGGGTGCCAGTTTGTTCTGTAGTTCATGTAAAACGCAGCTTGGGATGCTTCTTACTGAGGCTGACCAGGCAGCTCCTCCACTCATGGGATTTTATTCTCTTTTGCCACAGTTGCTTCCTTCTGTTGTAGAGTTTGTTTATGTTAGGGGACCGCCAGATTGGCTTCCTTTTTTGGAGAATAGAGTCTTAGTTCTGTTTGGGATAGCACTATCCATGCACTCATGTAAGTGCTTATAGAATGCATTTGTGTAGGATTCAGCAGTCATAACTTTATTGTCCATCTGCATGGGTGTCATGAAGCTCACCATTTCTGTCTTAAGAAGCATGAAGTTGGCTTTGAAGAGATTTTTTACCATGGTTTCCTTAATAGTGGGTGGGGGAGGGATGTGAATATCTAGAGTGATTAACTTATGGTCAGATCTGACTGAGTAGTTGATTTCAGGTGGGGAACACCGGATACTCATGTTGGTAATGACTAGGTCTAGGATATTGTTTCCCCTGGTGGGGTTGTGGATAAGTAGATCCAGGGCATTGGAATTTATGAATTCCAGAAAGCGTTCAGCAAAGGAGTTGGTACATGAGTAGTTTTCCCAGTTAATGGTGGGGTAGTTGAAATCACCCATTATTAGGGTGTTTGCTTGAACCATAATACTTTCCAGTATATCAAGAAAAGAGGAGTGGGAATCCTGGGGCATGGTGGGAGATCTGTAGTAAGCTACAATTTGGATTGCAGTTTTGCCCAGAGTTAGTTGCACTTGGATAACCTCGGATGCATTATGCTGTGCAACTAGCCTGGAGGTGTGGATATCCTTAATGAATATGGACACACCTCTGCCTTTGGTGTTCTGGTCCAGGTTAGATGGCCGAAAAGTGTGTTATGAGTTATAGCCTGGTAATGCAGGGGTGCTCTCTAGAGCCTTGAATCAGGTCTCAGTCACTGCACAAATATCGATGTTCTCCATTTTAAGGAGTGCCTCAAGTGAGTGCATTTTGAGATTTAGAATTCTAGCATTGAGTAGCATTACCTTCAAGTTTTGCTTACCTGTTCCTGTTACAGTGGTGAATTTGTCATTTGAACCTTGCCTAAAAAAGGCACTATAGGGATGGCAAGAGCCTTAGCCAGTATCCATTATTCCAGGGGTGACAGGTGCAGGCCATTTCTGGCAAAGCATCTTGGTCTGTCGACCATGTCATCCAAGGCAGACAGATACTGGATCCCCTTTGAATGACACCAGAAGCTTAGCCAATTGTTGAAGTCAATCATTTTGTCCTTGTACTGTGGTATCTTATGGGGCGATGGCAGAATCCTACTCAGGGCTAGGGTCATACCTGCCTGGGCTACAAGATCGGAGAGTTCTTCCATGTCTCTTTTCATGTAGTCCAGGGAGGTACGTCTCAGGTCATTCACACCAACATGGACAATGACAGAGTCATATTTGTACTTGTTGTGGAGTGACCTGAGTACGTGGGTTATGTGGCAGATCCTGGCACCCGACAGGCAGCTGACAGTAACCTTCTCCTTGTTTAGCCTGGTGAATGGGACATCAGTGTGCCTGACTACAGAGTCACCTATGACTAGTGTGTTGGGTACGTTGGTTTGCCTTATGGGCTGTGGTTTGTTGGCACACTGAGTCTGTGTTATTCATAAGTGTTATTCTAAGCTCTTAGCGGGGTTGTGTTGGGGGGGTGGAGGTTGCTTGCATTTCTGCTTTGGAGGTCTCTGTTGCTTGAGCAGATTATTATTGAGAGTCTCTGTGAATGTTTTTATGTTTCTGTGTGTGGATTTTGGTGGTGTAGGTTTAGTGGGACTATGTGATGAGTTTGGTGTGGTGCAAGTGTTTACCTTCTCCTCTTGACTGTCAAGTTCAATCTTGGTTGGAGAGAGATTTATCTCCAGTTTGGTTAGATAAGTGCATTTCTCACAGGTTGTGTTTTTGGGTGGTAGGAGGAGAGGGTTGTCTGTGTACATGAGGCAATTGCTACATTGACTCAAGATGCCCAGATTCACCAGTTAGACAGGAGAGAACACTGGGAGCTGACCCTTGGACATGCCTGAATAACAAACTTCTTTCCTTTAGACAAGTGAGGAAAGTGAGTATAAGAGCTGTTTTTCTCTAAGCAAGTGATGAAAGTAAGAACAAAAACTGTTTTCGTCTAGGTAAAGAGGAAGGTTGAGTGCTGTAGTAATTTGTACAGTACCTGTTGTTGAGAGACTTGAGTGCCCATGTAATGTGGTGGATTCTGACATCTGACAGACAACTAGCCGTGACTTTTCCTTATCCAGCCTGGTGAGAGGCGCATCTGTGTGTCTCACAATGGACTCTCCTATGACTAATATGTTGGGTTTATGGTGAAGCCTTAGTGGCTGTGAGGCACAGGTGTGTGGACTATGCATGGTATGTGGTGTGCAGGGCTGTGGAGATCACGTGTGTTTTTGCCTCAGAGGTCTCCTTTGTTTGGGTATGTTTATGTGGTGGACCTCCGGATATGTAGGTGGGTGTTATGTAGGTGTGGGTGGTGTTTGAGATGTAGTGATTGCGTTGACAATCTTTTCGGTGCCAGATATACTGGCTTGAGGGAGAGAGAGCTTGGACTCCAGGTTCCTAATGTAATTGCATTTCTCACAAATTGTGTTCCTACGTGGTAGTAGTAGATGGTTGTCCATGTACCTGAGGCAGTTGTTACACTGTCTCAGGATGCCCATATCAACTATAGTGGCAGGAGAAACTGTAGGAAATTTTCCATCGATATTTGTCAGAATCTGAGTGAGAAAGGCCAGGGAGAGCAAAGGGGTGAGCCTAAATGGCAAGTGCTTAAACCAAACACTAAGAGCTTAGAATAACACTTACCAATAACACTTAACAATTTAGACAGGCTATAAACAAACAGTGATAAATGCAACAGAAAAGATGCAGTTGAACACTGTAGAGAACAGGCAGCAAGTAGCAGGAAAAAACAAAGCAAGATGAAGTGACAGAATAGTAGGAAGAAACACACATTAGAAAAATATAAGCAGCTGAATATTTTTTTTTTTTATTTATAAAGTGAAAAAGGGAGAGAGCAGGAACAGAAGATAATTCAAGGTTAAGGGACTATGGCATTTGGCTTTCCCAGATGATCTCTGTATAAGGTAGAATGAGCTAAAGATATGGGACTGCGAGGAATGTCCCAGATCAAATTTACAGTAGGAGTGGGCAACTGCAAAAGCCACCAACTTTAAGAACACAACAGCAGTAGGGTGGGGGAAAAAAAGTTTCAGCACAAATCAGAAAACAAAACTCCACAACTTATCTGCAGGGTTGCATTCTATATCTGCCAACCAGATTCTCATGTCTACAGGGCAAAGTGCTAAGGGCTTTTTGCCTCACCAAAAGGTCTGCCTGCCCTTCAAAAGTGGTGACCTGACACTCATTTACCCACCTATGAAAATAAGTGCTTAACTTAGCAACATAATCACACACACATTTATTTGCTTTGTGCCTATCCTCATGAAACTTTTTTCTATAAGCTTCAGGTGTAAACATTTCTTTACTTGGTTATAGTCTAGACAATCGATATACAATTTAGAAACAGCAGTTACAGCTTTACCATGGAGTAAGGGGATCAGGAACCGTACACAGAGCCCATAGTCAACATTATACTGTTTACTTACCTTTTCAGTCATATGAATAAAACTATCGAAATTATCACCCCCTATAAATTGTGCAAGAAATTTAGAGCTTTATTGCTTGTGAGGTTCAGTTATTTCCTTCCCCATTTCCTCCATGACCCTGGGGAAGGGTCAGCATCTCTTATTCATGTTGCCTCACCTCTCATTTTCTTTGATTCCACATGTCTCAGTCTCTTTATTGATTCTAATGCCTAACGGAGCAGTTCCACTGCTGATTCTGCTTCAACCTCCAAATGCCGGGGTTTCTCTGCTGATACTGGTTCTAAATGTTTGGCCTCCAGTTCAAGTCTCTTTAACTCCAGATGGATTTTAAAGTCCTTTGATGCAAAGTTGAACTGTTTATGTTCTGAGTATTGTACATCCCCATGGCCAGTGTGGTTGTCCTCCTGGTTACTGGTCTGTGATGCAGCTGTGACTAAGGCTGCAATCATTTCTGCTTTAGTCAGGTTTGCATGCACCAGTCCTTTGGTTTAGCTGATCTCTGCCAACTGGATCCTTGTCAGCTTGCCATGATCCTCTGCTGACATCCTTGCTTGGTCTCCCTGACTAAGTTAACAAATAAATAAAATGATTGTGATATGAAACTCTGAATGTCTACTGTGTGGCTGCTTGAGAGTACAAACACCTTCTTTAGTGACCACTGTATACAGGCTACAGGAGTTCAATATCCACACCACTGAATCCTAGTATGTGACGTGGTGATCCCACCACTGCCAAACAAATGTGATGTGGATATTCTACCACTTCCCATCAGTAATTAAGGAGATTCAGTCCTCACCACTGGCAATAGTGGGGGACATTCACTGAACAGATGACAAGTACACACACAGTATTTCCAGATGCAGCTCTCTGCATCAAGTGCAATTTCCCTTAAGAGCACACAGAGACCACAGTCAATCTGGCACTGGTTTCTCCCTGTTTCTTCAGATCCCCAATAAGACTCCCCACTGGCAAAGCTATAGAGATGAGGTATCAGCTGAGTGACCAGGCCAAGACCTCCAGCACCCTGTCTGTCCAACCAGTGCTTCATGTCACTGCCCAAGTAGCTGACACACACACTATTTGAGGTTTGATTTACACACACACACAGACATACACACAGACACACACACACACGCACACGCACGCACGCACACACACACGCGCACACACACACACACACACACACACACACACACACACACACACTTAGGAAATGCTGGAAAAGGTTTACTAGCTATGCTTACATCTGCCTAGACTATAAGGTAGTTTCCACTGCCACCAGCCACTCTTTACCAGCTACTTTAAGGGCGTTAACAAAGAGAGTACCATCTTACTGCATACTATTAATATTAAAGAAAATGGTAGTTTGACCAAGAGCAAGGCTATTAGGAGTGTCCTACACAGTGTCACCAAATAAATATGCAAGTACTCTCAAAATTTAAATATCTCTACATAGATCAGTCACAATGAAAAGTTTAAATATTTAATAATAAATAATAAAAGAACAAGACAATACTAAATATATGTTCACATTGACATCAGAGTTCAAAACCACAGGAGGTATTTAAAATAACATTGCAATACAAATAAAGAAAAGCATCTAAACTGAGCTTTACTGTATTCTTGACTGCATATAAGAGAGTTATACTATTCCCTAGACACTTACTTCATTAGAGCAAGACAGATGTTGTGATGAATGGTTCTTGTTTTTGTCAGATCCAAGACATAATTCAAAATGCACTGTCTCACTAAGACTTCTCAAATTAATATCTAAACTACTACTGCTGGGATAGCTTGCAGAATGACATCATTTCTGGTCATCTGACTTCTAGTTCCCAAGCCTAATCCCCCCATTACTAGAATCTGGTATACAGGCAAGAGCTTTTCCTCAGATCTTTGGCAGATGCTGAAAGTCATAAAACAATTGCATTCCTTCTTGCTCCAAAAGTAGCAATTAGGTCACTCCAAGGACAATACAGAAAGCTTTCTAGTACAGACCATGTGTCTCTAGCTGCATTGAAAACTTGATAGACAGCCTCTTTTTTGCATCCTATGAAGTAATTTAATTTCAGATATTTTTCTAAAGTTTGCTGGACTGAGGTTAACTTCCTGTATTCCAGTTTTCACTGTTAAAATATATACATTTAACCAGTTACAATAGTGCATGTACATTTCTGTTCTCTTCCAGTAGGGCACACTTTGGATACATTTTAAACAGCACTGTTACAAATACCTTTTCAACACATACATCTGTACAGAGCAGTTTGATTTACACATGACATACAGTTCTTATACAGTTGTAGCATAAGCATATCATATAAATTAGTCTGATATTCACAAATGATGTATAATTATTTACAAAATCCCAGCTAGCTGAACTGGCAGTATCTTGTTTCATCACCTTTCTTCCCCCCCTTCGAAAACTCAAGCTAGTTTTTTTAAGTGACCATTGAGATAAGTTCCTTGAGAGGGATGAGCCTATCTGGGAATACATTACTCCATTCCCTGTCTTGAAATTCCAGCTGCCTTGACATTGCTAACCTCCATACAGCATTGCACTATCATATCATATCCCTGAAATCCTAGGCTCCACCACAGTAACTTGGCATTTGCTGGCTTGCTCCCTGTAGCTATAAATCACATTCAGACTTCTCCTGCCTTCTACTCCAAATACTTAGTGCCAGGGCTTCCCTGTCATGGTAAGGTTTCATCATGTTAACATGTTGCAGTGTGTGCTCCTGCCTAGCATTTCTACCATGTAGTTAACATTACTGACCTTCCTTACTACTTTGAAAGGTCCCTCCCAAGCTGCCTGCAGCTGGTTGTGTCTGACATGAAAGAGAACCTGCTGCCCCACAGCATGCCCTCTAGCTTGAGCATTCCTGCCATACCAGACCTTTTTCTACTGTTGGGCTTCTGCCAGCTTTTCCTGGGCCAAGCTCATGAGCTCCCAGAGCCTTGTCCTGAGGTTTAAGACATATTTTATTTTTATTTTATTTTATTTTACATTTGTTGAATGGGCTAGTCTAGCTGGATATATTTCCATTTTCAGTAGAGGCCCGGGGAGAAAAGCTCCACACAAATTTTAACAAGTAATCAAAAAACAAAACAAAACAAAAGAACCAACATCACAGAAGAGAAGATAAATAAAATAGTACCTAACAAAAATTGTTTACACATGAAAAGAAACACATTTCTAGGATAACAATATTAGCTGTAATAACATCAAATACAGGGGACAAAACAGAGAACAAATCGACTTATAATGTTACATATAACTTAAACTTTATAAAAAACAAACACTTTAGTGGGAGAGGAGGAAAGGAAGCAGTTTAAGAAAAGTGAAGGTAAAGTTAAATGAAACAGATATGAGAGATTAAAGCAGGGGGAAAGCAAAAAAATTTGGAAAGGAGATAGATTGAAACAAGACTCACTAAAAAAGAGAGAAAGAAAGTAGAGTAGTAGAAAAGTGCAGAAAGGGTAAATAATTAGTCAGGTTTTGTACAGGAACAGAGCCAGTGACTTTGGAAGTAATCTTTGAGTTTATGTTTAAAGAGAGGCAATGATGTGATAAGTGTTATATCATTAGGAAGCAGATTCCAGTTCCTTCCTACAGTATTATTGAATAGAGAGTCACCAGCAGAATTATTGGTCTTTGTTAAAGTAGCCAAAAGTTTACTGGAAGAGTGAAGGGAGTTTAGGTTATTATAAAGGATTAAGAGTCTAGAGAGTATAGGGGTGTTATTGGGTTGGTATAGTATTTTATGGGCAATAGTGAGTTGAGGGATTAACAGAAGGTTTTGGAGTTCTAGCCAGCTTAGTTGTTTCAGGTTGAGGCAGTGGTGAGTTCTAAAAGGGTTACCAGTGGCAAAACGGGCAATGTTGTTGTAGCAAGTAGCCAGTTTGTTAAGGCTGGCTTTCCTAAGGTTGGTAAAAATTGGTGAGGCATAAAGAAGAGTTGACAAAAGGTGGGAGTGGGAAATCTTGGCTCTGGACGATGAGGTTAGGAAAGGTTTAATTCTATATAAGGATCCTATTTTTCTGTTGAATATTTTAATGGTGTTGTTAATATGCTGATCAAAGGAGAGGTTATTGTCAATAGTTATTCCTAAAAGTTTTGTTGTTGGATCAGGTGTGATGAATGTGGCATTATTTGAGGAGATGGTGAAGTCTAAGGGAGTGGACCGTGTGGTAGGCGAGAAAAGGAGAAGTTTAGTTTTTTTGGCATTGAGAAGGAGGTTACGTCTGGTGAACCATGTTTCTACTGTGTTGAAGACATTTTGAGTAATAGATGAAAGTTCATTAGGAGATGAAGCAGAGCAGATAATGGTGGAGTCATCTGCATATTGAATGCAGGTTGCTTGAGGGATTGCTGAATGGAGATCATTGATGAACAGGGAGAAGAGAAGAGGTCCTAGAATAGAGCCCTGAGGTACACAGATGGAAATGGGTACGAATGAGGAAATTTGGTTTTCCCAAAGAACTGCTTGTTGTCTATTGCTGAGGTAGGATCTAAACCATTTAATGGCTAGATTATCAAAGGAGAGGGATATAAGAGTGTTAATTAAAATGGAGTGGTTGACCATATCAAAACCTTTAGAGAGGTCGATGAAGAGAGCAGAGGAGAGAAGGTTGTTGTTGCGGTTCCTATTGATGGTATCTACAAAGGATAGGAGAGCTGTGGTAGTACTGTGATGTGGTCTAAAACCATGCTGACAGTTTGCTATAATGTTGTTTAGAGAGAAATACTGTAAGAGTTGTTGGTGAATACATTTTACCATAATTTTTGCTAACGGAGAAAGGAGGGCAATTAGTCTATAGTTGGAGTACTCAATGGAATTCCCACCTTTATGTAATGGGATAATATGGGAGACTTTCCAGATGTCTGGGATGGTTCCCTCTTGGATTGTCCTGTTTATAAGTATGGATATTGGGTAAGCAATTACTTTGGCAGCTTTTTGGAGAAAAAGTGAAGGGAGCTTGTCAGCAGAAAGGGTACAAGGCTTCAGTTTATGAATAAGTCTAGAGATGAAAGAGGTAGGAAGAGGTTGTAGTTTAACGTTATTGGAAGAGTCTATTTGGTTTATTGGTGGGCTGGAGTTATTGGTGCTAAGTTGTCTAGCTAGAGATAGAATAGTGTCAGTAAAAAAAGAGTTGAAAGCATTAGCAGTGAGGTGGGGAGTGTCTGGGTCAGCATTAAGAGGGGTGGGAGTTTTGGATGTTCCTGGGGAATGGAGTCTATTTATAGAAGACCAACGCTGTTTGGGATTATTATGATGAGTTTGTTGAAGTTTACAGTAGAATTTTTTTTTGTCAGTAATTATTGCTTTTTTAGTCGAGTTTCTAAGTTGGCGGAAATGAAGAAGATCAAGGGAATTTCTATGGCTTCTCCATTTGGCCCAGACTTTATTTCTGGAGAGAATTAGCTTTTTGGTTTCATTAGAGAGCCATGGGGCAATATTGGGCTTCATTCTGATGGTGCGCTCGGGAGCATGTTTGTCAAGAATGGATAAGAAAGTAGTATTAAAGTATAATACTGCATTTTCAAGAGGAAGAGATTTTAAGGGGCTCCAGTTGCATTTGCTGAGTTCAGTTTGAAATAAGTCTATGGTAAAAAGTTTGGTAGAGCGTATTTTTTGAATGTTAGGGAGGTTTAGGAAATCAGTCTTTTCTCTAGTAATATAGGTTAAAGAGTGATCACTTATATCATCTGGCAGAGTTCCTACTTTGTAGGTCCGTTTGACTTTGGTTATGAGTAACCAGTCTAAAATACTCTCTTTATTATTAGGCTTGTTGATTCTTGTGGTTGAAGTGATAGTCTGGGTGAAACCATGTAGGTTTATATGAGAAGAAGGATTATCAGCATTAATAGTATTCCATTCAATATTAAAGTCACCTAGAATTATAGTTTCTTGGGGGTAAGTAGTAGATACCCAGCTAAGAAAGGGTTCTAGTATAGGTATATTGTTTCCTGGTGGTAAGTAGATGCAGATAATGTAAAGGGATTTCTTGGTGTTTATTTGGAGATTTGTTATGATGGCCTCTACTTTGCAATCCTGGATAGGATAAGTTGGAAGGGTAGAGATAATTAGTTGATTCTAAAAAAGAATTGCTACTCCACCACCTTTACGTTTTGATCAGTCAAGTCTTACTATATTATAGCCTTGGGGTATAATATCAGTATCTTTTGTATCTGGTTTTAGCCATGTCTCTGAGAGGCAGAGAATGTCAAAAGAATGGCTATCTAGGAGGGCATGCAAATGAGATATTTTTTTTATTTATACTATGAATGTTAAGGTGTCCTATAAGGAGGGTATCATTCATTTTAGGTCTAGTAATTTGAAGAGAGGGATGAGTTGGCCCAGGATTAGGGTGGATGTCTCCATTATGTAAGGTAGGAAAATTTGGTTTGGTTATTAAATAGCTCTTTAGAAAGATTTGTAGTTTCAATTTCTTATCGGTGGAATGGACATACTTAAAGTGGGAGAGTCTATGGTATTTAGGTAGAAGAAAGTTGGGGTTAAAAGTAATATTGGAGTGTAACATGGGAGAAGTATGTATGAAAGTTGAGGTGTGTTTGTGAGAGTAGGTGGTCTGGACATAAAGAGGATTTTCAAAGAAGGTAAGAAGGTATGCTGAGAACAGGATGGTAAGGAGTAGGAGTATAAGTGTAAGCATAGTAAGAAAATAGGGAGGCATAATAAGAGAGTATTAGAGTAGGAGTTAAGGAAGGTACTAAAAGTGGATAAGAAGGGGAGAAAGAAAGTAAAACCTATAAGAAAGGGAGGAGTGGAAAAAGGGTCAGTAAGCGGTAGTAAGAGGGTACAAATGAGTAGTGTGAGAGGGGGATAATAGTAGTAAACTAGATAGGTGCGAGGTCAGATTTAAAGGTGGAGGGAGAATGGATGGAGAGAGGTAAGAAGGAAAGGGGAGTGGTAAGGGGTATGGTTAACAGTGGACCTGGAAAGAGTAGGGATAAGAGATTGGATGGCAGATGTAGGGGGTGTGTTTATTGAGCTATAAGGTTAGGACCCCTGGGGGTGGGTGGGAATTGGGGGTAGGGAGCGGGAAGAAACAACTGAAGGTGAGATATAAAAGGAGACAATCAATAATGCAGGTGAGTAAGGTAAGAGAGTATATAATGAAAAGAAGAGGTAAAGCAGAGACCAGTGTCCCAGGGAGAAGATTAAAGTTAAGACAGGTTAAATCAGTATTTAAACATACAGTGAAGATGGAGGAGGAACCGGTCTAAGTAAAGAAGGAAAAATAGGCAGGTTACAGGGATACAACTAATCAGAGAGAAAGGGGACAGACAGAGAGTAAGGCTAGGATAGAGGTTAAATGGGATAGGAAGACAAAGTACTAGTTTTAGAGATAAAAAGGGCTAGTTGGAGCCAAAGGGGACAGCAGAGGAGAAAAACAGAGAGAGGAGGGAACCACCTGTTAGATAGCACAGGTAAAAAGAGGGAGAGCAGATAAAATAAAATAGGACCGAGGAGAGGTGAGAGGGAGAAAAAAATTAAGTAAAAAAAAGCAGGAGAGTTGAGGATACAAAAGGGGGAGTGGGGAGGCTAAGAGGGAGAGGTACTGGCTGCTAGAGACTCACGCACAGGCAAACTATAAGACCCTTATAGGAATACCAGACAGGAGCTTATAATACCAACAAGCCTATGCCCATAACCTACTTTCTTTTCTTGATAGAGGGTACAGTATAAGACAGGCAGTTTCAGTTACAGGAGGGTTGGCCAGGTTCTTCAGACACCAGAAGGACTTAAGTGAAGACTGGAAACAGTAAGGCTGAGCTGGATAACTTTGGGGGGAAAGGCAGGCAGGTAAAAAGAAGAAAAAAGTTCAGAGTTAGCACAGGTATTAGGTTGAAAGTAAAAAAGAAGTTCCAACAATAACAAGCAGTTAAGTAACAAAATATTTACCAATCTAATACATATAATCTACTTAACAGGTGAAAGAAGGTAGCGTATTTATAAGCGTTAGTTCGTTACATTAATACAGATACGCTACAGTGATGGCAGTACATAAAAAATATGCTGGAGAGTAATTGTATGAGGTTTATAAATCAGTTTCTCAGTTATCCTTCATCATTAAAATAAACTCTGTAGTTTCAGTGAAGTCAATAATAAAAAAGTAAGTTAGGGAAATAAAATGCACTTACTAATACAGTTCTGGTGGGAGGTACATCAATATTTACAAAAATAGATTGTAAATAAATTTAGCCTAGAGCATGGAGAAATACTGTTGCAGCAAAAAGTTAATAAGGTCTTCTGCTTAGACGAAGGGGAATACTGCCTAAAAAATTAAGGCAGGTACAACGGCAGTTAGTAGGATATCAGCTGCATTTAAATAGATACCGCTAAGGTGCCTTAGAAAAAAAAAGGGGTCTTCAGTTTGCTATTTAAAACCCTCCAAGAGATAAGCTGTTAATGTCGCTTAAACTCCATTTCTACTACTACAGTGCATAAGCGCAAGTAAGTAGTAAGTGGTAATTAACATTATTTAGAGGTTTTAAGAAGCGAGAAGATTAGAGGGTATTTAAAACCCTCCAAGAGATAAGCTGTTAATGTTGCTTAAATCTCCGTTTCTACTACTGCAGCGCATAAGCACAAGTAATTAGTATGCAGTATTAACATTATTTTAGAGGTTCTAAGAAGCAAGAGGATTTAAGGGTAGGTCCAGCTGGGAAAACCACTTCTATAGTGGTTAATAAGGTATCTATATATAACTCCTGCAATTGCGGGTTTTGTAATGGTATATGAGTATCGGGAAAGAAGAACGCCAGCTGAGCACGTGGCCAGGCTCAGCAAGGATGGCGCAGTGTCAGGAAACAAGGTAAGCTACAGTACCCAGATACCAGACAAAAATAAAGCGCCAACCATCAAAAGAAGATAACTACTGTTTCAGGATGAGTCGCCACTCTTTCCCGACAGCAACATTACAATTCAGTGAAGCCTTAAAGCAGAAAGCACTTAAAATCACATTATAATTCGCTATAAAATACAATGAGAACAGAGGGATAGTAACAAGTTAGTTAAAGCCTGTAGTAAGCAACTAGCAAGTGTTTAAGCATGAAGACAATAACACATGGTTATATTATACAGTATAATATAAAGAAAGCAATTGGTTCAAAACTAGAAAGTATGCATCTTAGTGAAATGAAGAAAAAAAAGTCTTTCAACAGCCAAATATACGCACTTCAATACACAGTCTTTTGTTAGGAAAACAAATCTTGAAAAACTCAGAACCAGCATTATAGCGTGGAGTTGATATAGCTAATGCATGTTTCACAAAAAAAAGCAATCTGCAGTCAATAAATTCAGTATACAGGGCATCAATAATCTTCAAGAATTGCAAGCAGTGACTCAAGTAAGTAAACCTACCAGAGCTAGTATGCCAGGGCAGAGCGGACAGCAGCCAACCTACTAGGTGAAAGGCAGTAAATGGGGTGACGCAGTTACAGGAAGGGGTAAAAGTAAACTCTCAGGGGATGAGAGGCGGGACGAGAGTAAACAAGAGAGTTGCAGGAGTAGGTAGGCGGGACTAAGGAAAAGGTAGGGGTGGGCAGACCCACAATGGGGGTGGCATATGCCACCACAGACTCCTTGTGGGATTCACACTTACCCTTCCACTCACTGCGAATCAAATATACTAGAGGTCCCCCTCAACCTATGCCCATATAGCAACTCAAAGGGTGAAAAATCTGTGGATTCCTTGGGCACCTCTCTGTAAGCAAACAACAAATGGGGAAAACATTTGTCTCACTCCCTCTTAAACTGGTCTGCAAATACCAGTAGCATGGTCTTTAGTGTACAGTTTAACATCTCCACAAGACCATTAGTCTGGGAATGGTAGGAGATGGTCTTTAGATGCTTCACCCCACAGTACTCTCTGAGACAAGCCGGCAGGCCTGACATGAAATTGGCACCTCTGTCGGTCAGTATTTCTTTTGGGAAAAGTACCGTGATGAAATTTTCTAACAAAGGATTTACCACATTGTCTGCCTAAATGGAGGACAGATCCACCACTTCAGTGTATCTGGTAGCATAATCCAGCACAACTAGAAAATACTTCTTCCCTGTGGAACTTTGGCTACTCAGAGGCCTCACAATATCCATAGCTACCCTGTGAAAAGGCTCCTCAATCACAGGCAAAGGCATCAAAGGAGCTTTGACCTTGTCTCCTGCCTTGACTTCTTTTTGTTGCTGCTCACAGCTCCTGCAGTATTCTGTTACATCTCTGGAAATCCTTGGCCAACAAAAGTTTTGGATAATATGTCTCTTTGTATATTTTATGCCCATATGACCTGCAAAGGGAATATCATGGGCTGCGGCTAGAAATGCCAGGTGGTAGGCTCTGGGCACTAACAACTGCTGTATTACCACACCTTCTAGTCCTCCCTCAGGGGTCCACTCTCTATACAGTAACCCTTTGTCCCAGTATAGAGATTCTCTTGAAAATCAGACATTTCACTGCCTACCTCCTTCAAGCCTTGTAATGTAGCATCTGAGAATTGAGCCTGTATCAGTTCTCTCTCTTTGTAACCCTTCTCAGCTCCCCTTCCACTGGAAGTCTGGTATCCTCTGACAGCAGTTCCTCACTGCCAGCCTGGGTACTACTACTCACCTCTGCCCTTGCAGTCATTCTGTCCAAGGGAACATCAGTACCCACCAACAGCTGTGGCTCACTTTCAGTCACATTGCTACAGGGTAGCTCCCTCCCTGAAGTAGCCATCTCACCAGTCCTGGCTTCAAGTATGCAGTCTGTCTGGGTCCCCCCTCAAGTCTACCAGACTGACATGTCTGTCTCCAAGCCTGTCTAGCTGTCACTGCATGCACATAAGCTACTGCATTATCAAAATAATTCCCTATCAGGACATCTGCAGGGATATCTTCAAACACACCTACTTGCTTGCTTCCTTTTCTACCCTCCCAGTCAATGTGAAGCCTAGCCAAAAGTATTTGGAATGGGGTTCCTCTTAATGCTCTGACTGGAGGAGACTGCTCAAGCAAGTAGTACTCCTCTTTCACCATTGCAGGTTTCACAATCGTTAGGGCAGAGGCTGTGTCTCTCTTAGCATTGGATTGTTTCCCATCAACTAAAGTAGGATATAAGCTCTTGTGGTAGTTTGGTATCCTTGTTGTCTCCAGACAACTTACCACTGGCATTCTGTCATTCCCACTTGCTGGATTCCCTACCTTTTGTTCCTCATCTTGCCTCCAAAGACATCCATATGCTACATGGTCCCACTGGTTACATTTAAAATATTTAACCCTTGATCCTGTCCATGTACCTGACCTACTGGCTTCCCCTATTACTGGTGGACTCTGTTGCAGTGGTTTATGCTGCCCACCATGTGTTCCCTTATACCCATATGCAGCACTGGATATTCCTTTCCTGTGCAGTAATGGTCTGCTTGCTAGATATACTTCTTCTTTTTTCCCATTTCATCTGCAGTGTTGCATTCTTTATCTGCCAATAAGATTCTCACATCCTCAGGCAAAGTGCTAAAGGCTTGTTCCCTCATGAAAAGGTCTGTCAGTCCTTCAAAAGTGGCGACCTGACAACCACTCACCCACCTATCAAAATAAGTGCTGAACTCGGCAACATAATCACACACACTTTCATCTGCCTTGTGCATATGCTCACGGAACTTTTTTCTATATATATTAGGGGTTACAGGCTGTTATAATTATTAAGGTATTTACCTTACAGACACAAGATGCAGGGGTTGATTCTCACATGGTGTAATTGGCTAGTCTTAAAATGGCCCGCAAGGGCAGTTAGCCTAGTACTAATCTATGAATCTGCGAATCTATAAAATGGATATACACACTTATAAGTATGTACACCTATTTTATATATATATATATATATATATATATATATATATATATATATATATATATATATATATATATATATATATATATATATATATATATATATATATATATATATATATATATATATATATATATTTTTTTATGCCATACACATACACACACACACACACACACACATGGATATATATATATATATATATATATATATATATATATATATATATATATATATATATATGAGTATGCTTTGAATTGTTAACATGCAGGAATACTGATGTTCAAAACGTAGATTACTACATGTTTTAAACCACTGGTTTGGAGCAAAAATAGATGCAGACAGTATTTTCAGATGCAGCTCTCTGCACCAAACACACTTTCCCCCAAGAGCACACAGGGAGCACAGTCCTGGGGCTGGACTTCTCCTCCAGGACCGAAATAAGGATCCACCTTAATCTCTGCAGAATTAAGTGCTGTCTGTCCCTGTTCCAAGTAGCTGACACACACATGCTTTGAGATTTGATTTTTACACACACACACACACACACACACACACACACACACACGCACACACACACACACACACATTCACACACCTGGGAAAGGCTGGCACAGATTTACCCACTATGCCAACTCCAAACAGACTATAAGGTAGATTGGCTGCCACAGGCCAGCTACTTTAAGGCTCTTACCAGGGTACCAGGGTACCCAATTACTCTTCATAAAATTAATATTTATTTATTTATGTATTTATTTATTTATTGATTTATTTGCAATTGGTTTACCAGGATAGTCCATTGGGCCTAGAAGAATCCATTTTCAATAGAGTCCTGGGGAGAAATCTCCAAAAACAAAATAATTACAAACAAAAATTACAATCAAAGCTTTTGTTATAGTAAGTACAAAAGTACTAGTAAAAACATTGCATTTAAATATGCAATTTTTAAAGCAAAAATGACAATCAAAGTTTTGGTTATACTAATTACAGATAAAATATTTAATTTAACAGAGACAATTTCTGAGATAAAAAGTGTCAGCATTGTAAATCTAGAGTAATTGTTTACACATGGATTGGTTCCTGCTAAAACTATGTATGGAATCGGAGAAGACCGGGATGAAGAGAGAATAGATTAAGAGGGGTGGGAGCAGGAGCATTCCCACTGAGATATAAGGTGTGAGTGGAGTGAGTTTTTAAAGGAAGAGAGGTTTGCGGTGGTATGGATGGATGGAGGTAGGGAGTTCCATTGACATGCGAGGGCGAAGGATAGGAGATTTTTGCCTGAGAGATGGGCAGGTTTATGCAGTTCTATTAGGTTTTGATATTTAGATCTTAAGAGTCTTTTAGGCAGGTACATTTTGAAGGTTGAGGATAGGGAGGGACAGAGGGAGGGGTGAAAATGAGTTTGTGGGCATTAATGAGTTGAATATAAGACAGATAATTGGGCAACTCTAACCAATTTAATTTATGAAGGGCTACACAGTGATGGGTAAAAGACTTTTGGCTTGTGGCAAACTTCGCAATTTTGTAATAGCAAGAAGAGAGTTTTGTCATAAGAGAGGATTGTAGGTTTGTTAGAACTGGAGCACCATAAAGAAGAGAAGGAATGAGATATGTGGTAGAGAGAATGAACTTAGTAGAAGGAGTAAGGTAGCGATTGTGGTGGTAAAGCATGCCAAGTTTCTGGTGGGTTTTTTGATATTTATTTGTAGGTGAGAGTTGAATTTGAGCTGGTCATCAAT
This sequence comes from Protopterus annectens, assembly GCF_019279795.1. NCBI lineage: Eukaryota > Metazoa > Chordata > Ceratodontiformes > Protopteridae > Protopterus > Protopterus annectens. Next base: position 1,508,875,326 of record NC_056726.1, read on the forward strand.
CTGGACACCTAGTAATTTAGCCTCAGATACTAATTTGAGAGATGTATTGTTTTGGCTTTTGATGGAGCATAAATTTTTGTCAATAATGTTTTTGTAGGAGTAAATAACATTAGTTTGGTTTTTGAGGCATTGAGTACTAGGTGATTGTCTAACATCCATTGTTCAGTGGTAGAGAACGCTTCTTGTGTGAGCTTTATGAGTGTGGGGATGGAGGTGGCAGAACAGATTATAGTTGAATCATCGGTGTATTGGATAGGTTTTGCATTAGGAATTGAACAATGGAAATCATTTATGAATATATTGAAGAGGAGGGGACCCAGAATGGAATCCTTGGGGACTCCATCGGGGGTATCAAGAAAGGAGGAGGTGGCTTTTTTTCCATTTTACTGCTTGCTGTCTGTTTGAGAGATAACTATCAAACCAATTGAGGGAGGAAAGTGATAGGTTTAAATTAGAGAGTTTAGCTAGGAAAAGGTTGTGAGATATTGTAAAGGCCTTAGAGACATCAAGTAGGAGGGTGGATGTTGTGCAGCCAGAGTCATGGGCTTTGTTAATAATTTCTAAGAAGGAAAGAATGGCAGTGGTAGTACTGTGGCCGGGTCTAAATCCATGCTCTGTTGGAGTAAGAAGGGCAGTGGTACTACTGTGGCCGGGTCTAACTCCATGCTCTGTTGGAGTAATAAGTGATTGTTGGTAAGGTAGGGAAGAAGTTATAGATGGATACATTTTTCAAGGAGTTTAGAGATGGGGGATAGGATGGTGATAGGGTGGAAGTTTGTAATATTATTATTGTTACCCCCTTTATGCAGGGGTATGATGAAGGCCTTTTTTCCATAGTTGGGTTACATGACCTTATTGGCTAGAATGGTTGATTAGTATACTGATGGGTAAGATAACGGCTTCAGCGGCTATAGTTAGAAAGTGTGAGGGTATGTTATCAGGGGCATTGGGGCATGGTTATAATTTATGGAGAAGTTTTTTTATGGAAGAGATGGGTATGGGTTTTATGAAGAAAGGAGGGAAGTGGGAGATGAAGGTATTAGAGAGTAATGGTGAAAGTGAGGTCGGGGGAGGGGATGTGGAGGTAGGGGGTGTAGTGTTGGTAGAAAAGGAGGAGGTTAGTTTGGAAATTGAGTCGATGAAAAAAGAGTTAAATTGGGTGGCAAGATCTATGTCTAGAGCATCAGGATCTGGACAAGGGTTTTCTTTTTTGCCAGGGTTAAGGAGAGTGGAGATACCATTCCAGAATTTTTGTGTATTTGTTTTATGGCTATTTTGTAGTGAGATAAAATAAGTTTTTTGGTCTGTTGTAACACACTTTTTGACTTTATTGTGAAGAGATTTGTACTCAGAAAGTGGAGGGAGTCTTATTTTTCTGGTGGTGTAACCAGGCTTTATCTTTAAGGCGCATGGTAGCTAGTGTATTTTTGGTTAGCCAAGGGACTGCTTTGCTTTTTATTCTTTTGGATTTTAGGAGGGCATAGCTATCTAAGAGGTTTAGGAAAGTTGGATTGAAGTAGGTAATTTTCTAGGGGTAGAGTTATTAGAGGGCTCCAGTTTATTGATTTTAGAGAGTTAGGAAAGGTAGTGGGATTGACGTTTTTTAAGTAGTGAGTGGAGATATAGTTATGATATATCTGTAGGGGGGAAGTAAGGCACCAAGCAAAACTGGGGCGATGATCACTGAGGGAGTCAAGAAGTATGCCACTCTCAGAGAAATAATGAGGATGAAAGACTAAGATCCAGTTTAGGATACTACTGCTGCAGTAATCTTTAGAGGGTCTGATTATAAAGTTAATAAGTTGCGATAAATTATAAAGGTTGATATTTCGGGAGGTTGAGAGGGACTGAATAGAGGACCAGTTAATGTTCATGTCACCCAATATTATAGTTTCATTGTTAATATTAGTGGAAAGCCAAGATAGGATATCTTCAAATACTGAGATATTGTTTCCTGGGGGAATCTATAGTGAGGCTATGCATATGTGCTTGTGTCTATTTACTTGAAGTAGGGCCAGAATTAATTCAGCATTGGTGAATTGGGGGATAGGTTTAATGTAGGGGGTAATTGATAAGGGGGATGACTAAAGCAGAGCTACTTCTCCACCTTTTTTCTGGGTTTTGTCTTTTCTGATAATGGAATAGTTGGGTGGTACTATTTCTGAGTTTTTTATATGAGGTTTTAACCAAGTTTCAGAAATAGACAAGATATCTCATTTATTGTGGTGAAGCCAGGCATGGAGGATAGGAATTTTGTTAGTTATGCTTTGGGCATTTAGAGAGGTGAATAGGGTGGATTTGGAAGTAGAGAAGTTGGTATGGGGGCCAGGGTTTGGGTGTATATCATTGGATAAAAGGATAGTGATTAGGTGTTGAAAAATGCTCGAGATGTACTTGAATTGTGTAGTATTGGAGTTGAGTGTTATTAGATTTCTAAGGGTTTGGTTGGTTAGGGACGGGGTGGAGTGCTTCTAAAGAAAAATGAGTTTGTAGGGAACTACTATTGTACTTATACAAATGGTAGTGTTAATGAATCGGCAAGAATTTCATGAGTGTGAAGCCACAGTGCCACCAAAGGCAATTACTCACAAAGGTTTAAAATATTTTCTAAAAGACCAGCCACAATTAAAAGTATAAATATATTTAACAATAAATAATAAAATAGAAACCATGAAAATACTGAATGTCTATTTACAATAAACACCAGAGTTTCAATTCACAGGAAATATTGAAAATAACACAGATGGAAAGACTCAGACAGATACAGAAAAACAATATTTTAGCTATCACGGTACTTTTTCCTAAATTACTGAAGAATTACTGTTCCCTAGACAAGCTACTTACTAAAACAAGACAAGATGAAGCAGATGACTGTTCTTGTCAGTTCCAAAATAGAGTTCTGAGTGTTATTTGTCACTTGTATCTAAATACAATTTCAGTGCTGGCTACAGAATGACATCACATCTGGTCACCTGATTCTATGATTCCCACACTACAGCATCACTAGAAACTTCAGCCAAGATCTAGCACAGATGTGTCACAATACATACCTAGAACTTTGCTAAAGTTATTACAGCATCTGTACACTGTAAAACAATTCCAAGCCTTCCACCCTTCTGCCAGAGACTAACCAGCCATTCTCTGGCACCCAATGATTGCAATTAGTTCACCATCAAGGACAATAAGAGCAGAATCCCAGCCCAAACATTGCATCTCTGGCTACATTCAGACCTGTGAGATAAAATCTTTATGGCCTAAACCAAGTAATTTAATTTCAAGTTTGTTTTCTTAAGGTTAGCTGGGCTGAGCTTATCTGCTTCCCTTCCAGTGTCCCCTGTTAAAATATATACACTCCAATAGTTTACAACAATACAGTCTGTCATACATGTATATTTCTTTTCTGTCCAGTAGGACCCACTGTTGATATATTTTTAACACAAACAACTTTACAAATGCATTTTTAATACAAGCATCTTCACAAGTCAGTCTGATATTCAGTTGGCATATAATTCTTTACAAAACTCCAGCTAGTTATCCTGGCATATGTTACACACCCAATTCCTTACTCTCTCTCTGGCATAGCTGGCAATGTCTCATGACATCATAGAGAAAACCCACTTTCTTTTACCAGTCATGATTATCACACAACAAACCCTACCCTAGTATAACAGCCCTAGTATAATGCATAATAGTATCCTTTGGGAAGTCAACCAGCCCTGATAACTATCACAGTGACAACACTCCCCTTAGAGTTGACCTAATAGTCAGGGACTTAGGGATGCACATAGATAGTAATCTAGCATTTGACCATCATGTGCCTACAGTAGTAAGGAAACCATTCTATGTTGCACAACTTATAAACAACGACATGGCATCTAAGTCCAAGGAACTCATTGTTCCACTGTATTTGCCATTCATCAGACCTATTATTGAGTACAAGACACACTTTGGTATGTAACTAACCAGGGATATCCAACAATTGGAATATCCACAGAGGTTCCTCACTAAAAGAATACAGGGCATAAGTAAAATGTCCTATGCAGACCTCTTCAAGGGCCCCATCCCTGTATTCTGCTGCTTAGAGGCTTTTGAGGGGACATCTATGCCTGGCATACAGGGCATTGTCAGAACCCACTCTGATGGACCTCCATCATATCCATAAAACAAACAACAGCATATTTACCAATTCTAAGGATTTTCACCTTGCCTGTGATATAAATAGGATCTGCTGGAAAGACAGGTATGTATCCCAGAGACTACCCCATCTATGAAACAGGTTCCTCATCCATGTGAAGCAGAGTTCCTCCCTAAACCAATTCAAGTGCAACTTGGACAATGGGATAGGGAACAGGAAAGTCATCCCTGGTTTGGCACCTATGTCGCTAATGGACACATGTAACCTGTAAACGGTTCATCTGCTAGACTCCTGCTCATAAATGTTTCATCTCCAAAACCCCTGCTTATACTTACCAAGGATATCAGAACTTGTCAGAGATTTGGGATGCATGGCTAGGCTTAAAAAGTCCCTTGTGGTCATTAGCCTAGTAATCATATATGAACCTATGAACAGAGAGACCTAGATTGTCTGAAGAGTGGTAGTTTTAAGAAAAAAGGGGTTTGGTAAGGTAATTTGTTAAGCTGAGGTTAGGAGCAGGAGCAGGGTTAGCACACATGAGCAAGGTGGATAAGGGGACTTTACCCCCTTTCTGTCTTTTCTAGTGTGTGTGCTAACCCTGACCTAAATCTAATAAAGTAGCAGGTTTGCCTTACTTTTTAGTAGTTTCCATTGGCTGCAGTTGCAATATTTATGAAGTCATTCATTGCTGGAGTTCTTCCAGTTCTTTGTGACTATTTTCCTTGCAATTGATACAATGTTCAATAACAGTAGGTAATTTACTCTCTTTACACACTCAGGTATTGGTGTATGGAATAAGATTAATGATTTAGCTAAAGGGAATTTATCATTAAATAAAGCCTGTAAAAACATTAATATTATCCCAGAACGGTTTAATAACTTCATAATCAAAAAACATATGGTGCCAATCCACTTTAGTATTTGCTTTGCATTTACAGCATGCTACTTTTTTCTTGTACATTAACTCTATTCAGTGTGGGGGTTATGAAAGTTATATGCATACATTTCCATGTAAACAATTTCCACTTTATAGAAATACTGTAGAATATTCTGAAGATGTCAACATATGTTTTATATCTTTTTTATTATATATTTTTGATAAACATCATTTTTCCATTGTTCTCTGATGTAATAATAAAATTAAGAAATTAATGAATTGTGGTACAGAATTTTTAATTGAAGATTGCATTAGTTTAATTGTATTTTCTATTGAAAATCTATAGTTCTGTACATCTAACCACAAGTCTTTATTTAAATTAAATTTAGTAGATATCTATTCTAGAGTTTGCAGTTTTTCTCCCATCAGTTGACTCCAGAATACCAAATTATTCTCCTTAAATTTGTTAATTTTATATATGTTAAAAGTACAGATGCTATTTTGCGTATATCTTATCGTAATTATCAAAAGAAAATATACCTTATATTCAGGATTCTTATAAACAAAATTTCTAAAAGTTATTAACATTAAAGAGAGATTTGAAGAATTAATCAGGATGTTTTGATTTTCTGTTATGCAATTTTTTTAACATCCAGAGGAAGTTATTGTTTATTATTAAATTTTGCTGTGTATATGTTATATGATTTGATTCCATGAAAATGACTTATTGTATATTTTTCCATTTTACATTATAGTTGTTATTCTACTAAAAGGAAATTGCTTTAATGATTGAAAACAATGAGGATAGATCTATACGTGACATAGACCTGTTCCACCCATAGACCATTCTCTAACATGGTGTTTTAATAATAATATAGATTTATTAGGACACCAAAAAATAAGAATTGGCAAATTAAATTATTTTATATTTTTTAGGAAGAGGTAATGAAAGGGATTGTTTTATATATAAAATTATCAGAATAATCATTTTTATTAAATGTGTCTCTTCCATGGAAAAATGAAGCTTGTTCCATTTATTAACAAGACCTTTAATAGAAGTTAGACTATTAAGATCATTTTCTTTTATCATATTCTTAATATTATCTGTTAAAATTATTCCTACATAGGTAATTTTTTTACCTCTTGTCGCATATTTAGAAAATCTTTCTTTCATACCATTAATATTAGTATTTAAGAGCAAAGGTTTTGTTTTACTCTCATTAAAAGTAAGACCAGATTTCTTTCTGAAAGAATTCTATTACATTAAATACAGCCTTAAGAAATTTTTTCTTATCATTTTAAGTTAGGAGAATGTCATCTGCAAACAATAATATCTTAGAATTTAATTTATTATCAATATGTATACCTTGAAAATATATTCTTGACCTTATATACATTGCAAATGGTTCCATAATTAGAGTAAATAGCAATGATAAAGGGTAGCCCTGTTTTGTTACTTTAGTTATTGAGATTGACTGAAATACAGGAACCTATTTTTATGTGTGCAAAGGAGTATTCATAAAGCAAATTAATAAGTTGTGAAAAATCATTAGAGAAATTATAATCTTCAAAAACCAATAATAAATATTTCCACTTAACTGAATCAAAAGCACAGTTTATGTCCAAACTTAATGTCAAACTATCTTTTTTATTATTTGTGAAATCTATTAAAGTTAATATTCTTTTAATATTATCTTATGTTTTCCTGTTTACTATAAATCAAGTTTGATCATTATGAATTATATATGATGATAGTTGCTGTAATCTAACAGTATGTATAGCCACAAATATTTTATAATCAGTATTTAAAAGTGAGATTTGTCTATAAGAGGAACACTTTGCTAGATTTTTATCTGCCTTTAATATTGGGGAAAAAGTGTGTATTTCCATGATGGAGGAACTTTAGTTACATTAGAAGCATATTTAACTATTAGAAAAACTTTATGCAATATGTGTAAAGTTTCTTTAGGTAATAATTTATATAGTTCTGATGTTATGCATTAATTTCCATGTACTTTGTTAGGTTTTCATTTGTTAGTTTGACTTCTAAGTTCTGACATTAATATAGGCTTAACTATCAATTTCTTTTGTTCTTATGGCAACCTGTCTTTAGTATATTTTAATAAAGACAAAAATATGTTCCAAACACTGAACCACCACAAAGGAGCTCAAATACAATTATAAGTCCAAATAAACTCCAAATGAGATTCAACAGAAACTTTACCACCACAAAGGAGCTCAAATCCAAGTAGAAATCCAAATAAAGTTGAAATGAGATTCCACAGAAACTTAAAGTTTCTGTGGAATCTCATTTGGACTTAATTTGGATTTCTACTTGGATTTGAGCTCCTTTGTGGTGGTTCAGTGCTTGGAACATATTTTTGTTTTTGATTGGACTATTGTGTATTAGTTCCATGACTCAGGAACAGGGCTTTTTCTTTCTTTACTTTTTTTATATTTTAATAAAGGTTTTAATTATGTTTAATGAATCCATTGCTGGGTTATATTGATTAATTCTATTAATGTGGGCTCTAAATATTTTCAAAAACTCATCAATTTAAGTAACTTTTTTCTTACTTTCAGAAGAATACAATCCTTTAATGTAATTAGATTTAATAATCAGTTTTGTTCTTGATTTTAATTTATGCATAGAATTTGGCTTTATAAAATAATTAATTAATTAACCCTATCTAAATTTATCATAGTTTTATGATTTAAAATTTCTAGATACTTTTCCTTTAAATCATTGATTTCTTATAACACATTCTTATGCTCTTTCTGATGTGTTTGTTTTAATTTATCAAGTTTTTTTCTGCAAATCTATCAAGCCTTTATCTCATTGTTTTTTCTTAAAAGATTACCAGTTCTTTATTTTACCATTTAAATAAGCTTTTAGGGCATCCAATAGATTCATTTCTGAAATGTCATCTGTATAATTGAATTCAACAAAATACAGTCTTTAAAATATTTTAAGTTAGTTATATAGGCTGGTATCCTTTTAATGAAAATATTGCTATTAGTACTTAATACAAGTACAAATGTTATGGCATTATGATCTGATAATGGACATGTAACAAATTTTACTTTACTTAATCCAGATATTGGGTTATTGGAAATAAATATCCTATCTATTTTTGACTGACTATTATGTCTATGGGAGAAATGAGTATAGAAAAGGGAACTGGAATCTGATAATTCATTAATATCTTTAATTTGAAATGAATCTATGTTTTTTTAAAGCTTTAGCTGAGGCTGATGCTCTTAATTTTCTTCTACTGTTATAACCTTCATAATATACATTAAATGATGGCAACTGAAGAAAAAACACATTAAAAAAGAAGAAATGCACTTTTTATAATAAATCAACTCTTAGCATGTTTCCCTTGTCATATTAATTCTCAACAAGTTTTCTACCTCCACACCATAAACATTCCACTGCAGAAATCACAACAAGACTACATAACTGATCCACTCTTTAATCTGTAAGTGTGAAAAATTTCATAATAACATCCCTACTTTTAGTTACTTCTGGAAGCTCCACATAGTAATGTACAATGCCGGACATAACAACCCACTGTAAATACTCCAAACTCGGTCAATGCATGAATAAATATAACAGTTTAACAGTTGTACCTCAGTCGAGACACAAAGACAGTATCCACATAAGCACTCAAGCAGCACTTCTAATATTCTGTTTTCTAATCCAAAATTGTCTTTCAAGCTGCCTATATTAGAAGCTGAATAATGGATTATATATGTGACTGATTTAAACACAGATGTAGAAATTAAAACTATCACTTTAAATCAAAAGCTCAAAAAATTATCAAGCCTTGACATCAGATGTTGCAGTTGCCCTCATGTTTAGCTAGCTCTGTACATTCTACACTCATGAAGCTTGTGAACCAAGTGGGAAAATCAAATTAATCACAGAATGAAAAAGCTTCACTTTGCCTAAATGTAAGTGCTCAAGCCTTAACTGCCTTATAACTGCAGAGAGATCTACGTTAACGGCTGCTGAAATTTTAACTAAGGCTGCCAAAATAATTAGAGAAAGCAAATGCAGACCCAAACACTCCATTCATTCCACATACGCATAAACAACAGCCACCAACATTTTAAAGTAAAGCAATTCCTTCTCTTTAAGTACCACACCAACCACTGTGCCTCCTCTTCCAGTCCCATCAAACAAAAGGATTTTTACACAGAAACCAAGAAACTTGGAATATCCCAACCCCCCCAAACACGTTTATTAAAAGCAACAAGTCAAATAAAACAGTAAAGAAGACACACAAATCCCTTTTCGTTAGTCATTTTGACCGCAACCCATCAAGTCTTAAAAACAAACATGACAACAGTAAAAACTTTAATGAGCTACAGTCCACTTATCCTTCCCCATTTCCTCCACTGCTTTTCAGAATTTGCTAACTTATAATATGTTCTTAGCTCTGTGCCAAACACCAACTCAAATTAATTTAATAACTTTCTAATGAAAAAAAATATATGTATGGAAAGAAAAGGAGGAAAATGTGTAGAGCAGATGAACATATATAGAGAAAAAAAGCAAATATAGTAAAGTCCTTTATGAAACTAATTGTATAATCAACAGAATGTAATACTCTAAAACATTGTGCTATAATTACAACAGACCACTGTGCAGAAACATCAGTAGAATGACTGTGAAAACTTGGTCAGAAATCTTGTATGCAAACTAAGCAACATTAATATATAATTATTAATCTCATTTATTTTTCGAACGTATTAGTAGAATTATACTAAAAACACGTATATAACTAGGTTGATTAGTGACTTTAACTTAAAAAATAAAGGTAAAAATAAAATAAGAAAAAAAAGATTAGATGAAAAAGTAGTTACCTTATTTAAGACTGCATCTAAGTTTCTTTTTTTTTGTTCTTGCCTGATTATAAATATATTAAGTAAGAATCATTGATAGCAAATATTCAATTGATAAAATTGTGAGCCAAACATACTAAATTTAGCTGTTTAAGTAAAGAGTCATTTTTCTTTTAATGTCTTCTTTATTTCATTAATCTTCCAATTATTTCTTTCAGCTTGTCTTTTCAAGGAGATGTTGCTCTATTCCATATCTTACATTTGATCTAGTAAATTTTTTGTTTTTTTAAAAAAGTCATAGCATTGTCAAGTTCATCAAAGATTTTAGTATCATCTGGAAGAAATATTTTGAGTCTGGCTAGAAACAGTAGGTATGCCTTGATCTGTCTCTTCTTTAATTCTTTAATTAGAGGAAAAAATATTTTTCTCTTAGATATCGCTACAGCTGAGTAGTCATTGTTAAATCTTGCTATTTTATCATTTAGCTTGATATGAGATTTAGTCCATTCTGTCTTCAGGATTAATTTTTTTATCTTGTGAAGAGAAAAATCTCACTTTAGTAGATCTTGGAGATTAATTATTTTTAGATGAAAAAGGTGCATCCAAAAATGTATGAGCTCTTTCAATTCCAAATTTCCTGTCAGAAAATATATAAAATAGCAGAGCTCAGAAAAGCTGCTGCTAGCCTGTCAGCATCCTTCCTATACCCTGAGAATAGCTACTTTTCATGCAGGAATATATTAGATTGGTTTTGTTTACAGGTAGACCAAGCTTTGCCCCTTTGTCAAATGAGAATTTTTGATTTGAATGGTAAGCCAGGGACATTTCTGGCCTTATAACATTTGCTGCAAATAACTGACATAGAATTTTGGGTAGCAGAAGCAGTGTCAATGAAGTATAACAAGACATATTCAGGGTAATTGATTTGGTAAAGGGGAGACCAAATGATAGAAATCAGATGAGAATCAGGCACAGTCAGTTTATGGGGGGAGGATAAACTAGACACTCTTTAGGGTTTAGATTTTATAGCCTTGTAGGACCAATAGGACAGTGCTTGACAATGTTCTCTTAGAAAATTTGTCAGAATTTCAATGTTTCTGAATCAATGGGTCATGTTGGTAAACATAAGATCAAGAGTATGATGCTTATTAACAGAGTCTGTATTACTTAACTAGCAGCTACCTAGGAAAAGGTAGGCCATAGTCAATTTATTTGCAAGTGTCACTGAAGCCTTGTATGAGGGTTTTCTATCCATACTGCTTACCTTGACCTTAAGAAGACCCTTCACACCATTTTACATGCCAGTTTCATAGATAAACTCTGCTCACTTAACATAAAATATATAGTCTGCTGGAGAACTACTTAATTCTCCAACAAAACCCACACTGTTGACACAAGGAATGTCTCCTTTAACTAAAGTCCAGTGTGAGTTCGCAGAGGTCTGTCTCGGGTCCTATTTTCTTTAATATCTATATCTTTGCTGTGTTATATAGAACTATGTTGATTGAATACCAGGAAGATAAACCAAGAGCATTTTGGGAAAATGAAGCAGGAAAGAGTAAGAGTAGTAAAGGACACTGGGGACTATTGGAGGCGAATCACAGACCAGGAGCACAGCTGGACAGCTGGACTCGGGCTGAATTTACAGGATGATGGTAGGGCAGGGGCAGGAGGAGATGGTGTAGCAGTGCACCTGTGGTATCCATATGTGGGCAAAGAAGACTGCTGCTTCCCTCTGTACAGGTAAAATTGTTTTTCCACAAAGTGAAAGAAAGAGAAATAATATTGAAATGCATGTAGACTGAATGGAGATCAATGGGAGTCAGGTAAAATAGGTAGCAGAGCTGAACTGGCAGCTATAGCACAGTCCTGAGCTTATAGCATTGGGTGTAGCAGCACTGAATGCAATGATGGTGGTGGTAACCCTAATAAGTGCAGTAACAGGAGGTGTAACTGTGCATGTGTGTGTGTGTGTGTGTGTGTGTGTGTGTGTGTGTGTGTGTGTGTGTGTGTGTGTGTGTGTGTGTCTGTGTGTGCACGGGCGCATATGTCTCTGTGTCTGTCTGTGTGCATGCATGCACGTGTGTGTGTGCATGTGTGTGTGTGTGTGTGTGACACCACATATGTGACTGTGTTTCTGTATATGTGTCTGTCTGTCTACGTATGTGTGTGTATGTGAACATGTATGTGTGCATGTACGTGTGTGTGTGTGTGTGTGTGTGTGTGTGTGTGTGTGTGTGTGTGTGTGTGTGTGTGTGTGTGTGTGTGACAGCACATATGTGACTGTGTTTCTGTATGTGTGTCTGTCTACATATGTGTGTGTATGTGAACAAGTATGTGTGCGTGTACATGTGTGTGTGTGTGTGTGTGTGTGTGTGTGTGTGTGTGTGTGTGTGTGTGTGTGTGTGTGTGTGTGTGTGTGTGTGAATGTGTGTGACTGCGTTTCTGTATGTGTGTCTGTGTGTGTGTGTGAACATGTATGTGTACATGTACATGTGTGTGCATGTTTGTTTGTGTATGTTGTGCATGCACATTTGTGTGGATCCATGCATGTGTATGTGTGTATATATGTTGGCTGTTCTGAGTACCCGGTGTTTGCTTATTCTAACAAAAGGGAAAAGAGCTCAGAGGTCAGAGTTCAGCAATGCTGAGCACTAACTCTGCATTACAAGATAGAAGGTAATATAATTAATACATGAACAGAACAGCTACGTGTCCTTCAATTCAGCACAGGATGAACAAACCTATCTGAAAAAAGTGAGATTCAGAAGACAAACCACGAACCATTATAATAAATTCTGTTGTATGTTAACAATGCAGATATATCAATGCATCATTCATCAAGTATTCATGTCTTCTTAGTCATAAAGTGTACTGTTTGAGGAGGGCATTCAAAGTCAAGTACTGAAACTTTAAGTGGTTATACTGAAGCCAGGTACACGATAGAAACTATTGATTTCTACAGCTGCCTATCCATCATCCGCCATATTTCTTAAAGGGCTACAAGTTCCCTAACTAAATTATGAAAAAGTCAAATCAAAATCATTTAATGCTTTGCTTTAATTCCATATCTACTTTAAGTATACTATTTCCAATTACACAAAATAACTAAAGGTAAATTTAAGCATGGAATATTCATATTTCATCAGAAACGCCCTAAGCAGTTACATTTATTTTACTTTCTATAAAAGGAGATTAATTCTTCACTCTACAGAGCGACGTTGACAATGCTATCCTATCCTGGTATCATTTTGAATGAGTATTTGTCAATAGCCCTGCCTAAATATATTCAAATTGAAGTATTTTTAGAACACAAATGCTTTTTTCTGTCAATAGACTGATTGTTCTTAATGTTTTCACTACTTTTTATTCCCAATAACCCACTTGTGTCCTAACAGGAATAACATCTGAGCAAACAAAGCTACCTGGCAGTGAGTTTGACTGTTCCCCACTGATTCTTTGAAATATATGAACATTGTAAAGCAACTTTAGCTGCCATGTAAATGAAAGCCTCAACATTTTACAAACAGACTTCGGACACTAACAGGCACAGAGAAAACATCAGGCAGACTATTGTAAAGAAATATGTGGGAATGTGATTAAAGGCACACAGCCTAATTACTGACGTCAGGAATAATAGCAACTGACATTGAAAACACAACAAATGCATAAATGAAAGGTCTGGTGAGAAGACTGACTGAGGTTAAAGACAAATATAAATAACATTTTACAAGATTTCCAACCCTATCTCTCAACTGTACAGATTTTTGCAGAATGTCCAGATTTTTGTCTCATATTCTTGGTCTGTTCCTCATAAAATGCATAATTTTCTGCAAATCATCTGCGGACTGAAGTCACTAAATAATGATATACTTCTGTGTTTCAGACTTCATATCCTTCAGAAAAATGCACAATATGACAAATTCTGTAATTCTATCAGCTTCCTAAGTTTATAAGAGCAATATTTAAAATCTGTCCCTATTTTTTGGCCGCTGCCCCCCCCCCCCATTTTGTCAGGCTTTGCGCAAAATTTTTCCGCTAAGAGGTTGAGAGGTATGTTTCCAACATTTGCATATATGAAAGACCTAATAATTCAAGAACACACTAACAATTTTTTTTTATTAGTTAACCAGGAAAGTCTGACTTGGAACAAAGCCAATTTTCAGCAGAGGCCCAGGGAGAAATGCTCCAGATGCATGTCTTTGTAACATGGGAGGAAACCAGAGCACCCAGAGGAAACCCAAATGAACACAGGGAGGACATACAGACACTGCACAGAAGGCACCCCAGCTGAGAATTGAACTGGAGAACTTCTTACTGTGATGCAGCAATGCCACTGCTGTACCACTACACCATTTTGTAACTGAACTCTTCACGTAATAATTCCATGACATAAGAATACCTAAAACAAGCAAAAATATACATACTTGATACGTTAGTTAAAGAAATTGTGCATTAAATCTTGAGGGAGAAAATTAATGCATTATGAAAACAGCAAAATTCAAATGTGGAGTAATTAAAGGTAACAACAATAGTTAGCTAAGTATAGCAGGATTATGCAGGACTGAATGAATGGTGACCTGGAAATAAAAATGCTCTTCCATCACTACATGTAGGTTGAACTAAATTTGTGGCAAGGATGACTGGGAAATTCAAACTTCAAAACTAACAGGCTTTAGGAGACACACTAAACAGCAAATTAAACTGTCAAAGCAGTCAATCAAAGCTTTACATAGACATTATAAAATGTCTTTGGTAGTTTATGAAACCATTCTCTACTTCAGCTGATGACCTTCAAATGGAATACCTTAAAATAGCAGTTGGTACCATTGCTTATCCTGCCTCAATCTTTATAAATTGGTCAGTCCAGGAATCCCACATTCTCTGTCTCTCGAAAAAGTGTTAGCACTATGGGAAGGATGGAAGCTATGTTGTGTCGGGGACAGTTCTTCCTGCAGGAGTTGGTTTAGCAATTGTTTTTGAATGCATTTTTCAAGTATTTTGGAGAGAGGGACAAGACAGCTATAGATCTAAAATTATTAATGTCTGTTGAATTTCATCCTCTATTGTCCCTCGGCATAGATGATGAAACTCAACAGACACTAATAACTTTAGATCTATAGCTGTCTTGTCCCTCTCTCCAAAATACTTGAAAAATGCATTCAAAAACAATTTCTAAACTAACTCCTGCAGGAAGAACTGCCCCCGACACAACATAGCTTCCATCCTTCCCATAGTACTAACACCATACTTCCAACTTATATACATACTGTCAATAAAGCTAGACATAATGGCAAACTAGTCTATTCCTTATTTCTAGTCTTGTCTAAAGCCTTTGACAATTTCTTCATTAGGTTTCTGTCAGCCCACCCTTATATGGTTCAGAGGCTACCTATCCAATAGGTGTGTCAGTAAAATGACACTCCACCGTCTATCCATACCTCCCAGTCATTACTGGGGTACCACAAGGCTCTATCCTTGGTCCCTCCTCTTTAACAACACCTTCCACACATCCACACAACAGGCCTCTCTAATATAGTACACAGATGACTCCACACTCATTTGCACATCTGACAATGTGGCACACCTCCTAAAAATTGTTCAGGAAGCTTTAACAGCAGGCTCTGTAACTCACAACTTATGCTCAATCCCAAAAAAAAAAACAAAAAAACAATTACCTTTTTCCCCAAATCACTGTCCCATGAAAAAACACATTTTAAGTCCACTCTCTTGATAATACAATCACTGAAGTCACTGCTCATATAAAACTATTATGGGTGATAGTGGATGACAATTTTAAATTCGACCAGCATATACATAATGGAATAAAAAAACTCATAAAAAACTAGGGATACTTTACAGAGCAAAAGGATTTCTCA
This sequence comes from Protopterus annectens, assembly GCF_019279795.1. Classification (NCBI taxonomy): domain Eukaryota; kingdom Metazoa; phylum Chordata; order Ceratodontiformes; family Protopteridae; genus Protopterus; species Protopterus annectens. The sequence continues at coordinate 1,508,891,068 of NC_056726.1, forward strand.
CTGACACAACTAAACTACACTTGCCACTACTTATCTCCTCCCCACATGTCTTTATGGTGCTCCCATCCTTACTAACATCCAGGCGTGACAAGCTACTTTTGGTACTACTTATCTCCTCCTCACACTTCTTTATGGTGCTCCCATCCTTGCTAACCTCCAGGCATCACAAACTACACTTGGCACTACTTATCTCCTCCCCACACTTCTTTATGGTGCTCCAATCCTTACTAACCTCCAGGCATGACAAGCTACACTTGGCACTACTTATCTCCTCCCCACACTTCTTTATGGTGCTCCCATCCTTGCTAACCTCCAGGCATGACAAGCTACACTTGGTACTACTTATCTCCTCCCCACACTTCTTTATGGTGCTCCCATCCTTACTAACCTCCAGGCATGACAAGCTACACTTGGCACTACTTATCTCCTCCTAACACTTCTTTATGGTGCTCCCATCCTTAGTAACCTCCAGGCATGACAAGCTACACTTGGTACTACTTATCTCCTCCCCACATGTCTTTATGGTGCTCCCATCCTTACTAACCTCCAGGCATGACAAGCTACACTTGGCACTACTTATCTCCTCCCCACATGTCTTTATGGTGCTCCCATCCTTACTAACCTCCAGACATGACAAGCTACACTTGGCACTACTTATCTCCTCCCCACACTTCTTTATGGTGCTCCCATCCTTGATAACATCCAGGCATGACAAGCTACACTTGGTACTACTTATCTCCTCCCCACATGTCTTTATGGTGCTCCCATCCTTACTAACCTCCAGGCATGACAAGCTACACTTGGCACTACTTATCTCCTCCCCACATGTCTTTATGGTGCTCCCATCCTTACTAACCTCCAGGCATGACAAGCTACACTTGGCACTACTTATCTCTTCCCCACACTTCTTTATGGTGCTCCCATCCTTGCTAATATCCAGGCATGACAAGCTACACTTGGCACTACTTATCTCCTCCCCACATGTCTTTATGGTGCTCCCATCCTTAATAACCTCCAGGCATGACAAGCTACACTTGGCACTACTTATCTCCTCCCCACACTTCTTTATGGTGCTCCCATCCTTTCTAACCTCCAGGCATCACAAACTACACTTGGCACTACTTATCTCCTCCCCACACTTCTTTATGGTGCTCCAATCCTTACTAACCTCCAGGCATGACAAGCTACACTTGGCACTACTTATCTCTTCCCCACACTTCTTTATGGTGCTCCCATCCTTGCTAACCTCCAGGCATGACAAGCTACACTTGGTAATACTTATCTCCTCCCCAAACTTCTTTATGGTGATCCCATCCTTGCTAACCTCCAGGCATGACAAGCTACACTTGGCACTACTTATCTCCTCCAAACACTTCTTTATGGTGCTCCCATCCTTAGTAACCTCCAGGCATGACAAGCTACACTTGGTACTACTTATCTCCTCCCCACATGTCTTTAGGGTGCTCCCATCCTTACTAACCCCCAGGCATGACAAGCTACACTTGGCACTACTTATCTCCTCCCCACATGTCTTTATGGTGCTCCCATCCTTACTAACCTCCAGACATGACAAGCTACACTTGGCACTACTTATCTCCTCCCCACACTTCTTTATGGTGCTCCCATCCTTGATAACATCCAGGCATGACAAGCTACACTTGGTACTACTTATCTCCTCCCCACATGTCTTTATGGTGCTCCCATCCTTACTAACCTCCAGGCATGACAAGCTACACTTGGCACTACTTATCTCCTCCCCACATGTCTTTATGGTGCTCCCATCCTTACTAACCTCCAGGCATGACAAGCTACACTTGGCACTACTTATCTCTTCCCCACACTTCTTTATGGTGCTCCCATCCTTGCTAATGTCCAGGCATGACAAGCTACACTTGGCACTACTTATCTCCTCCCCACATGTCTTTATGGTGCTCCCATCCTTACTAACCTCCAGGCATGACAAGCTACACTTGGCACTACTTATCTCCTCCCCACACTTCTTTATGGTGCTCCCATCCTTGATAACATCCAGGCATGACAGGCTACACTTGGCACTACTTATCTCCTCCCCACACTTCTTTATGGTGCTCCCATCCTTGCTAACCTCCAGGCATGACAAGCTACACTTGGCACTACTTATCTCCTCCCCACACTTCTTTATGGTGCTCCCATCCTTGCTAACCTCCAGGCATGACAAGCTACACTTGGTACTACTTATCTCCTCCCCACACTTCTTTATGGTGCTCCCATCCTTGCTAACCTCCAGGCATGACAAGCTACACTTGGTACTACTTATCTCCTCCCCACACTTCTTTATGGTGCTCCCATCCTTGCTAACCTCCAGGCATGACAAGCTACACTTGGTACTACTTATCTCCTCCCCACACTTCTTTATGGTGCTCCCATCCTTGCTAACCTCCAGGCATGACAAGCTACACTTGGTACTACTTATCTCCTCCCCACACTTCTTTATGGTGCTCCCATCCTTACTAACCTCCAGGCATGACAAGCTACACTTGGTACTACTTATCTCCTCCCCACACTTCTTTATGGTGCTCCCATCCTTGCTAACCTCCAGGCATGACAAGCTACACTTGGTACTACTTATCTCCTCCCCACACTTCTTTATGGTGCTCCCATCCTTACTAACCTCCAGGCATGACAAGCTACACTTGGCACTACTTATCTCCTCCCCACACTTCTTTATGGTGCTCCCATCCTTGCTAACCTCCAGGCATGACAAGCTACACTTGGTACTACTTATCTCCTCCCCACACTTCTTTATGGTGCTCCCATCCTTACTAACCTCCAGGCATGACAAGCTACACTTGGCACTACTTATCTCCTCCCCACACTTCTTTATGGTGCTCCCATCCTTGCTAACCTCCAGGCATGACAAGCTACACTTGGTACTACTTATCTCCTCCCCACACTTCTTTATGGTGCTCCCATCCTTGCTAACCTCCAGGCATGACAAGCTACACTTGGCACTACTTATCTCCTCCCCACACTTCTTTATGGTGCTCCCATCCTTGCTAACCTCCAGGCATGACAAGCTACACTTGGCACTACTTATCTCCTCCCCACACTTCTTTATGGTGCTCCCATCCTTACTAACCTCCAGGCATGACAAGCTACACTTGGTACTACTTATCTCCTCCCCACACTTCTTTATGGTGCTCCCATCCTTGCTAACCTCCAGGCATGACAAGCTACACTTGGCACTACTTATCTCCTCCCCACACTTCTTTATGGTGCTCCCATCCTTGCTAACCTCCAGGCATGACAAGCTACACTTGGCACTACTTATCTCCTCCCCACACTTCTTTATGGTGCTCCCATCCTTGCTAACCTCCAGGCATGACAAGCTACACTTGGCACTACTTATCTCCTCCCCACACTTCTTTATGGTGCTCCCATCCTTACTAACCTCCAGGCATGACAAGCTACACTTGGCACTACTTATCTCCTCCCACACTTCTTTATGGTGCTCCCATCCTTGCTAACCTCCAGGCATGACAAGCTACACTTGGCACTACTTATCTCCTCCCCACACTTCTTTATGGTGCTCCCATCCTTACTAACCTCCAGGCATGACAAGCTACACTTGGCACTACTTATCTCCTCCCCACACTTCTTTATGGTGCTCCCATCCTTACTAACCTCCAGGCATGACAAGCTACACTTGGTACTACTTATCTCCTCCCCACACTTCTTTATGGTGCTCCCATCCTTGCTAACCTCCAGGCATGACAAGCTACACTTGGTACTACTTATCTCCTCCCCACACTTCTTTATGGTGCTCCCATCCTTGCTAACCTCCAGGCATGACAAGCTACACTTGGCACTACTTATCTCCTCCCCACACTTCTTTATGGTGCTCCCATCCTTGCTAACCTCCAGGCATGACAAGCTACACTTGGTACTACTTATCTCCTCCCCACACTTCTTTATGGTGCTCCCATCCTTGCTAACCTCCAGGCATGACAAGCTACACTTGGCACTACTTATCTCCTCCCCACACTTCTTTATGGTGCTCCCATCCTTGCTAACCTCCAGGCATGACAAGCTACACTTGGCACTACTTATCTCCTCCCACACTTCTTTATGGTGCTCCCATCCTTACTAACCTCCAGGCATGACAAGCTACACTTGGCACTACTTATCTCCTCCCCACACTTCTTTATGGTGCTCCCATCCTTGCTAACCTCCAGGCATGACAAGCTACACTTGGCACTACTTATCTCCTCCCCACACTTCTTTATGGTGCTCCCATCCTTGCTAACCTCCAGGCATGACAAGCTACACTTGGTACTACTTATCTCCTCCCCACACTTCTTTATGGTGCTCCCATCCTTGCTAACCTCCAGGCATGACAAGCTACACTTGGCACTACTTATCTCCTCCCCACACTTCTTTATGGTGCTCCCATCCTTGCTAACCTCCAGGCATGACAAGCTACACTTGGCACTACTTATCTCCTCCCCACACTTCTTTATGGTGCTCCCATCCTTGCTAACCTCCAGGCATGACAAGCTACACTTGGCACTACTTATCTCCTCCCCACACTTCTTTATGGTGCTCCCATCCTTGCTAACCTCCAGGCATGACAAGCTACACTTGGCACTACTTATCTCCTCCCCACACTTCTTTATGGTGCTCCCATCCTTGCTAACCTGCAGGCATGACAAGCTACACTTGGCACTACTTATCTCCTCCACACACTTCTTTATGGTGCTCCCATCCTTACTAACCTCCAGGCATGACAAGCTACACTTGGCACTACTTATCTCCTCCCCACACTTCTTTATGGTGCTCCCATCCTTACTAACCTCCAGGCATGACAAGCTACACTTGGTACTACTTATCTCCTCCCCACATTTCTTTATGGTGCTCCCATCCTTACTAACCTCCAGGCATGACAAGCTACACTTGGCACTACTTATCTCCTCCCCACACTTCTTTATGGTGCTCCCATCCTTGCTAACCTCCAGGCATGACAAGCTACACTTGGCACTACTTATCTCCTCCCCACACTTCTTTATGGTGCTCCCATCCTTGCTAACCTCCAGGCATGACAAGCTACACTTGGTACTACTTATCTCCTCCCCACACTTCTTTATGGTGCTCCCATCCTTACTAACCTCCAGGCATGACAAGCTACACTTGGCACTACTTATCTCCTCCCCACACTTCTTTATGGTGCTCCCATCCTTGCTAACCTCCAGGCATGACAAGCTACACTTGGTACTACTTATCTCCTCCCCACACTTCTTTATGGTGCTCCCATCCTTGCTAATGTCCAGGCATGACAAGCTACACTTGGCACTACTTATCTCCTCCCCACACTTCTTTATGGTGCTCCCATCCTTGCTAATGTCCAGGCATGACAAGCTACACTTGGCACTACTTATCTCCTCCCCACACTTCTTTATGGTGCTCCCATCCTTACTAACCTCCAGGCATGACAAGCTACACTTGGCACTACTTATCTCCTCCACACACTTCTTTATGGTGCTCCATTCCTTGATAACCTCTAGGCATGACAGGCTACACTTGGCACTACTTATCTCCTCCCCACACTTCTTTATGGTGCTCCCATCCTTGTTAATTTCCAGGCTTCACAAAAAATAAAACTTGGTCAGTGCTATAACAAAGTTGCTAAATTTGCAGCAAATACCCTTTCAGATCCCATCACTCTATAGCACTAAAAAGGCCAAAATTGGTTAGAACTGCCTCATCAACTGACATATATACAGCTTCTTACCACCTATAACATTTTCCAGAATCCATCTGTTTGTCCAGCAATAAATAACATTCTACACAACTATTTTCCAAGTCAGTCATTATGATCCAATGACAAAAAACATCTGTCTGTCCACAAACCTATCAAATCTGCTGGGCATTTTCTGTTCGCACCTTCCTGTTAACATTTGGAATTCCTTACCTGTATCCATCTGGTCAACACTTTCCCTCCCATCCTTCAAAACCATCCTAAAAGACTTCCCAGCCAAAAGCTGTCTCTCTTCTTGCTCTACACCAGGAGAAACTATATCCCTAAATATGAACAAATACCTGTTAATACCTTGCGTCTCTGTACTCTCCCTTCACTCACCCCCTTACGTCTTTCAGTTTATCTTTCCTGACTTTCTAAATATACCATATAAGTTTGTTTTTCTCTCACTTTGTATGCAATTCTTGAATGTATTTTACTAACTTAACTTTAATATTTCTCTATAAACTGTTTAAAAATTTGCAAACTATTATATCATCGTCATATAACTTGTAACTATTCTTAACCGGTATTTTCATATTATGTCTAATTTGCTGTATAATTATTTAAACTGTATTTAGTTTTTGTATTATTTTGGAGCTTTTCTCCTCGGACCTCCTCTGATAATGGACTTCTACCAAGTCGGACTTTGCCGGTAATCAAATGTCAGTCAATCAATCAATAAATAAATAAATATATATGTTATCACTCTTTGGCACACTAACTAAAATTCTTTATTCCAGATTCATAAAGCACTTACAATGGATTGCATATAGCAGGTGACTTGAGGAAAGTTGTAATCAGGGCTGTTTGGGTTGTACGTTTATGATGGCGATTAGAGAGATGGGGCAGTTGGTTGTCCCATCTTTAGTAACACTCATTCATTCATTCACAGTCATTTTGAAGGCTGGCATTTATTGGGTAAACTCTCCTTGGTTATACAGTGCTGTATTACTGAGCTAGGTTAATTATTTACTTAACTAGTTTGCAATTTTATTCAGTTTATTTAGCAACAGGGACAAAAGAAAAAAAGTCCAGTCAAACAGCTTAAAGAATGAAATGTGAGTAGAAATGCAGTTTTTACAGTAATCAGCAGGCAGTTTGGCTTTGAATCAAGAGACAGCAATGTTCTCAATATTCAGATGCTGAGGGCATATCTGGAGTACTGGATACTGTGATATTAAAACAGCAAATTCAGAATGTTATTACAAATCAGTTTGCCTAATCTCTATGAAATCTAACACATGCATATGCATTTCTTATCTATGTATTAACCAGGAAAGTACACTGGCCTGAAGACCATTTGCTGACACAAACTAGGCCAGAAGGCATATAACAAAGAGATTTAGCATAAGTTGCAATACAGTATACAGGTATATCGACATAAGAGTGGTAAGTGATATAACAAGCTAAAGAGAAAAAACATTGTGTTTTGTCATTGTGAAGCAGGGCAAAGTTAAGTTAAATGAAGCAGGTGACACTAGCAGTGGAAGCAATCAGCACACAGTCCCATCATCCTCTTCCAATCCATCCACCCATCCATCCATCCATCCATCCATCTATCCATCCATCCATCCATCCATCCATCCATCCATCCATCCATCCATTCATTCATCCATCCATTCATCAATCCAATCCATCCATCCATCCATCCATCCATCCATCCATCCATCCATCCATCCATTCATCAATCCAATCCATCCATCCATCCATCCATCCATCCATCCATCCATCCATCCATCCATCCATCCAATCCATCCATTCATCCATCCATCCATCCATCAACAACCCCTATTTCCCAGTTTTGCTCACAAAGTCGAGGTATCACTTCAACACTGTCAGTCATCTAGAGCCAATGTTCACACAGCTGTATGGCTAGCCCTGCTGTGGAAGTTC